>NC_041401.2:61463144-61808162 GCF_900747795.2 Erpetoichthys calabaricus | reverse complement strand
GCGCTTCGATTTTATATGTAAGCATATTTAAATATATATCGCAGATTTTTTGCTGGTTCGCGGATTTCTGCAGACAATGGGTCTTTTAATTTCTGGTACATGCTTCCTTCCTACAAGGAGGGCAAGACACAAAAGGTCATTGCTAAAAAGGTCGTCTTTTGGACAACTGTCAAGTCAGCAGTCTTCCCCATGATTGTGTAGCCTACAGAACTAGACTGAGAGACCATTTAAAGGCTTTTGCAGGTGTTTTGAGTTAATTAGCTGATTAGAGTGTGGCACCAGGTGTCTTCAATATTGAACCTTTTCACAATATTCTAATTTTCCGAGATACTGAATTTGGGACTTTCATTAGTTGTCAGTTATAATCATCAACATTAAAAGAAATAAACATTTGAAATACGTCAGTCTGTGTGTAATCAATGAATCTAATATACAAGTTTCACTTTTTGAATGGAATTACTGAAATAAATCAACTTTGTTATGATATTCTAATTTTATGACCAGCACCTGTACATAAGTATTCACAGCCTTTGCTCAATACTTTGTTGATGCACCTTTGGCGGCAATTACAGCCTCAAGTCTTGTTGAATATGATGCCACAAGCTTGCCACACCTATCCTTGGCCAGTTTCGCCCATTCCTCTTTGCAGCACCTCTCAAGCTCCATCAGGTTGGATGGGAAGCGTCGGTGCACAGCCATTTTAAGATCTCTCCAGAGATGTTCAATCGGATTCAAGTCTGGGCTCTGGCTGGGCCACTCAAGGACATTCACAGAGTTGTCCTGAAGCCACTCCTTTGATATCTTGGCTGTGTGCTTAGGGTCGTTGTCCTGCTGAAAGATGAACCGTCGCCCCAGTCTGAGGTCAAGAGTGCTTTGGAGCAGGTTTTCATCCAGGATGTCTCTGTACGTTGCTGCAGTCATCTTTCCCTTTATCCTGACTAGTCTCCCAGTTCCTGCCACTGAAAAACATCCCCACAGCATGATGCTGCCACCACCATGCTTCACTGTAGGGATGGTGCCAGGTTTCCTCCAAACGTGACGCCTGGCATTCACACCAAAGAGTTCAATCTTTGTCTCATCAGACCAGAGAATTTTCTTTCTCATGGTCTGAGAGTCCTTCAGGTGCCTTTTGGCAAACTCCAGGCGGGCTGCCATGTGCCTTTTACTAAGGAGTGGCTTCCGTCTGGCCACTCTACCATACAGGCCTGATTGGTGGATTTCTGCAGAGATGGTTGTCCTTCTGGAAGGTTCTCCTCTCTCCACAGAGGACCTCTGGAGCTCTGACAGAGTGACCATCGGGTTCTTGGTCACCTCCCTGACTAAGGCCCTTCTCCCCCGATTGCTCAGTTTAGGTGGCCGGCCAGCTCTAGGAAGAGTCCTGGTGGTTTCAAACTTCTTCCACTTACGGATGATGGAGGCCACTGCTCATTGGGACCTTCAAAGCAGCAGAAATTTTTCTGTAACCTTCCCCAGATATGTGCCTCGAGACAATCCTGTGTCGGAGGTCTACAGACAATTCCTTTGACTTCATGCTTGGTTTGTGCTCTGACATGAACTGTCAACTGTGGGACCTTATATAGACAGGTGTGTGCCTTTCCAGATCATGTCCAGTCAACTGAATTTACCACAGGTGGACTCCAGTTAAGCTGCAGAAACATCTCGAGGATGATCAGGGGAAACAGGATGCACCTGAGCTCAGTTTCGAGCTTCACAGCAAAGGCTGTGAATACTTATGTACATGGGATTTCTCAATTTGTTTATTTTTAATAAATTTGCAAACACCTCAAGTAGACTTTTTTCATGTTGTCATTATGGGGTGTTGTGTGTAGAATTCTGAGGAAAAAAATGAATTTAATCCATTTTGGAATAAGGCTGTAACATAACAAAATGTGGAAAAAGTGATGCGCTGTGAATACTTTCCAGATGCACTGTATACTGTCCCTCAGTCATAGTCAGGTGATTTATAGTCACAAATCGGGGAGTCACAAGTCTGGCGCATCGGTAGACTTGCTGACTCACTGCTCCAGACCCCTGGGTTAGGGTTGGTGCCTGTTTGTGTTTTGGAAGTATTCAGGTTTTCCTCCTGCATATCAGATATCTGCATGGTAGGCTAACTGATGAGTCTAAATTGGCCCAGGGTAAGGTGAGTGTTTGTGCTATGCTCAGAGTTGGATCATGCCTTGCACTAATATGGTGTCAAGGTAGGCACTGGCAACTTGGATCCTGATCTGGATAAGCCATTTATACAATAAATTCATTTATATAGTTGAAGATGCAGGAAGAAAGTATTCCTGAAGTAAATATAAGTGAACATGTGAACTTTAAAGGTAGCATTCAGGCAGGGAACTAAAAATTGGTTACTGGATTTCTGAAGTAATGATCGTAACCACAGCACCAGAGTTCCACCCATTTCATCCATCAAATTCCATACCCACTTATTTTATTTCAAGGTAATGTAGTAACAGAGTCAATCCTGGTAGGATGATAGTCTTTTGTGGAGTACAAAAATATGTACATGCCAGTAATGGCGCCCTGCACGATAACTTGCAGTGACTACACTTGACTTGAGCATTCATAGTTTTCATACTCTTTCTCTGTACGTTTAGCATTCATTTGCTCAGAAGTTGATGCGCTTGCTGCTTCCTGAGCAGCTCTTCTTTTCTTCACTCTACCTGCCCACTTCTTCTCTTCTTTCGTCGGCATCTTTTCTCGTTAAAAGTGATTAAATCAGTATTTGTGTTGCAATTACTTAGTATGTTTTCCTTAATGTTTCATTTAAGCTTGCACTTAAGTCTTCAATCTGCCTCAAGAATTATTTAAGGTATGAAGAGGCAGGGGAAGTGACGGTGAAGGTGGTAGGGATGAGAACGGCACCCGTACGCATGTGCCGCACGGCCGCCCTGCCGGCTGCTGCCAAGAGTTTATTCTACAATAAAATAAAAATAAAAAGAGGAATAACCTTGGAGGTCAATCATCACACCGAAAGCAGATAGCAGACGTCACGTACCATAGTATAAGTGTACCAAATTTCAGGTCAATAGGTCAAACGGTTTGCGAGCTACAGGTGATTTAAAATCCTGGACAGACATCCACGTTAGCATATTATATAAGAAGATACACCCACACTCATACCGTGCCAATTAAAACTTGCAAATTATCACATACACACACACACACACAAACTGTTTGATCTCTCCATTTCTGTGTGAATAGACTCCCAAGTAAACTAATCCTATATCTCACAATGCAAATTTCATAAAGACCAAGATCAAAATCACTAAATCATTTAAATATTTGTTTTTACAGTGCATTACTGTTAAATTATGCAGTGATTCTGTGGAGGCAGAGGCACTTTCTGAGTAAGACGAATGTCTTTAACAGGTCTGTTTTGTTGCCTTTTCTTCAGATGTGAATGTGCGTGTTTCCAGCCTAACTCTTCTAGGCGCATTGGTTTCAACTCATGCCCCTCTATCAGAAATTGAGATTCTCCTGCGCCAGCCTTGTACAGCAGGTATGAACAACAGTGGGATTGCTACACCACAGGAAGCTCGCAATACTCTTGAAGGTTACAGAAAACATCCTGTAAATCATTCCACTGACCTTCAGACTGCAGAGACTTGGAGAAAACCTAATGCCACTTATGAGTCTCCGCATGATACTGGAGAGTCCTTGGGAGAAAATGTTTCTCAAGACTCCAGCTGGCTGCTTCGTTTCTGTATCTCTCTTGTAATGCTTCCACGAGAAGAAATCTATTCTGATAGTGACACAAATAGTGCAGGAGGTGGATCAAGTACATATGAGCCCTCGCCTGTCCGACTGGAAGCTCTTCAGGTTAGCATCATATTGTGAAATGATGGTTGTGACATTTTTTTTTTTTTTTTTTGTTAAGTCATTCTTTTTTTCACTAAAAAAGTCTTCATCTTTAAGGTCAGAGTCTATACACCCTTTTGTTTCTTTTTCATGTAGGTGTTGGCTCACCTTGTAAGGGGATATTTTAGGGTTATCCAGGCTCATTTGTTGGAGTTAGGAGAGGTGGCTTCTAAATGTATGAAGGAAACAGATGCCTCGATTCAGCTGCATGGAGCCAAGGTAAACATACCATTTGTTTCATTCAGACAGTCTTTATATTATCTATCTAAAGTGTTTTCACTGTGATCACTTTCTCAAAATGTTTTAGAAAGAAAATGGTGTGTACAGAGCTAGTGCTAAAAATAAAAAGCGATGTGTTGGTTTCATAATGATAAAATAAGTTTCAAATAAGGACTGAACATGTCATTAACCTTGTCTTGCGATTAAAACATAAAATGAATTCTAGTGGTAGTGGTGATCTTAAACTTATTGGTGTAATGCTTCCATAAACAAATGTGATATTTGTTATTTGTTGGCTTTTTATTTATTTTTATAGCTTACTGGTACAATATATTTGTGTTTGTGTTTTTTCCTAGCTGCTTGAGGAACTTGGTTCAGGTATTATCCAACAGTACAAGTCTGATTCTAACATTCCTGAAGGCAAGATTATCTCTGTTGAAGAGGTAAGCAAAAATATCCAAGGAATACAGATTTACTTTTAGAAAGTATTCTCTAACTTTATTAATATACAGTGTGATAAAGGCACTATATAGGCGATGACCCGACACAGACTGACACCAGAGGCACGGGCAAAGTAAACAAAAAGTTTTATTTTTTCTTCAGCCGTGGGACACGTCTTCCCCCGTGTCCCACTGGCCCTAACACAGTCCCAAAACACACAAAAGTAAATCACACCCTTCTCTTCCTCCACTCCTCCAAGGGCAGCTTCATCCTTCTCCTCTTCCCGACTCTGGTGCCCTCGGGTTTTCATTGAGTTTGGGGCGGAAGCTTGTTGCTCCTGCTTGTACTCCTTTACTTGCGGGAAGACGACACACATCCTCCAATCCTTTACCTGCCATGAGGAAGCAGCTTCGCTCCTCCACCGCCCCCTCTTCACCAGGGAAAGCCGCGTCGAGGAGTTCATCTGGTTGTCCTGCGAAAAAAATGGGGGCCAGACCTACCTCGCTCGTACTCGAGCTTGCCCTGCTGTCACGCCATGGATCGCTGCCCCAAGGCCACCGACACAGATCCGTGCCCTCAGCACCCACAAGGTAGGCCTGCTGAATCACCGTATAACAGCCCCAGGGCCGATCCTCCCTGGGCCCGGCACCTACCTCGTAGCCCATCTCGTCCTCCGGACTACCTACCGCCCGGGTGGCCTCTCTTTGGGCACGCCGACCCCGACTTCTTCTCTGACGGCGGGCAGGTGGCCGGCCACCGACCTTGGAGTTCGCCTTGCCTTTTTTCTCCCCATACCGGCTCTGACAGGGTTATGGAGCTTAAGGAGTGTTGTGGCCTTTCTACCGCGGGTATGCGCTTCAGTGCGCTGTCTCGGGGTGCGCCACTCCTGCGCAGTGTGCATGCCTCGTGCTGCTGTGCTGGGTCACCACACAAAAAAAAATGTACAGGTCCCTGTCCCAAAAGAAGGGCCGGGATCCTGCTGGCTATGCCAGTGTAAAAAAAGCACTATATTGTGCCTGACCCGACACAAATTGGACACGGGGGGCACGTATAATAATAAAACAAACTTGTGCCCTCCAGCTGAAGAAAATTTCTTCCCCGTAATCCCCCCAGCCACAACACAGTCCCAAGCACAAACTCCAACACCAAAACAGTCCTCGCTTCTACCACCACTCCTCCCAGGCAACCTTGTCCTCCTCCACCCGACTCTGGCTACTGTGTGGTGTTTGCTGGCTCCTTTTATTGGGTACCCAGAAGTGCTCCAGGTGCTTGATTGCCAACATCTGGCTGCACTTCCTGGTGTGGCGAAACCAGTGCCCAAAAGGGGCCAGCAGCTCCTGTTGCAGTACCCCATGGCGGCGCCTGCGGAACCCAACAGGGCTGCACAGAACTCCAACCCCCATGAAGCTATGGGGGAGTCTGAGGTACCGCTGCAACCCAAGGAGGCTTGCATTTAGTGTCCAGGGGGAGATACTGGGTTTCCCATCCTTGTCCCCCTGGTACATATGTTGCAGGGGCGTCCCGGCCAAGCATGGGCCCTGGCCATCCGTCACAACAGGTAGTTGAGAATTGCAGCACTTATTTCTCATTTACCTTTGACTGAGCAGAGGTGCAATTTTTGATGCAATGGGTGAAAGAGAAAAACAGAGCATGGAAGTAGACATTCAGTAATCCAACTGTTTTTGAAACTGTTTACCTTTGGTGAATGTTCACAAAGAGGAAGAGTCTATCCTGGCATATATCAGAGCAAACTGGACCTGGCGTTTTGGAGGAAAGCCAGTCTATCAAGAAGCAGTTTTTTCATAAATGTCCACACGCTAATGTTCTTAGCCATGTTATTATTGTCGGTCGAGTATTTGAAGAAACACCTGTTTGGATTAGTATGATACAAATGGAATCATGTAAATAGTGTGTGTATATATATATATATATAGGTAACCACCCATACAATCAGACTGTGATTAAGACTACGAATGCCATGAATGTAATTACCCCGATCTACATGCTGTCAAATGAACGAACCACACGCCATAGTGCAACGTTAGGGGCTTCGCCTCCTGGCGCTGACGTTTGAGGTTCGATTCCCGAAAGGGGATGCAGTGAGTGTGTACACTTGATGAGCCCAGAATTAGGACGAAACACGTGTCGTGTACTCTTTGCATTATTTGACAGTAAAACTATTTTCAACCATATATATATATATAATATACACATACATATAGTTGATATAATATAACAAACATCATGCCATATTTACATTTAACTTAAATAGGCATAAATTGCCCCAGATCAAGTGCAAATGATTAGAACATCTTTAGAGAGGGTATTGTGTGACCCTGTCTTATTTTAACTTAGATATTTAGTTTTGTTTACTCTCTTTTGTTGAAGTGTGTTGTTATCGCCATGACTAAAATTGAAAGAGCTCTCTGAGGCCTTTAGAAAGAGTGTTATAGATACCTATAAGTCTGGGAAGGAATTTAAGAAGCTCTCCAAACAATTGAAAATCAACCATTCCACTTCACGCTAGATCATTTACGAATGTAGAAGATTTTAAACAACTGCCAACTTATCCAGGCCCAGCTGCCCCAGCAAGTTCAGCCCGAGAACAGAATGCAAGATACTGAAAGAAGTCTCTAAGGACCCAGACATTCATCACAGGGCATACAGATTGTTCTTGCCACAGTAAATGTCATAGTACATGCATCTGCTATTAGAAAGAGACTGTACAATGTATATCTACAAGGGTGATGTGCCAGGAGGAAACCTTTACTCTTCAAAGTGAACATCAAGGCAAGACTCTCATGTACATGTTTCCTCTTGTTCAGTTATAGTAGCCAAAGAGCAAGACTTCCGGAACAAAGTGCTCTGAATGCACATGGCAAACTTAGTGATTTGGCCACAATACCAGATGACATGTATGGTGAAAACCAAAGATAGCACTTGACCTAAAAAAACTAGATACCAGCTGTAAACCGTAGTGCTAGAAATGTTATGATTTGGGGCTACTTTGCTGCGTCAGGATTTGGGCAGCTTACCATCAGAGAATCCACTATGAGGTCTTCATTGTATCAGAGGGTGCCTGAGGATAATGTAAGATCATCTGCCAGAAGGCTTAAGCTCAATTGAAGTGGACTTTGCGATATGACAGTTGCTCCAAATATACCAATAAATCTGCAAAAGTAGGCTTAAATGGCCAAATTAAAGCCTTTATCTGAATCCTATTGAGATGTTGAAATGAGCTGTACATGCAAGACACCCCTCAAACATTGCACAGCTGAAAGAATTCTACATGAGTAGTAGGAAAACCTTCAAATACAGAAATGGCATATCTGTTAATTTTTCATTGAATAAATTATTGCAGGGTCAAATTCTGATTTTTCTTTCCATTTGCATCACCTTTATCTAAAGGTACTGCTTTAAATGAAGATCAGATCTTGACATGTCATTTTTTACATGACTGTATGAGCATGGTCATTCATTTTTTGCCATTATAATTTACACTTCAAGCAAAAAAAGAATTGTATAATGTTGTGTGTGAATTGGCCACATAGCCTTTCTACTTGATTGTATGGACAGCATTGTGTTATGAGTTTTAGTTGCACAATTTCATTATAGTTATCTCTTTGACTTAGTATTCTAAATATTCAGCTCAATTAAATTCGGTTTATATTCTAAATATTCAGCTCAATTAAATTCGGTTTAGTTTTGCATAATACCCTTTACTAAGTGCAGTGAAAAAACATATAAGTAAAACTGGAGAAAACAAATTACTTCACAACACAGTTGCAAGGTATTGCTATATTACACAAATGGATGATGATGTTTTTATCTCTTATGATTTGGGAGTGGGGTACAATCTGAGTTGGTTAAAACAATTGTGTGGAGCTTGTAAATATGTTTATTATGTTTACTTTGTTGTGTATAATTAGAATTTTTGGTAGATGTTTATATTTTATTAAGAGATGTGCAAGTTAAGTTTAAACCAAGGCAAGGAATACAATATCTTGTAAATATAATTCTTACCAGGATCTTAAGTTTAAGTTAAATGTACCAATCTAAAGAATTAAAAACAAACAAACCATCTTAACCTGTAATGCTTTCTGTGCTTTTTCCTTTTTTAATATGTCTGTCCTCTTTGCACAATGTTTAATCTATTTCTAGGTATTGACATTTTGGTTGAGAGTGCTCAGTGGTCCTCTGGTAGCAGCCCTGCAGAACAGCCAGCATCCCACGCTACAGACAACTGCTTGTGATGCAGTCTCTTCAATCCTACCAGAAGCTTTTAGCAGGCTGTCGGTATGCATCAAATATTTAAAGGCTGTACTCTGTTTGTCTTTCTGTCTGTTTGTCAGTACTGGTGCACATTTCTAAATTATTAGTCATGGGTCATGTGCAAGTACTGATGGCTCAAAACTAAAGGACTTAACTTTGAGGGTTACTGCAGTTCACAGTAAACTCCATTACACACCTACTAATGTCTGTAATGGCTGCATAGGCAATGACACTCTGCTAGTGCTGTTGCAAATTCAGGGTTAACCAATTCCCTAGCTTGTTAAGCTGTAAATTGTTTGCCATTGAGTTTGTGCTATACCAAACATATTTCAGTTACACTTTATCAAGCAGAGCTTAGCCATCCCTTGAAAGTATGGAAATGGGTGGCTTGTTTGCATTTCAACAGGTAAAGCAAAAGATCTACAACTGCTTAGTGGCCTTAGTACGACACAAAAGGATTTACTCAGGATTTAGTCTTTGCCAAAAGTAAGATGTACAGATATACTAGATTACCTTGACATGGGGCATTACACAAATCACTAGAGACACTGTGATATAACCTTTATTTTTCTGTTCACCAGTGTCTAATGTCACAAGTCATCATTTATTCTGTTACGGTGGAAAAATCTCCTTTCAGCAATGGAAGATAAGCAACAGTAAAGAAATAGTACAGAAAGAATTACTACCAAATTTTAGCACCTTTTTATTCAGGTTGCACTGTGGCAAAGCTCATTTAGGGGTCTGTGGCGTTATGAGTGTTAGTTTAAAAACGGTACACTTAGACTCAGAGGCCATATTTCTGCTGAAATGCTGTATGTCCTTGGTGTGTTTACCCTCCTTAGAGATAACCCAGAGCGTGACTCAGGCTTGGAATATTATGTAATTACGAGTAAACCCGAGTCAGACATTGGATGATGGTAATGAGCTGCTTTTACACTGTTAAGTCAGAATAACTCTCAGGACAGTAATTTTCTGCCATCTAGTGGATGTACTAAAATGACACTGCAAAACATTAATGTTTCTTTGTGTTTTGCCTCTCCAAGGTGGCATCAGTATTCATGAGTGAGGTGGAGCTTTCAACCAAAACACAATGGTGTGTAAATGGGAAGCCAATTTTAGAAAAAAACTGAAACCGAACCATTAGTTGAATCGATCAATAGTGAGGACAATGTGAATTGGTCATCAGACATTGTCACGGATAGTGAAACTAATGCATATGGCACCGTATGACCAATCCGCCATGATATACCTGGTGACTTTAGTCAGGTAAAGCTGCAGTGGGGTAAACGGTGGTGTGTGGCAAAATGGCAAAATGATTGTGATCAAGTAGAGTGACAAGAAAGATGCTAGCCCCCTAAGAACTGTTCTGAATGCAGTAATTGTTGATGAAATATGGAAGTCACTAAGCCTTGCATTTTGGTAGCCTACAATAACAGAATGGACACATTGATTGTGTGGTTCAGGGACAGACCTTCTACCTTCTCACGCGGAAGCAACAGAAAAGATATAAGAAAGGTGTGTGAAGAAACATGCTTTTGCTGTCCCATTTGCAGTGTTGGGCTGCGCGTTGTTGACTGTTTCAAAACATATCATACCAGGGATGTGTACTAAATGTACATCAGTGCATACTGTATTTATGTTAAAATTTTGATACAGTGGAACCTCGAGATACGATCACCTCTGTATACGAGAAATTCAAAATACGAGGAAAGTATGAGCGAAAAATTCAGATCTAAATACGAGCATTGGCTCGCGTAACGAGCCACGAGCCAGGCTGTGGGTATAGCTCGCGGCTTAGCAAGGGGGCGTGGTAGCAGTTGCGAGCCGCGATCTGCGGTGTCTGCGTTTCTCACTTAAGTGCACAGGTGGGAAACTGCCCACATCCATGATTGTTCCTGTGGCTGATGGGCTGCAGCTGCCATGTCCTCCCCGCATATATAGAGAAGCGCGAGCCGGTTAAGGGGGAGAAAAAGTAAAAGAAAACAGAAGAGAGAGAGTGTGGGGGCAGGCATGCGTGCGTGCGTGCGAGTGCAGGCTCGCGTGTAGCTGAACAGTGAGCTGAACAGGCGAGCCAAACAGCTGAAGCAGGACGGTGTAGAGAAGGTCAGCTGCATTAAGAGTGTCTCGCCTGTTGCAGACCCCGCAGGTGAGACGCTAACAGAGAAAAAGCACCGGCGATTGTCATCTGTTTTTTAAAGACGGCATCCTTTTGACGTTTTAACCTCGTGTTAAAGGATTGTTATTCTTGTGTATTTTAAACCTCCACTTCACAATTGTTTTAAGGATTATTTATTTAAAGATTTATTGAATGCTCTACTGCACTTTGGACACCTGTTTTGATTCTTTTAATAATCAGTTATATTATTTACCAGTGTTATTTATTAAAGGTAGACTACAGTATATATAATTTATCAGTGTTATTTGTTAGGAAAATTGATTTTTATGTTAATATATTTGGGGTGCAGAACGGATTAACTGGATTTCCATTATTTTCAATGGGGAAGTTTGTTCTAGATACGAGAAATTCGCTATACAAGCTCAGTTCTGGAACGAATTAAACTCGTATCTAGAGGTTCCACTGTATTTACATGTTTCTGTTACATGTAATAGCATTTTTTTCTTAGTGGAAGAAAAAAAAAAAGAATTCACTTGTTTTACTGGGGTCAAACTTAACACTATGTAGTTTAATGGGGAAATTCGTGTGCAGATTCAATCAGTTCAGCCAGTTTCCTCATTTACACTCCATGGGTTGTAATCAAGGCACTTGCACCCACAGGGATAAAAAGAGCCTGAGTAGTTTGGATCGAGAAAACGAAAAAGGGAAAAGAAGTGAGGAAGTAAAGAGAAGAAAGAGTAAAAGAACAGAATCAGTTGGGGTTGGTGTGAAGAGAAGGCGGAGAAGCAATCATTGGAAACCCTGTGGTGGAGCTGCGTTAGAGGCTCTTGTGGTGGACCAGATCACTCCTGCTGCTCTGTGGAGAGCAGGAGTGATCGGAGCTCTTAGGGATATTGCAAATGCCGATGGAGGTGATAGGGAAGATTGAGCCAATGGATTGTGAAGGGTGGTGACAAGAACAGGAGTTGAGGAGGAGTGAGAGAGATCACTGGATAAAGAAATAAAAAGGTGATTCTGATTTTTGATTTTGTTCTTGGTTTTATAGAATATTTATTAATTATTTGGTGATGTTACCTTCCTCACAAAGCACTGGATTATTTATTGATGAAGATTTTGCAATACATTTTATTTAATTTTTGGACACTGCCTTTTATTGTTTGTTAATAAAAGCACTAAGGATTTGTTTTGCACCAACCAGTGTTGTGATGTGTCCTGTTTGCCTTAGTCCATCTCAGCTTATGACTATTGATAAACCAGATTCAAGAGGAGTATGCTTGGTGCAGGTAACCAAGGCATTACAGCACTGTTACTGTCTCTTTAGCTATAACTTGGTTCATTCTTGAAAGAGTGGAATCAGGTTTGTTGACTGCAATACACATAGTGGTCACTAAGTAAGCTCCAACTGTTGTAAACCTAAGTGGAGGATGCGGTCATAACAGTTACTTTTTAATAACATGCCTACCATTGTTAGACATATATAAATGAAAGTGTGTGTGTGTGTGTGCACGCGTGCATGTGGCGTGTGCGTGTGTGTATGTATATGGAGCGGTCTGCTCTGCTCATGCTCAACCCCAGGCACTAGATGGCGCATGCATGCACTGGCACTTGCATGCACCTCACTTCTCACTACAAAAGACCTGTGTGCAGCAAATGCCGCTGTGCTAGTGACACAGATGATGAGACACAGCATAACAGGAAGAAAACGCTGAGACTTAACAATGTGCAAGTGAAACACCTGCACCGGAGGGCAAGGCTTGAAGTTTTCACTAAAAACATTGTCTATCTGGAGGTATTTTCTTGAGATAAAGATTAATAGGACTCCTATGCCAGTGATACAGCTAAGATATGGTATTGCCAGTGTCTTCTTACAAAAGCCAGTGGGGCAGCAAGCACAGGTGGGTCCACATCCTCTGCACTGGGTAATTCTTAAGAGTTAGCGAATGCTTCTCCAAGTTTACGAATATTGTAAAACTGCTAGGGAGTCTTCAGGTTGGTTTTTGTTCCGAAGACCTCATGCAGCTAGTCAGACATATGACAGAATATACAGTACACTAGTTTAATCATATAATAGGGGAAAAGGGTTCTCCTGTTGCATTCTTCTGACAGAAGTCTCCACAATGACGTGAACAAGAGCCATAAAAATAAATTTATTTTACTAGTGTGTTGTGGATTACCTTCAGAAAAATACAGGCAAACACGGAAGTGTAAAGAAGGCTTTAAGGATCAGTATTCCTTATTTGCCACCCCAAAAACTCTTTTAAAATCCCAAAAACACTTTTTAGTGAGTTTCACATTTAGCAATTGCAAAATTGTCAGAGAAACTGATTTTAGTGGCAGTTTCACAAAACTGTATGCAAATAAAAATTTGGCACCTTCTTATTGTTTCTGATTTGGTGGTTCAAATTATAAGTGTACAGTAAAGAAAATTTGTATTTTTTTTTTATTCCAGGACAAAATGCAGATTTTGTGCATTACAGTACTGCTTGGATTAAACCACAGTGACAACCCTCTTGTTAAAGCGGCTTCAGTCCGTGCTCTTGGTGTCTACGTTCTTTTTCCTAACCTCAGACAGGTAAGCTCATCTACAGTGTTAACATACTTTTTGCATTTTCCAGTAGAATGGTTAATTCAAATTTAGTATTTTTTTAAGGATGTGAATAAATTTGACTGGTTATTCTATTGCAGACTGCAGTAATTTTTGAGTGGATTTCTTGATCTTTAGAATTACAACCCCATAATAATACTGTACTTTCTTACAATTCTGAATAAAGATAGTAAAAATACACCTTAAGGAATTTTAATTGTGTTGGCATAATATAGGATGGATCAGAAATTGCTTTGCACCAATCTGTGGATTAAAATTATTATAGTAGTATTCGTCTATAACAAATGCTTATGAAAATTGGGTTGATAGCTAACTACTTAGGAGTATTTTTAACATTCTTTTGTAATTTTTGCATTCACATTCATAATCCTTAGCATGCTCTGGACTGGACTATATTTGAAATATATACTATATGACACATTGCAGTTTTTATGTTTTGTTTTTTTTTTGTTCAAGATTAATTATTGCATATTAATTAATTATTTTTTTAACCATTTACTAATAACATGTTTTTCCTTTAGGATGTACTGTTTGTGGCTGACACAGCCAATGCCATCCTGATGTCTTTGGAAGACAGATCACCAAATGTCAGAGCAAAAGCTGCCTGGTCACTTGGAAACCTTACAGACACACTCATTTTCAATATGTGAGACATTTGGGCTTTACCAATTGCACTGTAATTGTATCTTCTCTTTTGTGCCTTGTGTAATGAGATCAAGTTAAGGTTTAGAGTTGTAGTTTGATATGCATCTGAGTCATCTAAGCTTAGGTGAGTCTTGCATTTAGAAAGAATGATACCATAAACTAGGCCTTAAATTCAGGATTCAGATACTCCAGGGCATGAAATCATGCAGTAGGAGGGATAAAAAGATCTAACAGAATGGTCGACAGTAATATTTTGAATGCCTTAGTTCCAGGTGTGACTCTGTTCATTATTCTTTCTATTGTTGCTTCTACAAATATTTAGCACCTTTGTATACTAATGCAAAATAGAAGTAACAAAAATATTTTCTAGTTGAGTGGGGTAATAATACAAGAACATGCAGTGTTCCCTCCTCCTCCTTCTTCCTCATTCTCATCCTCTAAAGCTTTTCCCACTTTCATGTGAGGTTGCTGTATTTGACCAGCTTCGTCCATTCTTGTCTGTTGTACAGTTCCTCACCTGCTACTCCTTTCTCTCTTAGATCCCTCTTCACACAGTCCATCCACTTTCTGTTTGGTTGTCCTCTTCTCTTCCATCCCGACACCTCATATCCATGAGTTTTCTTGCCACATTGTTTACCTCTCATCTCATTACATGCTTATTCCTCTTTAATCGTCTTTCCTTTATTTTCTTAGAGCTTTTCACAGCTTTAACTGTACCTCTGATTTCCTTATTCCTGATTTTTTTCAAGCTTTTTTATTCCACACATCTATCTCAACATCCTCATTTCTATAACATCTTGTTTCCTATCTTGCATGTTTTTAACCGCCCAAGATTCTGATTCCTACAATAATGCTTATCTGATCACTCTTTTATACATTTTACCCTTCACTCTTGCACTTATTCTTTGCTCACAGAACACTCCTGATTCCTTTTTCCAGTTTTTCCAAACTAATTGCATTCTGTGGTTTATTTCTGAACTTAACTTTCCATCATCTGCTTTTGTTGCACATAGATAATTGAACTTTTCCATCCTTTTAAGTCTTTCTCCTTGAAGGTTAAGTTCTTCATCTTGTTCTTATCCCTTAAATCTTAGATATTCAGTCTTTTTCCTACTAATCTTAAGGTCTCTATTCTCCTTAGTTGTTTTCCACTACTTTAGTTCCCTTTCTACAGTATACTTTTACAGTAGTTGCCACATTGCACAGTGACATCCACAAATAGCATGCACCTTAGGGCCTGATCTACTATTTCCCTAGCAATAACATCCGTAACTAGAGTAAAAATATATATTTTCTCTGATTTTTCCATTTATGTAAAACTACTACAGTACCTGTATCATCTGGTGTTTTGTGTGGAGAAGTCTACTTGAAGAAAAACTGAAAGTTTCTGTCTTTTTTTTTTTTTTTTTAAACAGGGAGACCATTGGTGCTTGTTTTCAGGAGGACTTCTCAGATTTACTTCTTTTGAAAATGTTCAAATCTGCTACACAAGCTTCTAACGACAAGGATAGGGTAAATTTCTTACAAATTAATACTGGAATTATTTTTATTTTTTGGTATGTTTGCAACTGGTGAGGATCTGTGCTTAAGCAGACAGTCCAAGAAAAGTCTTACATTAATGTGTATCATTTAAATTTTAGTATAGAAATGGCTGCCTTCTAGTGGCTCAGTTTGCTTTCTTACCCTGAAATGTGGTTAGTCCAAACACAGGACTTCAGCCACCCTTGCTCTTAGCTCTTGGTCTCTCTGGAGGATTTCACTTGGCACTGGTTTACCATACAGTACAGTGTTTTTTTCCCCCAGCAGACTATAAGTTTTGTTAACTACTAAAGCAAGTCTTAATCTTCTAAAATCATCTAGAATTCCTTAACACAAATTGTTAGTTCTTACATGTAAGTTAAATGTTTCTGTGAATGTCTTTCCACAATGCTCTGAATTTCCTTGAATGGATTTCCTTTACTTAATGCAGGTGAAGAGCAATGCAGTGCGAGCTCTAGGCAATCTACTGCACTTTCTGCAGCCACATCACATTGCCAAGCCACATTTTTTAACTGTAGTGGAAGACTCATTCCAGGTACTAATCCAGACTGTTCAAGGAGATGCCACCATGAAGGTGCGCTGGAATGCCTGTTATGCTCTAGGAAATGCATTCAGAAACACTGCACTGCCTCTTGGTAAGCTTCTTCAGTTGTACTGGTATGAGTTTGAATTCCAGGAACTACCAGCTGAAATACTGTAATATTGTACAAGATTATTTTGGAACTTTGACCATCGTGTAGACAAAGGCAAAAAGTTTAGATAATGATTGATTAAGTGTGCTGCTTGTGCTTATCCTTAATAGTTATTCCATTGTGAAAACCATCAGGAAATATTTCATGAGATAGTCTTGGAAATGTTGTCCTTGCAAAATACACTTCAGAATAGGTAGCAGGCGTTCAGGGTTAAAGTACATCAATATGTTACTCCATTGTGCATCATAGCCCTGATGCTATATCATTTTATATTTTAATATTCTAGATTGTAGAAGGGACAGGGCTTATGTTAATTGAAACTTTTATGCTAGTGAAGCTGATCACTTCAACAGCCACACTACAGCAAGCGTCACAGAGAGTATTGTCTTAGTATTATATTTACAGTATAAAAGACATTACTGACCCACGTACAAATGTCCTGATATCAAATGAGAACGCTCTGCATGGTTAGAAGTCTACACCCCTTCATTTTTTTTAATTTATTTATTTTTTAATTTTATTGTAATAATTCCAAACAAATAGATCAATTTTTACAAAAAATAGGATTGAAAACAAATCAACCCTTACCCCGGAGAAAGAGAGCATGGCCAACGGAGTAAAACTTAAAGCTTGTAAAGTATAAATAAATTGATGGGTTTAACAGGCGGATAAAGATAAATAG
Source organism: Erpetoichthys calabaricus (assembly GCF_900747795.2). Classification (NCBI taxonomy): domain Eukaryota; kingdom Metazoa; phylum Chordata; class Cladistia; order Polypteriformes; family Polypteridae; genus Erpetoichthys; species Erpetoichthys calabaricus. The sequence continues at coordinate 61,791,081 of NC_041401.2, read as the reverse complement.
AGAAGAAAAAGAAATGGGGAGAGAATCTGCTTCCTCAGTGCTTTAAGAGCTTATTCTAAAATATTATTGATTAGATCCTGCCAGGTATTGGAAAAGTTCTGTACAGAACCTCTAACTGTATATTTTATTTTTTCCAATTTCAAATAATATAAAACAGCTGACTTAAAAGGGGAGAGTTAGGATTCTTCCGGTTTAGCAAAATAAGTCTGCATGCCAATAGTGTAGTGAAGGCAATCACAATTTGTTTGTCCTTCTCCACATTAAGCCCATCTGTAAGAACACCAAACACAGCTTTTGTTGAAATCATGTCAAGCCTTTAATAAGCTTGTAAACAATAGCATTTAAGTGAAAGTTTTAGCATATTTAGTAAGAAATCATTTAAAATTTTCAGTGTCTATAATGGGTTTTGTAACTATGTTCATTGTCACTTTCAAACAATGTCGTGGGTATCAGAGTGAAGGTGGGTGACTGGTTCACTGTGGGTTATGGTCTGTGCTTTTCTTGAGGATTTGAATCTCTTTTCTGATCATAACAGAGGTGTCCTCTATGGTTGTTTGTTTATTGCTATTTTGCTAGCTGAATGACTTACTGTTTGAGTCAAAGGTACTGCATTGTTTTTGAAGGAATATATATTAGTGTCTTTCTGTATCCAATTTTCTTTTTTTAAGATAAAAAAGAAAATTATGTAACTGTTCGCCAAAACATCTTGATCACCATTATTGTAGGCTCTCTATTTCTTGACTTCTCAGAAACATCTTTGTTCGTTTTGGAGATCATCAACTTCTCTCAAGAAATGTTAGCAAATATATTTTGAATTCAGAACATTAAGTAGTTTTCTTTTTAACCATTTCCTTCAGGTACAGCATCTTGGACTTCAGAAGCATTTGGTGTCCTGACCTCTGTGGTAAAATCCTGCAAAAACTTCAAGGTGCGCATCAAGTCCGCTATGGCTCTTTCTATTCCAAGCAGCAGAGAGCGTTATGGTACCAAAGAGCAGTTTGCAGATGTTTGGGGTGCATTGGTACAAGCCCTCGAGAAGAGCGAAGACACAGAAGATTTCCTGGAATACAAGTATTGTGCTAGTCTACGCACACAACTTTGTCAGGCTTTGCTGCATCTGATTGGCTTAGCAGATGAAAAAGACTTGGACTGCATCTCCAAAACACTAGCAGAGAAGGGAAAAGCCCTCCGAGCTTACTTTTTGCACTACCACATCTCTACAGCTGAAGGCAGTGATGTACCACCTTGTTTGGGCCTCCAAGAAAGAGCTCAAGAGCTGGAGAAGATTATTGTACACCTAAGAAGCATGGAGCAAGTCCCAAAATTTCCCAAAGCTGTGGTTACTTATCTGGAAAATATTTGTCAAAGTTGTTCTGGTTCTGCACTGACATCTTGAGTTGTACGGTCAGATTTTAGAAGCTAGAGGTAGTGAAACAAAGGCTCGAATGAGTGGTTGCTGTTTTAATCATGTCCTGATGGATTTTTTGGATGACAGATTTCATAAATGATGTTTAACTAACCTTGCATACCTGGGTACATTATGAATGCCAAATTTTTCAGTTTGCTTACAATGGGCAAACTTTAAGAAACTGAATAACTGATAAAAATTGGTGGCTTATTCTTTATTCTGAGAAGGCCTATGTGTGTATCACCAAACACAGAAGTGACTCATACATGACCCCACCTTCATATAGCTGGGCTTGCCCATTTTTTTTAATTACACTGTTTTCATATTTTATGTATTCTGTCTTGAAATAGAAACTATGCAATGTCTATGCAAAGGCCTGGACTATGGCGGTGTTAACCAGTGCTCTGATGCCCAGATGGTGCTGAATTATTCTCCCTCCACAATTTGCCCATTTGTAGCTGAAATCAGTGAATAATCATTCACACTCATTATTCTCACATAAAACTTCTCCTGCAGTTGGTTTGCACATTTTAGTAACACTTCACTTTGAGTCAGGAATGGCGTAACAGTTTAAAGAAGTGCTTTTTAAAGGAATTAACAACTTGTGGATGGTATTGTTCAGAGTGCAGGGCAAATAAACTAGCACATTGTGACTATCATGAATTAAAATAATACACTTCCATGTCATATATTTATTATTCTTTGTACGTAATATACAAGAAAACATAGGGCTAAAATGTTAACTTTGCACCTTTGAAAGATTTACATGTTTTAAGTAACCTGAACGTGATCTGATCATCTCCAGTGTCATGTCTGTGTCTGGCCTCTCTGTCCGTCTGTCTGTGGTATGCATAGATCATGATCAACCATTCCCAGTCAAACTTGATATTTTTAATGCAATCCTAAAACACTAAAACCTTATTGATTATGAGTAAAACTGGCTCAGTGGAACTTCTGTACCAGATATGGATGTCTCTTTTTTTAATGGAAGTTGAAAAAAAAATATCAAAGCATATAAAAAAAATCATACAAGTTGTAGAAATGTAAAAGGTCAAATATTTTAACTGTTTTTCAGTCACTGTTAACTTTTGAATTATTTGTTGATATTTACAAGCATTTCCAGTCTGCTCTCTTTTTATGTTTAATGTTGAAAAGGGTTTTGTGCTCTGTGGCCCCATTATTATTATTTTTTTTTTTTTTGTTTTTAAGCATTTTTCCAAAAAGCATTTTTTGAATAGACATATGCATAATATTTATTTGAAACATTCTTAAAATTCTCAGCTAATTTTAAGCAATAAAAGTCATTGTCGAATCACCATCAAGAAGACCTGACATGTCCACTTGGTGATACCTCTTGCATTTGAAATCTTCTGCTTTTGTTTTTGCCGCATTTATTTATAGCAAGCGAGTACTGATGTTGGATTTATTGTTTTTAAATTTGGATAATGGCGGATATAGCTAAACTGCATATGTATGGTGTGTGCTGTGGCTCCATGGATGTGTTGGTGGTCTTGCGACTATACACGAGCAGCAGGACCAGATTGTGTTCAAACTGTAAGTTGTTCCACCCTCAGTGTAAGGGTGAAGGACACTTTTCTTTTTCATCTGTGCGACAAGAATATAAAAGGAATATAGATCAAAGACGATGAAAAGGTAGTGTGGTGTAGTGGTTAAGGCTTTAGACTTCAAACTCTGAGGTTGTGGGTTCATATGTCGCTACTGATGCTGTGTGACCCTGAGCAAGTCACTTGACCTGCCTGGGCTCCAACTAGAAAACCAAAAGAAGTGTAAGCACTTGTATCATGTACTGTATGTTATAAGTCGCCTTGGATAAAGGTGTCAGCCAGGTAAGTAAATGTATTCAGGTGGTGGCATATCTAATCTCAAAAAACATTTTGCCAGAAAGGAAATTTAATCTGTTGAAGAGGTAAAATCGGAAGATTTGAAATCATTTGCTGCTATACATCCTTTTCAAGTTTTGGAGCCCTGTAAAATGTTGTAGATTGTGAAGAAATAGACATACAGGCCTGAGATTGTTGAATTGCTGTATTACAGCTATAGCCTCCAAACTGTTCTTTCATCAGAACTCTTTATGCCCTGCTGGTCAAAGTGATCTTGTTACGTTGGTGTGCGGTACATGCTGATGATGCTGATAATTGCTGTACATGAATTTTCTCAATAGTTATAAGTGGAGTGTTTGTTTTTCATAAATACATTTGACTCCATAATCTATTTTCTGACATTACACTTATTAAAGTAAAATGTAAGGCACAGAGGAGCCAATTAGCCTAGATTTTTTGAATTGGATTTGTCGCTTTTCAGGCCAAGATAGTGTCATGCTTTAAAGCCGATATTATATTATACAAGATCATTATTTTACTCCTCCTGTTACTTACAGCTTAAGTGTAATTAGCCCACGTGGGTAATGGAGAACAACATATTACTGGAATTGAGCCAGCTTTTCCCTTTTTTATCTAACAATAGAATTATATCCTTGCATCTGAAGGAAAATGAGATTTTTCAGAAATGCATTCAAGTAATTGATTTGCTTGTTAGCTGTAATGGATTTTGTTCATACAATCGCTTTAGTCCAATTCCCAGTATGTGTGCTTATACAGGGTGAGTCAAAATTATGTTAACACTAATGGTGCTGCTATGTATATACTTATATACAATGTTTGGGGACAATTTATGTGCCACATATGTATGGTATATGTGTTGAACATGATGGAGAACAGGTTGAGATATTCCTGTAAATCATTTTGCACAAGTATGTTTTGTGAATAAATTGTTTCCGCCATTTAGATGTTAACATCGCCCAGTACTATGCCAACCTGCTTCTTTATGAATTCCAAATGCCCTTTGTTGCTGGATTAATTTCTTAGATATAATCGTACCTTACAGAGTTGGGCAACACTCCTAGAAGATGTATTTTCTACAAATATCGTTAAATATTTAATCTGAATAAGTAAGAAAGAGGCAGTGGCCAAGTGTCTAGTCCTTCCTTATTGTTGGGAATCTAGGAAACGTTTTACATAAGTTGCTCTCATTCTCATTTTTAAGTATTTGAAAATGAAACAAAGAGCAAGTGCTATTTTATTTATCCTGCTTTAAATTTACAGAGACATAGTGAAATAGTTTATATGTATGTTTTACTCTTGGACTGTAAGCACACCAAATAATTTGCTCAGGGTCACACAGTGAGTCAGAGGTGGGGAATTTTTAGCCATCACACCACATTACCAGACTACTCTGCATCTGCCTTTTTATCGAAGCATTTCCTGAATAAACCTAGTGATTGTTTCTTTAGTGAAACACATAGAAAAAACAGCTTTGTATTGTTGAGATAAAGCAATTGGATGGATTGGTTTTAACGTTACTCTGCTATGTATTAATCATGGTAAAATTTGGTCAAACTTCTAGGAATGAATTGTAAACAACATGGCAAAAAAATTTTAGTGTTTTTTTTGGATAGCTTTTAAAGACTGCATATTAAAATCATTATATAGTGCAGAATAAAACTTCATATTTACAGAGTGTCCTTTGCAGATTCAATATATTTCCTTAAAGATAATGAAAAGTTTTATTTGAATAATAAGAGAAAATATGAACTTGACAATAGTAACCTGTTCCAAACAAATAAGTGACAGTTGTTAATTATTTATCCACAAGAGGCACACCAGTGTTCAAGTAAAAGCCTGAAGTCAGCTGTTGTGCTTTGTTTGTGCTTGTGTGTTACCTGCAATGCTGTAGGTCTACCGCAAGAGGGCATGTGTGAGTTCACAAAGGCCCTGGTGGTGAAACAGAAAGCCTGGCATAGTAGCAGTGCAGGCGATTAGTTATGTTGCCCACAGGTTTGGGGGCACATGCACAAGTTCACATCGGGGTCTGTTTGATTACTTTAAGTTCCTTATTCTTCCTTGATGGCCAGTAGTAATCAGCTCTGGAAATGCCATTAACCCATTCCTTCAGCTTCACTAGCACTCCGTGTGGAGCTGCTTCTTCTTCCTCCTCCTCCTCGTCCATAGCTATTCCCATTTGTATATGGGGTCACTATTTTTGACTAGACTTCTCTACCACCAATCATATACATATAGGTTTCAGCATGATTTTTACAAGCAATAGACAAATATTTAACTGAATTAAGTAACAAGTACAGGAGCTTATTGATAAACAGCCCACTATTTATCTGCAAGTCACCCTCCCCTTTTTGTGTAAAGACCACAATCAAGAAGTGCAGTGAAAGTCCTAGTTGTCAATTTAAGGTTAATATATATCTATATATAGGAGCATATGTGAGATCTAGAAGATTTGTGTGGTGTAGTAAAACAACTTCTCTGTCATTTTAGATATAGAAACAAAGTGAAATTTCACTCCAGCATGCATGCTGGAGGAGTCTGAAGCTAATGACAGTTCTGGGGAAGGAGCACTCATTTGGAGCAAAGGAAGGAAAAGAAGAAAGAAGACTTTGGTTTTCAAGTGTTAACAGCAGAGTCGTCATTTCCATATGAGATTGCCTGGGCTCCTTTTTCCAATTTCCTTGTCTTCATTAATATACAAATCACGAAAAACTGCAAAAGTCAAATCATTTACTGGTTACTACAGTTTTGTGATAAGTCCCCTGGCTGGTGGTAATGATTTTTCCAACAATGCACGCTTATCCAGTGTAGGCAATCTTCTGGGTCATAAGTGTTTTTGTTGTTTTAGTGTGGATGGAGATTCCTTCATAAGCAATGTAAAATGCTAAGTACGGACGGAGATCATTTAATGAAAATATACGTACTCCAGTCTTAAGTTCACCTCGCTGGGCTTGACCTTTGAGGCAGTGCTGGAAGTTGGAGGCACTAAATCACAGTCTTGGTTATTTCCACAGCTGGTGCTGCTGGGTGCAGACATCTTCTTCCTGACTTTGATGGTGAGTATAACCCAGGTCATGCTAAAAAAAATGTACTAGAAAATGTTCAATGTAGACATATGTTTAAAGAAGCATGGAATAAGTTACCAAGTAGTGTGGTAGACAGTAGGACTTTAGAGATCTTCATGCAAGACTTGGTGTTATTATGGAGGAATTAAGTCGATAGGACCGGCAAGCTTTGTTGGGCTGAATGGCCTGTTCTTGTCTAAATTCTCCTAATGTTCTAACAGTCTGCCCTGATGGCAAGCTTTGTATTCAGTATGTTAGCAAATGAAATGCAACACACTAGGGATTGTATGATTGTAAAGTGCAATGGCTTCAAGACAATGTGGAACAAGATCGAAGCATCCAGCACCACGTAGTGTACAGAAATGGTCGGACTGAAAAGCATACCTGTGCCATGCATGCACTGCAGTCTGATAAACCTTCAAGGGCAAAAAGGAAACTACTGACTTCTGAACTGGCTACTTGGTGTAATAATTTATACCATCCAGAAGCTGTTCAGTTTTTATTCAGAATGTTCTGGTGTTTCATTGAAAAAAGTTTCTGCTGCAGCAGCCATTTTTAATCTTGCTTACACGAATTCAGGTGTAATAGTTCTTTAATGGCACTTTATTTGGTTGTGTGGTTCCTTGTATACAACCTTTGCATGGCAATGAACCATGTTCTTCTGTGACGGGTTCTTTTCATATGAAATTTGTTCTTTGGGTTTTGAAAATGTATAGTAGGCTACCTAAGTTGAATGCAACAGATCAAGAAAACCTGAACTTGGCCTGTGTGAATGTATGCGATGAGAGTCCTTTTAGAATGAGGAAGCCTTTAGGTGTTTCACAAATCTGTTATCTCTTCATGGTTCTTTATGGAGACTGTTATGGTTCTGAATGAAGAGCCTCTGAAGAGCCACTCTGGCACGTTTATTTTTAAGAGTTGGCAGGGTAGAAACCAACCTTGCATGGCATGCGAGGCTATTGCAGGGCACACTCGGGCACTCGTGTGGATCCTGTTTTTAAGGTCACAAGTTAGCCCAACGTACGTCTTCAGGATGTGAGACATAAACTAAAACACAGTGTCCAAGTTGAATTTGAACTCCTCTCTCAAGGGGTCTGTGATCACAACATTACAAGAACTTTGCATACTTTAAATATTTTATTAGGGGTCAGAGTCCTTCAAGTTCAGTTGGCTCACAATGAAAATCCATCGAGGAGCGGAACGTCTGATCTAGCGGGTGTGCGCCTCGGTGACGTCACAAACTCAGGTCAGTAAAGCGGTATTACTCACGGTGACCACCAGGGGTCTCTCTGACCTCACCAATGAGACGAGCGCTCGGTGTTGAAAATGTGTGCATCAATCGGGTTTTTAAATAACGGCATACAATGTTTAAGCAACGAAACTGGAAAACAAGAATAGTATTGCCTTTATTACATGTAGATTTTAAAATTCTGGGTTTGTGTCCCAACACTTTTATAATCAGTGTCTCTCTTCCTGCTTTAATGACCGTTGCTTTAATTAAATCTATTGTTCTACCTCAAAAATGTTAACTTATTATTATTTTAATTTTAGAAGCCATTTTCATATCTGGATTATAAACAGACTGTTTTTTTCCTTACTGTGAATTATTTTTATTCTTCATACACTGCAAAAAATAATTTCCTTGCTTTCAGTTTAATCTCCATTACTTTTAAACCACATTATTTCATTTAACTTCCCAAGGTGATGGGCACACCCATTATTATTACTACTTATTATTTTTGACATACTTCCTTTATCCTAGGTGACTTCCAACATTTGACATACAATTGGTTATGTTTCTTTTACTTTTCCATTAGGAGCTCAGGCAGGTGGGTGAAGTGACTCACTTATGGTCGCAAAGTGTCAGAACTAGGATTTGAACCGACAGCCTCAGGGTTTGAAGCCCAAATTGCGATGTCAGAAATGCAAATGGTCCCGAGACTTGAACATGGAGGAAGAGCATGACAAGACTCTGATGGCCTAGCTCACCAGACCCCTTCTGTATTTGTAACCTGCGGCAGCGTCTAAGCTCTGCACAGAATAATAAAATAGGGTCTGGCTAAGGAGTCATTTGGAGTGAAAGCTGCTAGCCTCCGGAATCTCATCAGTCCATTTTAACCATTGGTTACCCATAAGCTGTTCATTGTCTGTACGCGTTGTCCGATTCAGGAGAACAAGGCCAGAGGCCTGCCCTGAAGAAATGGGCATAAGGCAGCAGTAAACCCTGCATGGAGTGTCATTTCACAGCACGGTTTACTCACTCAAGCGGACTCCCATTTAAAATTACCAATTAACTTAACATGCAAGTGTTTTCATAGTCAGGCGGAAAACAATTCAGGCCCAAGGAGAACATGCAGTCTACAGACAGGGGTCTACTCAGCATTCAGACTCTGTACCCTGCAGGTGTGAGGCAGCAGTGATAACCGCTGTACCACCATGATGGTCACTTGCTAATCCTCCTGTGCTGAAAATAGAAAAACATTTTTGAGGATGAGCAAAAATAAAAGGTGACCAAAAGTTAACATAGGACAACTCTATGCTGATTTAGTATGAGGAAGTGTGAGTGCGTAAACTGGTGTCATATTCAGGGCTAAGTCTACTCTTTAAAAATACTGGTTCTTTAATGGCACTTCATGGTTCTTTAGTGGGGTGTGTGATTCCTCATAGCTCCATTGCTTGACTAAGCACCATTTCATTCTGGGACGGGTTCTTTGAATGGAATGTTGGTTCTTTGTGCTTCTAAAAACTTCCTAATATGAAGAAGAAACTTGAAATCTTTAACATATGGAAGGCTACCTAGCAGGATTCTAACAGATTGAGAAAACCTGAACTGAGCCTGTGTTATTGTACATTTATTTGCAGCAAGAATCCTTTTAAAATTAGAAGCCCATTGGTATTTCACAAATCTGCTACTATGTATTCTTGGTTATTTAGAGTATGGAGCTGGCCACATATCTAAATCAATAAAGGTTCTTTCTGGAACCTTCATGTGGATGGGTCTTTTGAGAACCAAAAATGGTTCCCCTATGGCATCGTTCTGAAGAACCACTATGGCACTTTGTGTGTCCTTGCAACGTGGACTTGCTAGGCTGTGGCTCAGCATGAAATAGAAATAGCAAAATTGAAAAGTGAATCGATGAATCAACCCCCATTTTAATAACATGCAAGGCCATAGTGCAACCTCAGTGAAATTAATTTGCAGACAATGTTCCACAATAGAAATTTGCCATGATATGCCCACTGTTTGCACGTGTTGCCTTTTGATCCAAGTCATATATGCACTGGTGCTTCTCCTACGGCCCCACAGGACTGCCGGTTAGGTTGCTTGGAGATTCCAAAAATTCCTGTGTGAGTGTGAAATGGACCTGCTCCTGCTGGGATGGGCTTTGGCTCCCTAACTTGGGTTGAGAATGTTATTTTATGTTAGATCAATGAAGATTTGTGCTTAAACAATTGTATCAAAGGTTCCAAACATTTTTAAGTTAAAGACTCTCATTCTGCTAGGCCATCAATCAGTCAGCTCTCTGGTTTTAAATGTGCGTTTGGCACGGGGCTGCATTTCCAACAGCAAAGGCTCCTCAGAACAAGGGGACATCTTATCAAATAGTCGGGAAGCTGGCAGGGCACAACAATGGCAGGTTTGTCCCTTTGGAGGCTTGCAGGGAATCCCCAATAGTGTAAGTCGGTTAAATATTATCCTGTGACAGAAAGGTGGGGGCTTGTGCAGGCATTCAAGTTAGACCGGCATTGTCAGGTAAATGATAATAAAGCTCTGATCACGTTGTCCTTAAAAGCTCACTTTGGTTCTTTACTTTTCTATTACCCGTTTTCACTTTTTTGAAAGTGTTTAGTCAAAGGCTGTAAAAAATGGCTAATCTAATAAATAGCTGCTGACAGGGCACTTCAGAAAGACTCTAGGAAATAATACCTGCATGACTGCTAAGCCACTAAATGAACACAAGACATTCACAGGACAGCAGAGCCCTTGATAAAGAATATGATGCTCATTCTCCAGAGTAGAACGTCTTTCCTCTTCTTTTCAATTCCTGTTGGGCTCCCAAACTGCAAACAGCTGCCAGTTCTTCCTGACTGGCACAGACCATGCTGGGTTCACTAACCAGCCAATGCTGGCAGAGCTGCTTTGGAAGCTGTGGCTTCTCCTTCTCCTTCTCAGAATTTGGTTTATTGGCCAGGTACACTTAATGTGTACTCGGAATTTGTCTTGATAATATTGGTGCAACATACAAAGATGACGCAGAACACAAAAGATAAATATAAGAAGATAAAATATTAAATGATGCAGCATACAAGGGCAATGCAAAAAACTGAAAGAGGTAGTAGGATTAAAATATCCAGGCAGTCTCGTGTGCAGGTATACATAGATACTGAGTAGAAGTTGTTGTACCCAAAGACTTCATAGTGATATGATGTTGCTGGTTTTGTAGAGAGTGGGTGGGTCGGTGCCTCAGGGGCCACAGGACAGAATACCTGCGTTTATCTGCCATTTCACACTTGTCGTGGGAGGCTATCAGAGTTCAGTGTTTTATCAGCTGCATGACTGATGAAATTATGACAGCAGAGGGCTTAAGAAGCACTGCTGAGACGCAGAAGAAAGGACACACATGACGTTGATAAGGCCTTTTTATGAGAGCTTGTAATAAAACGAAGGCACTGCTTCTTTCACAGAACAAAAATAATAAAAATCTTAAACAGGCCAATAAAACAAAAAAATTGGATAATCTTTGTTTGGAAAGAAATGACATTTTCAGCTGTGAATTGTGGGAAAAAAAGGTGAAAAGTCTCCACAGTATAAAGTGTCAAGGGTATTCAAGGTATTTACAAGCTTTCCGAGTTCCTGATTCTTAGCCTGAACTAGTAAACTGAACGAGCCAAACTTAGGGGGCTTTCAGGTTACCCTTAGTTGTGCCTTGAAGCTGCCGCTGTCTTGCCTTTGCTCACTGATGCAGGACTAGGCCAAGGCCCGCCAATCCAGCCAGCTAGCGGGGAACTGCGGCTCTACTTTAGAGTCTGACCAGACAACTGTTGATTCCTCTCTTGTAACACTTTAAAGTCAGCCTCATTTTTTTGTCCGTTTTCTACTTCTGTGATTTAAGTGGCTCTAATGTCATCTTCCTTCACTCAATATTCATGTTCTATCCCTTAAAACAAAGGTCAGGCATTTCTCTTTTAGGGTTTTTACATCTGAAGAATTAGTTATATTGTACACATATGGTGAAGCAATATTCAGTGACATTTCCTATCTGTTGGAAGAAGCTTCAAAACAATATAAAAGCATTAAGGAATGTGTCGGAAACACCCAGAAATTTTTTTATAAAATAGCTAGAATTAATGTGTCTAGTTTTCTATTTTGAAACAGTACAAAAACCAGAATTTATTTTATCCCCACTTTTATTATTTTCAAATCAGTACCCATAGCATACATATATACTGCTCAACAAAATTAAAGGAACACTTTTTAATCAGAGTATAGCATCAAGTCAATGAGAATTCTGGGCTACTGATCTGGTCAGTTAAGTAGCTGAGGGGGTTGTTAATTACCAACAGGTGCACTAGAGGGGCAACAATGTGACGACCCCAAAGCAGGAATGGTTTAACAGGTGGAGGCCACTGACATTTTTCCCCTCCTCATCTTTTCTGACTGTTTTTTCACTAGTTTTGCATTTGGCTACTGTCAGTGTCACTACTGCTAGCATGAGGTGATACCTGGACCCTACAGAGGTTATACAGGTAGTCCATCTTCTCCAGGGTGGCACATCAATATTTGCTATTGCCAGAAGGTTTGCTGTGTCTCCCAGCACAGTCTCAAGGGCATGGAGGAGATTCCAGGAGACAGGCAGTTACTCTGTGAGAGCTGGACATGGCCGGAGAAGGTCCTTAACCCATCAGCAGGACCCACCGGTATCTGCTCCTTTGGGCAGGCAGGCCACTGGTGTGAATGTCTCTGAGCAAACAATCAGAAACAGACTTCATGAGGCAGGCCTGAGTGCCCGACGTCCTCTAGTGGGCTCTGTGCTCACTGCCCAGCACCGTGGAGCTTGATTGGCATTTGCCATAGAATACCAGAACTGGCAGGTCCACCACTGGTGCCCTGTGCTTTTCACAGATGAGAGCAGTTTACCCTGAGCACATGTGACAGATGTGAAAGGGTCTGGAGAAGCCGTGGAGAACGTTATGCAGCCTGTAACATCGTTCAGCAGGAGCGGTTTGGTGGGGGGTCAGTGATGGTCTGGGGAGGCATATCCATGGAGGGACGCACAGAACTCTACAGGCTAGACAACAGCACCTTGACTGTCATTAGGTATTGGGATGAAATCCTTGGTCCCGTTGTCAGACCTTATGCTGGTGCAGTGGCTCCTGGGTTTCTCTTGGTGCACGACAATGCCTGGCCTCATGTGACGAGAGTATGCAGGCAGTTCCTAGAGGATGAAGGATTTGATATCATTGACTGGCCCCCATGCTTGCCTGACCTAAATCCAATAGAACACCTCTATGACATTATGTTTCGGTCCATCCAATGCTGCCAGGTTGCACGTCAGCCTGTCCAGGAGCTCAGTGATGCCCTGGTCCAGATCTGGGAGGAGATCCCCCCAGGACATGATCAATTGTCTGTTTAGGAGTATTCTCCACCCCAAACTACTGAGTATGATTTTGAGTTGCTGCAATGAAATTTCAGCAAAACCGACTAGCCATCCTGCCACATCATTTTTTCACTTTGATTTTCGGGGTGTCTTTCAATTCAGCCCTCTGTAGGTTGATAATTTTCATTTCCATCAAACGGTGTGGCATCCTTTCGTTCCTAACACATTAGCCAGTCCATATCAGTAAAGATATCCAGCAGGATTTTTTTCCCATTGAGATCTGATGTGTTTTCAAAGTGTTCCTTTAATTTTTTTGAGCAATTTATATTATTGAAACCCCCTGGCCTATGGATCATTCTGAAAGACGGATCGTATTATGTCAGAATATATACAGTCGATAAAGAACTTACACTCTGTATCCAAATTACAACACCAATAGTGAAAGATTCAAAAACACCTTTACAAAAAACAAAAATCTGAAACACAGAAGGTGGAATGTGATGTCATTTGAAAGTTGAAAAGCCCCTCTCATTTAGTGTGGGAATTAATATCAAATGTGAATTTCCCCTTGGGATTAATAAAGTATCTATCTAGATACTGTATATCTGCCCGTCAAATTGTCCACAACTGAATCAGGACGTTCAAGAAAGCCTTGGGGCAGAGGCTGGGCTCAGGTCTTGCTGTGATACAACATTTCAGCCCTCTTTGAGGAAAGAAAGCAAAACCTTGCAATACGGTATTGGGGTATGTTATACTGCATTTTAGTGTAAAACAACGTAGATTAATCATAGCAATATGAAAATGAATGATTTTATGCAGTATAAAAAAAAAAGTCACATTATTGTTTGATTCCAATGGTGGGTCCAAAACAATGGGGCAGATTTTAAAGGGTTAATCTCATTGGGGTTTTTAACAATGGATAATTGCCTCCAAGACATTTCACCATCGTCAGTTTTACTGGGATGCAGGTAGAAAGCCTCTCGCTGTTTCATTGGGACTCAAATCTGCACTCCTCTTCTGCCTTAAGATGGGATTGAATCTTCAAAGAAGTGAAAAAGAAAAATTCAAATCACCAATTTATTCAATATAAAGTTGTCCATAGGAATACTACAAGTCCTTTAAAACAATGTTTAATGGGTTTAGCCCCTGGCCCAATATATATATATATAATTTTTGCTCTCTTAAAGTGCCTGGCTCCTTTTCTGTATGTGTTGATCCTGATGTGTTTTTGTGGATCTCAGTTTCCACCTCTATGTCGCTTGTTTTGGATGTCCTTATTCCTTGTTCTCTACAGCTTTTTCTACTTCTTGATTTTTCATCATACTCCTTTTTATCCTCTAATTAGAATTTAATTTCAGTGAGTTCTTTAGCTGCTAAGACCCTCCTGACATCATGCTAGAAAAAGCAAAACCAATGTGTAATAAATTCTTGGAGGAACTTATTTTTTATAACTTGCTTCTTTTAGAACTTTCAGCTGCTTGTATTACTTTGTCTTCTGCTTCCACAATATCAGCTGGGGAAAAAAAACCTCTGCCTTTTTCCCAGTTGATTCTGGGGTTCGTCAGGGTTGTGTTCTTGCTCCTACTCTGTTCAATGCTTGTATGGACTGGGTACTGGTCAAGGTCGTGGGGCATCTGTTGGTGAAGAAAGATTCACGGATCTTGACTTTGTCGACGATGCTGTGATCTTCACAGAGTCGATGGAGGCTCTGATCGGGGATCTCAAGAGACTGAGCAAGGAGTCTGAGTGTCTGGGCTTGCGAGTGTCCTGGATAAAAAACAAGATCCAGGCCTTTAATGACCTCTTGGGCACAGCCATCAGCAGTGTGTCTGTTTGCAGCGAGAGTGTCAAAATTGTCGAAAGGTTTACTTACATCGGCAGCGACATTCATGTCTCTGGTGACTCATCTCATGAAGTGAGTGGACGGATTGGAAAATATGGGCTGATATGAGGTCACTGGAAAGGGGTGTGTGGCACTCCTGATATCTCTGCAAAAGGGCGAAGATCTAAGTCTTTAGAGTCCTGGTGCTTACTGTTTTGCTATATGGTTGCGAGACATGGATGCTATCCAGTGACCTGAGACGAAGACTGGACTCCTATGATACTGTGTCTCTTCGGAGAATCCTTGGGTACCGCTGGTTTGACTTTGTGTCGAATGAGCAGTTGCTCATGGAGTCCCAAATGAGGCACATTACTTGCATTGTGAGGGAACATCAGTTACGGCACTATGGCCATGTGGTGCTATTCCCTGAGGGTGTTTCTGCTGACGGGATCCTTGTTGTTCAGGACCTGAGTGGCTGGACCAGGCCAAGGGGAAAGCCCACGTGACACCTGGCTGCTGCGGATAGATAGCCATTTCTTGAGGGTGAGACTGGACCGCGTGCCTGCCTGGGGGGGTTCCAACTGGAATGCTGAACTCTTTCATCGTGTGGTGGGTGTGGCTACACGCTGTACCAGTGCATGCTCCCCAACCTGACCTGACCTTCCACAATATCATCTTAAGAAAAAGGAGTTGCACTTATTAAATATCAGCTTATTTTGTTCTAATCGGGATGTGTAGGGCACACTGCTAGCTAGTACTTATTTTTTGTTTCAGCAATCTCTGAATGGGGTGCGATAGTGGGAGGTTGTGGGTTGGGGTGGGGGGGGCACTGGTGGAATGTGGACATCTTTTTGATGTTTCACTTCTCTTATCCTGTTGTTCCCCTTTTTCTCTCTTTAAAACAATAATCAAAAATTATTTACAAAAAAAAAAAAGTTTACCTATGTCAGTCTTTTTCAACATAATACTCTTTGTTCTTTTCTGTCCATTTCATTCTTTACCTGTCCTGCAACCTTTCAGCACCAAAGTCCACTGTTAGTATTCTTCTTGAGCACCTTTCATTCTTGCAATGTGTCTGCACCATTTCATTTGTCTCTTGACTATGGTTTGTACTGTGTCTTCTTCACATCCCACTTCCCTTTTCACTTCGTCGATACTCACGTGGTCTTGTATCTTAAACCCTAACATCCATTGCCGGCATTTCACTTTGAATGCTCTCAGTCTAGTTTTACAAGTATCACTTTCCTAGAGCGTCCATGTTTCCACTCCATAAAGCAATGTTAACATTATACCTGTACACATAATCCTTTATTTTGTATGAATGCTTATTTGGTTATTCTTCCATAGCTTCTTTATTATTGCATATGCAGTGCTTGTCTTGACAGTGTAATCACTGTTCTAATTGAACTTGTATCATAAATATATGAAGTTCTGTGCATTGTCGAGAGTGTTTCCATTTGTCTGGTTTCTTCCTTCTTGCAGAATAATATTTTTTCTGTTTTCTTTGTGTTGATATTCATCTCATATTGTCTGCTACTACCATTTGCACGATTGCCTAGTATTTGAAGTCTTTCAACTGCAGTATCGATGAGATCAATGTCATTAGCAAACCAGAGGTTACTCAAGAGCTCATTGCTCTATTCAACACCTCTTTGGAAACCATCAATGCTTCTGCCATTTTGAGATAAAACAAAAAGAGAATCTGTGACGATGTACAGCCTTGCCTACATCTAAAATTTGTTTGGAAGAATTTCATAAATTCTCCATTCACTAGGACTGCTGAATTGGCCTGCTTGTATATGTTCTTTAGTATCTTGAGAATGTTTTTGTACAGTTTGTACAATTTCATAAAGCCAGCCATGTAGAATGGTGATGAAAGCCTTCTTCAAAATTTCAAAGCAATTGTATATTTTTTCGACAAGCAGCTTGAGTACGCTGCTTGTTCATCTTAATGCACTTTTCTACCATAGCTTTAAATCTATCCAATATTATTCTTAATAGTACCTTGCTGGGATGACTAACAAACAAGACTGTGCAATAGTTGGGGCATTCCTTAAGATCACCTCTTTTTGGTATTAAAGCGAGTAGGCTTGTAGTCCAGGTTATTGGACTACAAAGTGCTTCCACATCAAGACGATTACTGATTGATTCTCTGCCGTATTTGAGCAACTTCCAGGAATGTGGTCCAATCTAGGGCTCCTGTTCTTCTTCAGTCTATTCAAGGCGTTCCTGACTTCCAGTCGTGTGATGTTCTCTGCAAGTGTTTCCACTGGTAGAAGTTTCTGTATTTTGTTTATCGTTAGATTTTTGCAGCAGTTCATTCTGCAGAGTTAAGCTCTGTTGGGTGCAGTGTTTCCCCTTGTTGGCACAAGTATTCAGTATTTAGTAATTCATTGAAGCCCCTTTAGCAACGGTTACATCCTGGAGTTTTCATTTGTCTTACACAACAAGCTTCACGCACACAGATTTGAGGATTTTTCTGCCAATTTTCTCAACAGATCATCCCGAAGATCATCTGTCATGATGGAGATTGTGGTGGACAGGTATCTCCAGAGATGTTTTATTGGGTTCAACTCTGGCTGGACCACATTCCCAGAGTTGTCCCTAAGCCACTCTTGTGTTGTCTTTGCCTTGTGTCCATTTGGAAAGGGAACCTTTGGCCCGGTCAGGTCCAGAGCACTCTGGAGAAGGTTTTCATTAAGGATATCTCTGTACTTTGCTCTGTTGGGTTTTCCATTGACCCTAACTAGTTTCCCAGACCTCTCTGTGTTTGGCTGCATTCATCCTGCCCTCAATTCTGACCAGATGCTCTGTCCCTGCCTATGAAAATGAACTCCACAACATGATACTGCCACCACCATGCTACACCATTGGAATAGTGCAAGTAATGAGCATTGTATGGTTTACTCCAGATGTGATGAGGCCAGACTGTTCAGTCCTGGTTTCATTCGACCAGAGAATCTTGTTTCTCACAGTTTGAGAGTCATTTAGATGCCTTTTTGCAAATTATAAGCTGCTTCCATGTGTCTGTTACTGAAGAGAAGCTTTCGTCTGGCCACTCTGTCATAAGCCGCAGATCGGTGAAGTGTGGTGGTTGTTCTTTTGGAGATTCTTCCTATTTTCACACAGGCTATCTAGAACTCAGCCAGAGTGACCATCAGGTCACCTCTCTTAGCAAGGCCCTTGCCCCCTGTTTGCTCAGTTTGGCTGGAAGACTTCTGGCAGTGCCAACCCTCTTTCATATAAGAATTAAGGAGGCCACAGTGCTCTTGGGAACCTTCAATGCTGTAGAAATGTTTGTGTAGTCGCAACACAAACATAAGCTCTGCAGGCAACTTCCTCGACCTCATGGCTCAGTTTTTGCTCTGATACACATAGTCACATGTGGGACCTTCTATAGAGAGGTGTGTGCGTTTCCTAATGCAACCATCCATCCATTATCCAACCTGCTATATCCTAACACACGGTCACGGCTGTCTGCTGGAGCCAATCCCAGCCAACACAGGGTGCAAGGCAGGAACAAACCCTGGGCAGGGCGCCAGCCCACCACAGTGTTTCCTAATCCTGTCCAGTCAATTGAACTGACCACAAGTGGACTCTAAACAAGGTATAGAAAGATGTCAATGATGATCAAAGTAAAGGGATTGAATACTTGTGCCAATGTGATATTTCAGGTTTTTTGTTTTTAATACATTTTCAACAATTTGTAAAATTCTGTTTTTGCTTTGTAATTCTGGGGTATCAAGTGTTGCTTGATGAGGGAAAAATTAAATGATTTTAATAGAAAGCTGAAAAATAACAAAATGTGAAAAAGTGAAGGGGTCTGAATATGTTCTGAATGTATGGTAATTCATTCTAGTATCTTCATTTGGACTTAATAATACCACCACTAACCTTTCTATGAAATTCAAATGTCCAAAAATACATAAAGAAAGTTTGTATAATATATTTTTAACAGTAGCCAGATTGGCCACATCAATTTAGTCTCATCTTGGTAGATATCATAATCCTGCTACCGAACACTTTGGATTCTAATGACTTGCCCTGTTTAGTTGATCCACAATTTCCTTGGTATGATGATCTGATTGAATTTGCATTAACCTGCTGTTTGAATCCAGTTGAATCTGACATTTTTAGATATGATATTAAACCCTGAGGATTCTGATTCTGTGGCCTGCACCTTTAGTCCAATGTAGTTTGATGGATGCTAATAACTCCTCTATTACTAACAGCTCTTCTTGTAGTCTAATTATAGTGAGATCAATTATGCTGATGGTTTGTTTTTACTGGCAACCTAATCCTGATTATTTTTTCTCCATACAAAACATATCTATTCTGAATTGTTACTTTTGCATTTTTAAATATTTTAGAACCTTTTAAACTTTTTTAAGCCTCACGCCTGTGAACAGGGCAGTTACATTAAGTTCACTTTCCCTCTTTTTTCTTTGGCCTGATCCTGTCAGACTTGCTTTGCCCTGCAGTTTCACTCCAACTGAGTCTGATCCTATTAGAAATTATAATATCGCTATGAAAAATCCTTGATCCCACTTGCAAATCTAATGGGGCCAACAGTTGTCTACGTTTGCTACACTGCTTGTGGCTTAGGGTTTGATTTATGCTTTCAAGCTCATCCTTTATATTTTATATTCTCATTGTCATGCCTGGACAGCAGAGGTCTGTAGTGGATGGTGTCACATCATGCGTTTGCTATATGCATGTCTGAAAGGGGGAACCTGGAGGTCTTTTCCAGCCTGGGGTTGGGCACCTTTGAGTTTTCCAGGCTACAGAAACAGCTGAGTCACCATGGGCTGGAATGCACGTTCCAGGCATGCAACATGGCTGAAAATTTGAGAGCTGGTGATGAGCGATGATATTCTTGATGAGTCTCATGCAGGTGCAGGAGTTGAAATTGAAATTCCAAAAGAATTCATACCATTAAAGCCAGAGCATCTGGCGTTGGCATTGCAGCTGGAAAGATTCAGGCCTTTGTATGTCGAAGGCCAGCATGGTTTAGGTGTTGGAGCTCAAGAGCAGAATTATCAAAGTGCAGGTTTGCTATTTTCTGACCTTGGTGTCGTCTGTAATGTTCTGCTGGTGTCATTGTGTTTCTAGTGACCGCATGGCTGAAGTGGCAAGGCCGATTCTGTGAGTGAAGCCCAAAGAGCACTTGCTGTCAGAACTCTGTACTCTGTAACTCTAACATCTGCTCCACTTTCTGTTCCTTCATAATGATGTCACCTGTGTTGTTCTCGACCTCTAAATTTTTCCAGAGCACATGCAGACCCAGATGGGATGCCGCTTATTCAAATTGTTTCAGTAAGATCTGTAGGTTTGGGGGTTGACTCACCTAGTAAGGCAACATCATCCACATAATCAAGGTCGGTAAAACGGTGTTCTGGCAACGTGAAGCCGTCATCGCTCTGGGCAATTCGCTCAAGAATCCAGTCCATGACCGCACACAAGAGTGCAGGGGCCAAGACTGGGAGAGGCAGACATAAGTCCTCACATCAGCAGAGGTTCCTTCATGGAGGACCTTGTTGAGAGATACTTTGCAGAATTTTATGTTTGATATTCTCCCTGTAGGCACATCCAGCCTGAGTTCTTAAGTTTGTACCTTTGTTTAGCAAGACTCTGATCTTATTAGAATGCCTAATGTCAAGAAAGTGTTTTAACTGAAGTAGAAGCAACAATAATTCCTCACAGGTCATTCAAGATGCTTGAAGTGGTGCAGCTTTAACCACCTTTTAGAGTTTGTTACTGTTAAATGCCACTGGGTCTATAATGGAGTCTAACAGTTTGTTCAAGTCATTGGATTCTTCAAATTTGCTGCCCTAATGCAGTTGTATCTTTTAAGTTTTCCAACTTGAGTTTTTCAGGTTCTGGGCTTGTGAGATGCCAGATGCCTTCAAGCTTTCTTCTGATATGGAAGCTTATCATGTATTTGCTAAATGATAGTGAGCAGTTGCATAAGAGGCTCTTATTGTTAAACAGTTTTGAAAACATGTAAACAAAAGATGCCAGGTGCTGTAAAATGCTCCTAGTTCAATGAATGGATGTGATTAGAGTGAATATCTTTTGTTGCCCAACGAGCGAGGCCTCTGTTTATTCCCAGATATCTTCTCTAGTGTAAGCAGCATTGACTTGCTTGTCAGGGAGGTGGCGCAGAGCGAATAGTCAAAGAGCAACTGAAAAAGTCCATCACAGGCCAGGCTTAGTATCAAATGGCACTTATGTTTATATTTTTTTAATAACTTTCAGATGGGTTTATAATACTGATAAACTCTGGCAATAAATTTTCTTTAGTGTGTCCATGCAGCACATTGATCTACCTTGTCTTGATGGTGGCATGCTGACGTGATAAAGTTGCTTTTCCTTGAGAATGATGTGTGACGATGGTGTGGTGATGGTACTGTTCCCTGGGAATCATTTGCAACATATACTTATTCATGAAAAGCATTTGCTGAAAATCTTGGAAAATATCCACCTGCTTGTCCACCTGCTTGTCCACCCACTTGTTACAACCTGCTCTTTGGTGAAGCAGCTTGTGTCCAGAAAGTTCAAGGTAACAGTGTGGTCTGCTGATGCCTGCACCCCATGGCCAATCTTTATGGCTTTGGTGTCAAATTGTATTTTTACTGCCTGTTGTAAGAACCACTTTCAAGGGGAATGCAATTACCTTATCAAAGAGAGTGATTTATAGCTCAGGAACAAGATATGTGAGCTATAGACTTCTGGTACCAACTTCTGAGAGTCCGTCTATGTAGGTGTGCCTTAGGCTTTGGGAAGAAAATGTTTTGACTTGTGCCAGTGCTTCTGAGAATTTTGAATTGAATGAAAAGAATACACTTTGGGTTCAAAGTGGAACTGCAGGCAGGGAGCAGGTAGCATAAATGACAGTTGACGTACAGTGAGCGTGCCATAAGGATGCTCATCCAGCACATGAATCACTCGCATGGATTTGTCTTTTATAGTATATGTTTAGTTTACTAGAAATTCTCCCACACACGGGCTGTCATTTTTAATGGTCCGTTTAAAACAAGGGAAGATTAATGTTTCATGCCTGTGAATGTGAAACAAAATAGTTCTCTTAATTAAATTTTAGGATCAAACACAGCTCTTGTCAACATATGCCTGCACTCCGACTGAAGAGGTTTGCTTTTTTACCCCCCTGATTTCCAAGGCTTGCCCTTTCTCCTCACTTCTGAAGCCTTTTTGCGCACCCACAAGTCTGAGGTTCCGTGGTTTTCAGTTTTAACCTCATTGCCAGGGTCTGTGTCTGGTGGTGCCAGTCATCTTATGCTTATGCTTAGAGACTTTCAGGTCTTCAAGGCCTGAGCTGCCACCTCCATGAATTTCTATTGATTGAGGTTTTAATATTTAGAAGTCTGACCTTCACAGGTTTTAGAAGATTATGGTTTTACTGTCTTTTGAAGTCTTTCTTTTCTTGTGAATAATTTTGTTTGAAAAAAAAAAAAGTATTGGCATCTGAGGGCTGGGATGCCTCCACGCTGGGAGGACCGGGGGAGCAAGCGTGGCCAGAGCGATACCTCCCCTGGGATGCTAGCTGGCAACCCCCCTGGGTTGTAGCGGTGCCTCGGACTCCCGCAGGGCTTCATGGGAGTTGGAGTTTGGTGCAGCCCTGTTGGGATCCGCAGGCGCCTCCAGGGGGTGCTGCAGCAGGAGCTGCTGAGCCCTTTTGGGCAGTTCTTCTGCCACACCCGGAAGTGCTGCCGGAAACGAGTAATCAAGCACCTGGAGCATTATAAAAGGAGCCAGCAGCCACTACTCTGGAAGCCACAGTCGGGAGGAGGAAGACGAAGCTTGACCCGAGGAGTGAAGGAGGAGACTTGTGGTATTGTGCTGTGCTTGTGCTTGGACTGTGTCATACTTGTGGGGAACGGGGAAGGCGTTTCCTACAAGGGGAAAAGAAAATAAACTCAAGAGCGTGCATTGAACTTGTGTCCCACGCGTGCCTGTGTCGGGTTCAGCTGGCGGTGCCAGTCTGGTGGGCCACAGCTGGGAAAAGCCCTGATCAAGTGATATGCACAGTGTGGACTATAGTTGGCACAAATGCTTTGACCCCAAACCCAAATGACAACCAAAAAAGAATAGAGGAGATAAAAGAAGAGGGTTTTCATCACTCAAAGTGAGTGAACATTTGAAACAGTGCCCCATAAACACATAGGGGCTTAAGAATAACAAAAAATCGAAGCATTCTGGCCCTTCTATTTGCCATCAGGCTAACTCTGTTGGAGTTTTTCTCAAGTTTATTTCTAAAAGGTTTCAGGTAATGGGAGCACAGAAGAAGGAGTAAGGTGTACATCAGGAAGGCTGATTTATGTTTTCTAATAACTGAAATTAAGTTTTGTGTTTTAATACATTCTTGTTTATCATGACTGCCAGATAGTGGCAATGTGTTGCTTGTTGGTCAGACTTGCAGATGTCATTGCACACATAAAAGTGCTACTACTAATCATATAAAGACGAGAGAGGTTGCAAGATAACGTTGTTCAACTCACTAATCATAGATAGATAGATAGATAGATAGATAGATACTTTATTAATCCCAAGGGGAAATTCACAAATGTCATGTGAATCATGAATCATGACGCCAGAAAGTGATGATGTATTGCATGTTGATTATGTTATATTTATCCATGAATAAAGGGGGAAACTTTGAATAATGGAGGTGACCGTGAAACAAAATATAAAATAATGGCAGCAAAATATCTTTACTGAGAATCTGTCCTGTCTTTCATCAAAACCTAATCCATAGCCAGAAATCAAAGTCAAACCCAGAAATGAGTCTTTGACATTAATAATGAAAACAAACAAAAGTCACACAAAGATTTCTTTTGATTTATTTGTAAACCTTCATGACCAGCGAATTGCTGTGGACTCACACCTCAGAGCATCTTAATTTGACATTTTGCACTGTGGTAAACTGCTGGTGGCCAGTTGCAAACCCGCAACATCTGGCTCACAAGCGATCTCCTTGCAGTGGGAGCTAACAGGAGAACTCCAAGTAGGTAGCCACTTGAAGACCATCTCTTAACGTTGCAAGCCGAGAACTTCCTGCTGACGTCAGTTGATCTCTCTATCATCCCCCTCCTTTTCTGAGCAGCATTGCCAATACACTTCACCAGTTCATCGTGCAAATCCCATCCTCATTGCCAAGGGAATTTACATGGATCCACAGCATGAAGGATCTCTGTTTGAAGATTTGCACTGTGGTCAACTGCCGGTGATGAGTCACAAACCCGTAACGCATGGCATAGTAGTGGTCTCTTTGCAGCGTGAGCTAAAAGGAGAACTGAAGGAGTTCTGAGCCACATGTTCACTTGGCGACGAGGATGGGATTTGCACTGTGGATGAGTGTGGTGTGGTAGCGACTCTGGGTAGAAATAAAAGGTTGGGGCTGAGGTTACAAAGAAGTTCTCTGCTCACAGTGTTCAAGAGACGAATGATGATGAATGTCCCGCTGCAAGGAGGTCACTTCAAAGCCAGATGTCACGGGCTTGCAACTCACCTTCAGTTCATCACAGAGCAGATCTTTGAACTGAAATGCTTTGTGGTGTTAGTCCATGGAAATTCAACCCACGAGTGCACAGAGACTAACTTTTATCCTATTGCGGTCAGTGTGGTGCACCTCCAAGTGATGTAGCAAAATCATAATAATGCTGCTCAAGATGATGGCACATATGAAAACCAAGATGGCATTAGAAAATAGTGAAACTTAAGAATTATCAGAAAACTACACTCCAACAAGAAAGCGATCATAATTGAAATCGGGGACACAAAAAACTGTATATGTTTTAAAAGAAGAGCAGTATACATTCAGACAAACAAGTAAAGATTAAGAATGAATACTAGTCATAACAGATTAGCACTTGCAACAGAGAATTTTACTGTACTCTGGACACGTGACAATGACCACTCTGTAGCCCCATAAACCTGTAATGCTAGATGAATTGAATGGTCTGTAAAGCAGAAAGGAATCAAAATGTTTTTAAAAATTTCCAAACTGTACTGACTCATCATATTAAGAAAGTGGTCCTCTACTTCTAAATCCTAAAAAAACTGACGAGTATCAGTAGAAAAAAAATATGCAATGATTCATGTTTACGTGTTACCTGCGTCACTACATCTCAACACACAGACACACACTCCACATAAGCCGAATGTGTCATGGAAGCACCACAGACATTGGATTGGATTTCTTCAGCAAATTGAGTTCTGGCATCAAGGGCTGGTAGGGTAAACGTGACCTTAGATGTGTGACTCACTGCATGCTTTTTATTTCCATCCTTCCTCCAAGCAATGTCTTGTAACTTTGCTGGACGTTTTCTGGTTACCTGCAAGGCTTTGCTTTAATGGTGATGGTAAAAATTGCCTCATGCAGTAAATGAAATTTCTCCATATTTGCTAAAGAGGTTCCCTTGTACACACAAAACAGCAAGGAGCATTTTTTTCACAACTAAAAAGAACAAATTGTCCTCTGATTGCGGCCTAACAGCCGGCAAGGAGACCTAATTGAAGCAGCAAGAGTGAGATGCACTTAGGGGGTGTAAATCTCCGTCTCCACCGTGGTTCACGCAAACAAGTTAAAAGCCCGTTGTTTCTGCAGCAAGTGAACTCTGGTCGGCGAGCTCATTAAAATGCAAATGGACTGAGGTGGTGGCAAGACTGCTGGCCCCAGAGAGGAGCACTCACCGGGTTATTTGGGACGCCTCAGTGCCGGGATGTGCGGCTGAATTCATTGTGCGCAGGTGATCACGCAAGATGAAGAGTCCAAACTTCACAGAGGTCAGAGGGAATCTGCTGAGATGGACACATCCCTGGGCATTCATCCCCATCTATAGCAATTAAAGCATCAAGTGCTTTAACTCAATGTGCCTGTCCTGGAATTCTCAGAGGGTCCAAGCCACTGGGCTGGAACACAAGTCATTCCCCTCTCCGTGTAAAAAAAAAATAAAAAATAATGAGGAAAAAAAAAAAGAAAACTGCTGACAGATGATCCATGGTGAATAGGCTGTCTGGTCATTATTGTTTTATTATTTTTCATCAATCCCTCCATTTACTGAAGCCCTCTCAGTCCACTTTTAGGGTCAATGGAAACCAAACCTGGATGAGACTCTAGTTCATTATAAATCACCTCTTCTTCCCTCTATGCCTTTACAGCCTCATTAATCCACCTTTGGTATTCTTCTCTCTTTTTTAACAAACTCTTCATTTTGTTCATTGGTTTACCCTTTCTCATAACAATTTTCTGTGTTTTCCACCCACATCTTCCTATATTCCTTCCTCCACGCTTAATCATAAGAGGACAACTTACAGTTGACTATCATCCTTAACCGCATGCCTTTGTGAGGAAAGAGAACATGCAAGTTTCATATAAACAGTGAAAGAATCTGAACACAGATCTCTGAAGTAATGAGGCAGACATGATACCCAATGTGCCACTCTGATCATTTTCTGTTGTTCCAAAATCAACAAAAGGAGCATACCATCGATTCATCCACCCATTTTCAAACCTGCTTAGCTTGACCAGGGCTGTGGAGCAGCTGAGGCCTATCCCAGCAAGCACTGGGCACAAGGTAGGAACAGTCCCTTGACAGGACGGCAGTCCATCACAAGGCGAACACTTGTACACAAGCACGCACATCACTTGAATCACTTGTGCAAGTATCTTTGCCATAAATACACACCTTTCATGTAATATTGACAAAGATATACAGTATGCTCACACAAGTGACTCAATATGATGAATCTGGCACCCAAGTTTTAAAATTGTTCTGATATTGGTCTATGGGTCTATGCATTGGTGATACGGATTATGTAATGATGTTTTTTCATTTCGATGATTTTCCTCTGTTGTAATCTGGTCGCATTAGAGATATACTTAATAGTGCCAGTAATACACATACTGTACTAGCATTTGAATATTGTGTTACACTTCTCCTTTACACATAATTTAACAATGCCAGTTCACCTAACCTGCGTGTCTTTGAATGGTGGGAGGAAATCAACGTGGACACAGGGATAGCAGGGAAACTCCAAGTAGGGAACACCTTGGACTTGAATCTCAGTCTCCTTAGCAGCATCCCATAGGAACACATTTTGATTGTTCAGGAAATCTTAACTTGCAAAAATAATTCAAAATTATACAAATTGCATATCTAATACCATGAAGGGTGTGCAGCATCAATGAAAATCTCCATCCATGTTCATTACCATGTAACACAGCTTGTTGTGGCAGCACTGGCTGCATTAGGAGCCAATTCTGGATGGATCCCCAGTTTATATGCAGACACCCACCCTTGCCAGCACGCAGCCAACTGAAAGTTACAAATTACCCAAACTTGCAAAAAGACATGGGAAGAACATACAAACTCCACACAGACCCAGAACCTAGGATTCTGGATCTGTGAGGCAATAGCAATAAGGATTGAGCCATCATGGCACCCCACTGAATTCCCGTTACATAGAATTTAATTTAAAATTTGGTAGCACCGGTTTAAGGAAGTCTACCAGCATCAGGAGTTAGGCACTTATTGCTGGATAAAATGAGGAGATGTCACTCCTTCAAAGGATGTTTTAGCAACCTGTTACTCAAAAGCCAATGATTAACTTTACAGCGCCTTTTACTTATTCATTGAATGATAAATTGAGTAAAAAGAGACAAACAGTAAGATGACCTGAGTGCTTCATGGGGCCTCACAGAAAATCCACCATCCCGTGGGAACTTACTGTTGAGATGGGCCCACCTGCCGCCTCTGGCCCTGACTCCTGAGCTCCTGCTCAACTTTTACTTATCCTCCATTAGGGTAGATTAGAAAAGCCAGGCTGACCTTCACTCCACTCAAACTGGAAAGACCCAAGTTTTCCAACATAAAGAATTAGTTGTTTACCCAATAGTTATACGTTTGCATAAACATTGTGTGTGCACAGTATATACTGTATATTTTATATATATATACATAATATATATTGTCACACACTGCGGTGGGTTGGCACCCTGCCCAGGATTGGTTCCTGCCTTGTGCCCAGTGTTGGCTGGGATTGGCTCCAGCAGACCCCTGTGACCCTGTGTTCGGATTCAGCAGGTTGGAAAATGGATGGATGGATGGATATTGTCACACAAGCACGGCAGAAGGTCATCTTCCAGGCTCACCTAATGTATGTGCTACCACCACAGGATGAGAGGGGGTGCTGTTGCCAGTAGCGTAGCGTGGGTGTCCGCCGCCCCCTTATTTAGGTATGGTTCAAATTTTTATAAGATATTATTATTATTTTTTGTGAAATTTTGCCGCCCCATAAAAGTGCCGCCTGGGGTGGGCCGCACCTGTCGCCCCCACTACGCTACGCCACTGGCTGTTGCTAATAGTCTTATCTCCTTTTCCCCCTCACAGCCTTGAGAAACTTCCCCTTGAGTGTAATGATCCCAAGGAAGTCCCGCCCCTTCCAGTCCACTCGGTATAAAAGGGAGACGCTCCCAAGAGGTGGCGTCTCATTTTGGACTCGACCGCTGTAGAGAGCACAAGAGAGAGAAGGAGTGTTCTTTAAAAAGCACTGTTTCAATGGAATTGTCCCAACCAGAGAGAGCCACTGAGTGCATGTTTTATTTACAGTTTTCTTTTTTTGTTGGAATCAAATGAGGGTTTGCCCGGTTGGCACCCCAAGCATTTGGGTTTGCCTTATAATTTGCTCCACTACAATGTGTGTGTTGTGTGCATTTTACCCAAATCAACTGTTCTTTTTGGTTCATACTGCAACTTTTAAGTCAACATCAAACTAACAGGCCTGCTATGTATTTCATTGCTAAAGCTAATTTAAAAGAAACATGGCAAATTTTCAAATTCCTTATTTTCAGTAATTTATGATTATTGGGGGTAACATAGTAAACACAATTATTTCTTTGCTTTTATGTCCGAATGCTTAGCAAAAGCTTAGAAGTACAAGTCATGGTCTGTAATGCCATAAGTAAATTTCTCAGTATTTTTTAGATGTTTGACTTGGCCAAAAGAGAGGTAGAACTGGCTATACTGGATCTGGTGCACCTCAGAAGGGTTTCTGGTGCCCCCTTTGCCGAGGCTGGGTTTTCCAGAGAGACCACTCTTCATTGGCTGCCTGTTAAGTTCTTGATAATGTTTAAAGTCCTTCTCTTTGTTTTTAAATCACTAAATATTCTGGCTCCTCTGTATATCTCAGATCTCCTCATCCAACATTCTTCCTCCAGGGCACTTAGATTGTCTTCCCAATCTCTTTTATCAGTGCCACGTTCTCACGTCACAAGGAAAGGGGATCGAGCTTTTTCATTGCCTGCTCCAAAGCTCTGGACTGAGTTACCTTTTTTATTTGTCAGAACTTCTTTCACACTCCCAACGTTTAAATCTCGTTTAAGGACTTTTGGAGACACAGAATAAAGGTTTTGCAATGGTTTGGCTTGGGAGTCGCTATGTGTTTATGGTTTGGGTTTTGGTGACCATCTATTTTTGTACTGTCTTTTGTTAATTTAGTCTTATTCTGAGTTTTATATTTCAGTTTTATTTGTGTTTGAATTTGTACAGCACTTTTGTGCATCTGTTTTACAAAAAAAAAATTGATTTGAGACTATCCTTCCCGTGATTCTTGAGGGCACTGGTCTAGCAAAAGTATACCTGGAAAGTGGGTCCTACCCAGAATCTTTTTGAAAGAGATATGAGACGTAAGTTCAGCTGATAGACAGTCTGTCTCCTGCTCCACTCTGCCAACTGGTTGGGTGAGATCATTGAGAAGGCATGTCTTCAGTTCTCCGTCCTTTACAGTGGTCAGCATCACAAAATGTGAAAAAGTGAAGGGGTCAGAGTTCAACTGAAAGCACTGTATAACTTGAAGCTGATGCCAACCTGTCTTCCCTTTATATCTGAGTCGGTTGATTGGGCCATGGTGTAGCAGGCAGAACTTTCTCCTTGGATCATTTTGTTGGGGCCACAACAAAGTTGTGTGGTTTTCTACCAGCTTTCATACTTTCTTAGCAAAATCACAAACATAAGTTTTGTCCACCTATTTTCTGAGCCATGAAGAAACACAGATTCAGGTACAAGGCATGAACAAAACCTGGATGTATGGTAGCCAGCAGCCATACCACCCATACTTCAGAGCAGGTAATCCACTTGAAGCTAAGCATGTTTGGGCTCAGCCAGTACTTGGATGGGAGACCATCTAGGAAAAGCTTGGGCTGCCACTGGAAGAGGTGTTGGGGAAGCCAACAGGGAGTGAATACCCTGTGGTCTGTGTGTGGATCCCAATGTCCCCATGCAGTGACGGATACACTGTGCTGCGAAAATGGTGCCATCCTTTTGATGAAGGGTAAAACCGAGGTCCTGACTTTCTGTGGTCATAAAAGATCCCTGGGCATGTTTCGGGAAGAGTAGGGTGCTTCCCAATGTCCTGGCTAAATTGCCAATCACGGCTTGCTCATTCTGGCCTCCCAATCATACCCCATCTCTAATTGGCTAGCTATTTCTCTGACCCTGTCACCACCTAATAATTAATGTGTGGCTAGTGTACCGGTGCAAAATGACTTTCACTGTATCATCCATGTGGATGCTGCACATTGGTGGTGGTTGGTGGTGGTTGAAGTGACTCCCCCCTCTCTGTGTAAAGTGCTTTGATTGTCTTGAAAAGAGCTATATAAGTGCAATGTCTTCTTCTCTTCTTGGATGTGTGTAGTAGAAATCAATATCTCTGTTATAATAAAAAAATCTTGGACGAGACTAATCTTGCGACAAGGCATGACTTTTTGAAGAGACTTTTTGGAAGGAAGTCCTGCGAGACGAAGACTTTTACCATGAGATTCTTTCAAGTCACGCCCTACTTACAACTATTTTCAAACAAGACCACGGTCATCAGGTGCTTTCCAGCACTTAACCTGGACAGACGCCAATCCATTAAAGGGCTTACTTATGAACACACATACACACACACACACACACACACTTATAAAGATCCAGTTTAGAATCACCCATTCATCTAAATATGGCAGTGAGAAACGATGAAGTCAAACGAATTGATGCGAAAATTGTTGATCGGTTACACAGCAAATTGATTAAATGCGTATCAATAGACTATGCTGGAGCAGATGGTGGTGATCGTGTGGAAGATGAAAACATCAACTTACAATATCCCAAAGAATATCTACAACCATTAACACCGTCTGGTCTTCCACTGGCCGAATTACTGTTGAAAGAAGGACGTATTGTAATGTTATTGTGTAATTTATGTATGAGTGATGGACTATGCAATGGAACAAGACTAGTTGTATTAAAAATTGGTCAAACAATTCTAACATGTAAAATGTTAACAGGCGACAAGAAATGTAATGTTGTACATATTCCACGAATAACATGAGACACCAAAGGAGATCTTGATATGCCATTCATATTAAAACGTTTACAGTTTCCCATTAGAATAGCTTTTGCTATGGCAATTAACAAATCATAGTGACAAACATTCGAAAAAGTCGGTTTATGTATTAGAGAGAAAGAAACGATATTCATTCACCGACAGTTATATGTTGCGTTGTCACAATGTAAATCCAAACACAGAATTAAAATTTAATGAGATCTTGAAGAAAAGTTAACTCCAAATATTGTTTTAACTGAAATTTTAAAGTAAAAGTGAAAATAATGCATATGTAACAATTCCCATGAAAATAACTCTCTTTAAATTGTAACCAAACCCAGGGGTTGGCGAGCAAAGCAAGCAGGAGGTGCAGCCCCCTAGTCTTAATTAAAGAAAGAAACTTATCCTCTTCCAGGACAAGTTTGATAAAACCTTTTCAGTCAGCAATCGGGCAGGCTTGTCCATCTGCGTCATTTATTTACTCTTGCACCACCATGCTGAAGAGGGAGCATCCATCATAGCAGTCTGTTGCAGAATGGTCAAAATATTAATGGGAAAATTCTATTTTATAAGTAATTGAATTTATACAACAGTGTCATTCATTGCATACATTTACTCTGGATGGTTCATTGACTTACACCCAAATAACTTATTAAAAATAAAACTCTATTTTATTATTCTCTTGTATGAGAAGATGAGAAGAACAAAAGTATAATAAAATAGACTTTTATGTTGTCATCACCCTTGAAATTTCTGTATATAGTTTATAACTGTTCACTCTTGTTGTTTACAGGAGATCTGCTGATCTTTTAGTCATCTCTTGGTGCATTTTGTGTATTACAGCAACCTAGTTCTGGTAGATCTTTTATTCATTTGACCTTTTCAGTAGCTCTCCTTCTAAAACAAATTCTTTATATATTTCAGTGTGCACTGCTGTTACCTCCAAATTATTCTCTCACATGTGATACTAGTCCTTCACAGGGAATATTTGCACATACATTCCCACATGCTAAGTGACCCATTTATTGAACCTACATACTTCAGTCCTCATCAACAGAGGGCCGAAGCCTATCATGGCAGCACTGGTGCAAGGCCTGTAGCCTGCCCTGGACTGGATGCCAATCCTCCTCACACACACCCTCACAACCTTCCACCGATTTCATGAACCCATTTGGTCAGAGCCAGTTTAAATTCACCAGTTAGCTTGTGCAGGTGAGGACTGAACCAAGACTCACACCCACTCTCCTGGTACTGTGAGGTGGCAGTGGTAGCCACTGAGTCATCAGGCCACCTTTGTTAATTAAGCTGGCACTTTTTGATGAGCTTGGCCATTTGTACCACACAACACCCGGCTTGTCTTTCAACTTAAGCATTTTCCGCTAATTTTGCAGCAGATTCCT
This sequence comes from Erpetoichthys calabaricus, assembly GCF_900747795.2. NCBI lineage: Eukaryota > Metazoa > Chordata > Cladistia > Polypteriformes > Polypteridae > Erpetoichthys > Erpetoichthys calabaricus. Next base: position 61,758,542 of record NC_041401.2, on the reverse strand, counting down.
CCACATCCCTCTGCCTGTGTAGCCCAGAGGCAGGCGGTAAGAAGTCAAATGTTTATCTAATTGTGCAGCTCTTAGCGGCTTATCTGGGGAAGTCGCAAGTCACTGCTGCTGAGCGATGGCTTGAGAGCCACAAAGTGATTCTTTTAGGCCATTTAAAGACCTGCCAGAGGTTATTAAATATTAACTATTGTATATTACTATGTGTTTGTCTGTCACGTAATTGTTACAGTTGTTCTGAGATTATTCTATAATTAGGGTAAATATTTGTACGTTGTAGTTTTAAGCTGATAATTAACAGAGATAAACTCAGGCAAGTATATACAAACTCAAGTAGGTGCAAAAGATGGTGCTTGGGGGCTGATCTGCTTTTGGAATAGAAAAAGGCAATGGACAGCGAGAGTCAGACAGATTTTCCAGAAAAGAATCCTGCTTGGGTTATCACATCTTTAATTTATATAGTGACATTCACAAGCACATGTTCTTTATGTGATATTCCTTTATAGTCCAGCTCTGTTGCTGTAGGAGTGGCACGGTGGTTAGGGATACTGCCTCATACAGTATGTCCAGGGATCAGTGTTCAGTTTCTGGCCTGGTCATTGTCTGTGTGGTTCGCACCTTTATCTTCTTAATTCCTACATTTCAGACAAATGCAGATTAGGTTAGTCTGCAATTCCATAGTGGTCTGCTGTAGTTGCTGGAATGAGTAACGGGCAAATGTGGAAAGCTGCCTCATACTGACTAGTTAGAGTGTGACGCCTGTAACTGAAAAGTCTGATTTTATTTTCAGGCATTCCATCTATGGTGACTATAAAAGCAGCAATGTTTACTGTGACGATGCATGTTCTCTCCACACTCCCATCTTGCGTTTGGGTACCCTTGAACCTGACACCGTCGGTAATGCCACCGAGATGAGCTGACAAATGAGGACAATTCTCAAATGAAGCCAGGGGATAGTACAATCAGTGCCAAGGTGCTTTTATTAAAAATCAACAAAAGAAAAAGTGCAGTGTATTATAGTTTCAATAAATAATCCATAAAAACAAGTGTTCAGTGGGGATAAAAACCATAAATAAATAAATCCGATAAAATCCAAGGTTAAAAATGCAGTCTCACTCTTCCCGGTCTTAGCCCACCTCCGTCTCTCATTCTCCCTGGCTCACCCATAACTCCTGCCACCGGCGGAGACCCAACACGAGCTTCTTTCGGCCGACCTCTGTCTTGGCTTCCATAAGGACATCAGTGCCAGACCGTCCAAGGTCGGCTCTCCTCCCTTCATCCTTCGCGCTCAGGCAGTCGCTCCTCAGATCCCTCGGGAGGACACCTGCCTTGCTCACCTCACTCCAATAGAACATTCAGTGGGGCAAACTAGCCCCTAGAGCGCCACAACCTCATGCTGTCTCTTCCTTACAGGCAGCCAGATCATAGCTGCTAAGACGGCTCTTTCACGTCCTTTAACCTCCTTTTTCTTCTATACATCTATATATCTCTCCATTTATCCCCCTCCCTTCCTGCTGCCGACCTGTATATATACACACATCTCCCCGCGCCTCCATGGGCGCAGTGCCTTAATCACACGCCGCAGGAAGCCAATGAAGCAATTGAGAACAATTGCACCCACATGTGCAGGTGCGACTCGCTCCAACTACCTCATTAACTCCCCGCGGTCGTGCAATCGCGCCCACGGAGAAGGACACGGCTATACGGATTAAAACCTGGCCCCTTTTTTTTTTTTTTTTTTTAAAGCCGCGGACCCGCTATATCACATTTACACCTTTCAAAGTTGAATTGAGGCCCCCAGGTCTGAACTGGTCGTTTATTTGGTACTGGGGAATGTCAAAGACACATTACTTGTGTCTCCAGTTGGCCCATGGCCTCCATTTACTCTCAGTTTACCCCACCTTTATTAAGTGTGCCCTGCTGTTCAACCATGTGCCTTCTTCTTATTGTGTAACAATATAATAAATTCAATGAAACTACTTTCCTTAATTCTTTAGGAAGCTTTTTAGAATTCAGCACACCTTGTGTACCGTATCCTAACCCTCCAATTCAATCCATTAATAAAATAATGAACTAATTGACCATTAAGCTGTGTTGCTACGCAACTTAAACATTTTGTCTGGGAGCACACAGAGATGGCATGGCCCATCATTTAATGTGGCCTGCTTATTTTTATCAAACTCTCTTCTTTTTGAGGGAAGCACAGATGTTAAAGATACAGGCACATTTAGCAAATTAAAGAGTTACAAAGTGTGCTGTAAACCAAAAGGCAGAGGGGCAGAGGAACATGAAAAGCCTAGGCGGTGTAAATTTACAGTCACATTTATTTGCTTAGCAGATTTTTTTAACCAAAGTGACTTACAAAAGAGGTCAACATAATTGTGTAACATCAGTCTCTGGGGACTGTTTGGGAATGAGTGTTACAGGACAAGGGTACAACATTGGTTTCCATAACTGAAAAGCTCAAAATAAAATGAAAGCTTGTTACAATTAACAGATTTACAAAACCTAACAGCTCTCACTTAGACAGGAAGCCACCAGTCAAGAGAGAATCCTTCTTGAACACACTGAGGGAGTCAGAGTTTCAAATTGGGAATAAATATAAATACACGGTGAGTCCAGATTATGTTAACACTAATGGTACTGCTATGTATATACTTATATACAATTATTTGTGGACAATTTATGTGCCACATACGGTACATGTGTTGAACATGATGGCAAACAGGTTGAGACATTCTTGTAAATCATCTTGCACATATGAAGTATGTTTTCTGAATAAATTGTTTCTGCCATTCAAATTTGAACATAATTTTGACTCACCCTGTAAATACATCTTGTCACACACGTGCGCATGGGAGGCAGCTAAAGGGTCTCAATGAGAGTAATTCCACGCCAGACCAGGGGGTGGCGGACTACACTGACCTTTTTTCTCACTTTCCTGCAGACCATTCACAGGAAATTTCACCTGGCCCTAGTGATGTCACTTCCTGTTCTAGACCCTTGGATGACATCACTTCTGGTGAAGAACCCATGACCGAAGAGACTTCCTGTTCCGACCCTTTTGATGATGTCACGTCCAGGTCTGAACCTATGGAAGGGCACCCTTCTACTTCCGCCCTCGATGACTTTGCTTCCTTTTCTGGCCTTTAAAGCCACCATATTTGACTAACCTAATCAATTCTGTTTTGGACTCTGTTCTGAGCACATCAGTGCTAGCAATTTAAACATTTGCAGCTAGGGAATATTATACGGGTGGCTGCCCCAAACCTTTTTATGACTCTTGTGTCTGCTTTTTGTGACAATCTGTAGGGTAGGAGTGCAAGGGGGTGTTGAGGGTGTGTCTAGCTAATAAGACATAGCCTGAGGACAGGGCAACAACCTAGTGGCACAGGGCAGAGGGAGCGATCTCACACAAGACCTCCATAGGAGACAGAAACTCCATCTGACAGGAAAAGAGCAACTTGGGTTATCAGTTAGGGAAGGTAGGGGGCAATAAGATCCACAAGTGTGATGGGCCTCCTGAAAGACAAGGAACACCAGTATAGGAGAGATATAGGGAATGGGAGAGTGTGACTTCAGTGCAAACATGCAATGTCCTCTCAGAATAATCAGGGCCATCTTAACGTATGGGCACAATGGGCACTGGCTGGGGGCCCCAGAAGCATAGTTGCCCACGATGTTTCTGATGCCTATGTATGTTTCTGTTTTTGCTATCAAAACAGGGGCCCCAGCACACTACTTTCCCCAGTGAATTATGATGCTGTTAAGATGGCCCTGAGAACACTACAGGACATCTGACCCTACAGGTGTTAGGAATGACGGAGAGAGGTCATAGGAGGCTTCTTCCTTCTACCATCCCATAGGTAGCAGTAAAGTGACCCCAACTGAGGAAGCTGTGGTTTGGCTGAGTATCTGAGTGCAAAGATTGACAGGAGGCCATTTCTTTTCCTACCCAACCATTAAGAGCAGCACACCATATTTAGCTTTGATGTCCTCTGTTGGGTAACTGGTAGCTCACAAACTGACTGTGCACATGGCTTTAATAAGGGTTACTGCAGGAGGTACCAGGTGTTCCTGTCCATGATCTCAAAAGTCACCCTAGAAGGAGGTTTAAAAGGTGCCTCAAAGTAGTGGCAGAAAGTCTAGAGTAGGGACAAGAGTTTAAGGTTAAAGGTAATTCACAGGATTATGGGTACACAACACTGAATTACAGTGTACTGAATTTGGCTTTCTTAACTCTGGTCAACAGGAAAAAGCCTGTTTAATGTCAAAGTGAAAACAGATATCTGCAAAGTGGTCTAAATTAATTCCAAATATAAAAAAACAAAAATTATCGATAACTTCAGTATTCAGTATCAGGTCAGTATTTAGTAGATGAACCTTCGGCAGCCATGACAGCCCTGAGTCTGTGTTCATAGCTCTCTGTCAGCTTTGTACATCTGGACACCTCTGTTTATCTCCTTTCTTCTTTACAAAACTGCTCCAGCTCTGTCAGGGTGCAAGAGGATCGTCAGTGAACAGCCTTTATCAAGTCCTGTCTCAAATGCTAAATTGAATTGAGATCTGGATAGTCTTACTTGGCCACTCCAGGGATCTCTTTTATAAAAAATGGGGTGGATTCAATCATAACTATATGCTTACGCCAAAAAACAGGACAATGTATATGCCAAAAAAAATGAAATGATAAAACCTGCAGCATGCACATTTGGACTCGAATTACCCTTAATAAATCACAATCAGCTTGTAAGTGTGTGTACGTGAACACACCTTACCTTAAACCCTGAAAACTACCATACTGTATATGGACTCACAGGTTTCCCAGTTTCCCCAAAATGTTGCGAACACGTGGGTCAGAGTTGCCGTAAATATGCAGAAGTTTTCCCATCAAGCTTTCTTTCATAAATGCGACTTTTGCATGTAAAATTTTGTACAGACCAGGACATTAATGTTGTTTTTAGCCATTGCTGTGTAGCTTTGGCTTTATTCTTGCGGTCGTTGTCTTGTTCGAAATGCGGTCTACTACCAAGATGCAGGTTTCTTGCAGACTGCATCAGGTTTTCTTCCAGGATGTTCCTGTATGTTGCTTCATTCCTTTTACCTTCCACCCTCACAAGCCTTCCAGGGCTTGCTGCAGAGAAGCATCACCACAGCATGATGCTGCTACCACCATGCTTCATGGTGGGGATGGTGTGTGTGTGATACTGTGCAGTGTTTGACAAATATGGTGTTTAGTCTGATGGCCAAGTCTCACCAGGCCAAAGAACCTTCTTCCAGCTGATTTCAGAGATTCTCATGTGCCTACTAGCCATGTGTGTTTTTTCCTTTGCTCCCTCCTTCACCATAAACTATTGTCTATGGGGGAGGAGCGAAAGCTTTAGATTCACGAAAAATTTCAATCTCCGGTTTTCAACTGATCTCGGCGTTTTAGGGTCCCCTGATACTGAAAACATCGATATCTTGATGATGGGTGTGTGTCTGTCTGTCTGTCACATTTTCTTGAGGGCGGTCAAGAGCTAAAACAGCTGGATGGAAAAATACTAAACTTGAAACCTAAGCCTGTTATGAGATGAGCCAAATCATGCAAGAGAAAGAGGCACTTTAGAGGAACCCTCAAATACCATCATTCTGCAATTAATTATCAATTATTCTCATCAATTGATATCGTAATTACCTATTTTATGATCAGAAAGATCAGCATCAGAGCGGTAAATAATTGCTGAAATGTTATAGAATAGTTTGGGTAACTTGTTTCCTGGGGCGCAAAGCCTACTGACGCTCTTGTCTGGATTGTTTTGTTTTAACAGTGGCTTTATCTTTGCCACTCTCCCATAAAGCTGGGACTGGTGAAGTACTCGTCGGCAGCCGTTGTCTACACAGTCTCTCCAGTCTCAGCCACTGTAGCTCGTATCTTCTCCCAGTTCCCTCGTAGGTCTCTTGTTGGCCTCCCTCTCTAGTCTTCTTCTCGCATGATCACTGAGTTTTGTGGACAGCCTGCTCTTGGCAGATTTACATCTCTGCCATACTCTCTCCATGTCTTAATGATTGATTTAACTTGATTCCAAGGGCTATTTAGTGACTTGGATATCTTCTTGTTTCCACCCCCTGGCTTGTTCTTTTCCACCACCCTTTTCACAGAGTTGTTCAGAATGTTCTTTTGTCTTCATTGTGTAGGCCAGGCCACCATACTGACTCACTACAACTTGGGCCTTCTAGATGCAGGAGCATTTATACTACAATCAACTGAATCCCCTTGACTACAGCTAGGTGATGTCCCTTTAGCTAATGATGTGACTTCTAAAACCAATTGGTTGCATCAGTGATGATTTACAGTATATACTCACATATAAGTCAGGTCTTGACACCTGAAAAATTGATCCTAAAATCAGACCCCAACTTTTATGTCAGTTCAAAAATGTGACACTTAAATTTTTTTTTTTACATCTTCTTGCCTCCTCCAATCTCGCATCAGTTTCTCAGACGCATTGAATTTTGTTTCAGCAGTGCAGTTGCCAATTTCTTTCACTACTTCAATGATGTTTAATTTAAAACCAGCTTCATATTTTCTTCTGATTGAACACTTCATCGCAGATAAGGGTTGCACTTATGATAAAGAAGTATGAGGGGGTGAGATAAAAAAAACACAAAATACTGCAAATGTTGCTTTGGAATAGTTCGGCTATTACCGTGGGGTCACGTAGGCACAATACTTAGAAAAAAAAGGCAGTGTGCTCCGTGGTTACTCTCTCAGGTGGGCATTAGCATATTGTAATCTCTTGGACCAATAACGTAAGTTTTCCTCATTTGACTTATATGACCGACAATATAAAATACCAGAAATTATATGATAAAATCAAGTCCTGACTTATCTGTGGGAGAACTTATCCGCGAGTATATATGGTAGATATGTTGCATTGAAGGAGGTGATTACTTTGTGTTTTATATTTGTAATTAATTTAGACCACTTTACAAAGATCTGATTTCACTTTAACATTAAGGTGTCCTTTACAGTTACTCAGTATCAAAAGCCAAATTCAATCCACTGTAATTCATTGTTGTATAACAATAAAATGTGAAAGCTTTCAAAAGGGTGAATACTTTTTATAGATACTGTAATTAGGAGAGCAGGGTTTTTGGCTTCTGTTCACCTGATGCTGACATTTTTATTTGTGATATGTTCAACTTCCTGGGGTGTCGAGGGCTACCCTGTGCATACCCTCCCCTATCACACAATGTGACCACAGATTGGGGTTGGACTAGCTTTGTCATCTTAGTCTTGCACTGCACTCTACCAGTATTCTTGTTGGTTAAGTTTAAAATTCTCAAAGAGCAGTTTTATATCCTTGTGCATGTTCTACAAGTTTACATCAATCTCAGGTTTCTGAGGTCCTCACTATTTGAGAAGATAAACATCTCTCTTACTCCTTGCATGCCTGTGAGTCTGTAAAATGTTTGAAAAAAAAGGGGATTCTGTGTATTTCTTATCCACACTATAATTTTATAAAATCAAAATATACAACCCTAAACAAAAATCCAAAATAATCCAACACTACTTGATGGCATCACTAAATGTATTTTACTGACATTGACTGAACAATCCATTCATTGGAAATTTCATTCATCCATTTTGGAGAGTGCTTATTTGGCTTATCTATTAGAATAAAAATACTTATTGTATATTTTGTAGACTTTGGTCAAGCCCAACAAAGCATTTGTAAGAATGTAAAAAAAAAATGGTAGCTTATCATCACTTAGAGGATGGTTGGAATATTGTTGGGACAGACGCCACAGACCCAAACAAGAATGCTTGGCGAACACTTCTGTTTATGTCGAGCTCAGCTCTCACCTGCAATAAATCTGTCAGGGTTCAACGGGTGTCAGAGATTTCAAATCATCTTGAGAATTTCAGGAGTGGATGACTTGTTCATACTACCCTGGCGTTTTAAAGTCCTGAAAAAGAAGACTTTGGAAAACGCTTTCCAGAACTGTATACCTCTGACAATGCTGGTGGATGGGTGAAAACAGAAACCACAAGCTCTAATTGTACCCTGATTGGTTTGTACTTATTACAATGTTTCATTCCACGACTGGACAGTCTTCACAGAAGAATACCATATTCCAGCACAGTGGACGTAGAATAGTTGCTTTCTGTGGTGCTTGTTGTTGCTTACCTGCATGCATCTAAATTGTGTTTTATGCAGTTTGTGCAAAAGGCGAATCATTTATTGGTCGCTAGAGTGAGCAATAAATGCTGTGGCCAGTGGTGGAGCCATCTCTTCAAGGAGGACAATTCTTCTTCTTGTTTCCGCTAATGCACAGATATTTGAGGAACTGAGGCCATTTTCTATTGTAGATAAGATCATGATTTTGTTTAATTTAAAATTTTTTTCTGCTGCTGCTTATATATTTTTTTTAAGTTTCTTTACCATTTGGGATTTTGAAATAAGTAGAATTCAAAATACACAGGTGTTTTGGCATAAAAAAATGTATTGGAAGACAATGCTTGACGATGATTCCATGTTGTTTTCAATGAGTGACCGCCATTTTCTTTTATTAAGTACAATATTGATATGCTCAAATGGTTGGAGGTGCACAGTTGTGACATCATTCTTCTTCTTCTTTCAGCTGCTCCCATTAGGGGTTGCCACAGCGGATCATCTTCTTCCATATCTTTTTGTCCTCTGCATCTTGCTCTGTTACACACATCACTTGCATGTCCTCTCTCACCACATCCATAAACCTTTGCTTTGGCCTTCCTCTTTTCCTCTTCCCTGGCAACTCTATCCTTAGCATCCTTCTCCCAATATACCCAGCATCTCTCCTCTGCACATGTCCAAACCAACGCAATCTCACCTCTCTGACTTTGTCTCCCAACCGTCCAACTTGAGCTGACCCACTAATGTACTCATTTCTAATCCTATCCATCCTCGTCACACCCAGTGCAAATCTTAGCATCTTTAACTCTGCTACCTCCAGCTCTGTCTCCTGCTTTCTGGTCAGTGCCACCGTCTCCAACCCATATAACATAGCTGGTCTCACTACCGTCCTGTAGACCTTCCCTTTCACTCTTGCTGATACCCGTCTGTCACAAATTACTCCTGACACTCTTCTCCACCCATTCCACCCTGCCTGCTCTCTCTTTTTCACCTCTCTTCCACACTCCCTGTTACTCTGTACTGTTGATCCCAAGTATTTAAACTCATCCACCTTCACCAACTCTACTCCCTGCATCCTCACCATTCCACTGACCTCCCTCTCATTTACACACATGTATTCTGTCTTGGTCCTATTGACCTTTATTCCTATCCTGTCTATGGAATATCTCCACCTCTCCAGGGTCTCTTTGACCTGCTCCCTACTTTTGCTTCAGATCACAATGTCATCTGCAAACATCATAGTCCATGGAAACTCCTGTCTAAACTTGTCTGTCAACCTGCCCATCACCATTGCAAATAAGAAAGGGCTTAGAGCCGATCCATGATGTAATCCCACCTCCACCTTGAATGCATCCGTCACTCGTACCACAGACCTCACCACTGTCTCACTTTCCTCGTATATATCCTGTACAACTCTTACATACTTCTCTGCCACTCCCGACTTCCTCATGCAATACCACAACTCCTCTCTAGGCACTCTGTCATATGCTTTCTCTAATTCCACAAAGACGCAATGCAGCTCCTCCTGCCCTTCACTATACTTCTCCATCAACACTCTGAGAGCAAACATCGCATCTGTGGTACTCTTTACCAGCATGAAACCATACTGCTGCTCACTAATCATCACCTCCCTTCTTAACCTAGCTTTCACTACTCTTTCCCTTAACTTCATGCTGTGGCTCATGAATTTATCCCTCTTTAGTTACTGTAGCTCTGCACATCCCCCTTAATCTTAAAAATCTGTACCAGTAGACTTCTTCTTCACTCCTCAGGCATCTTCTCACTTTCCAAGATTACATTAAACAATCTGGTTAAAAACTCCACTGCTATCTCTCTAAACACCTTCCATGCTTCCACAGGTATGTCATCTGGACCAACAGCCTTCCCATTCTTCATCCTCTTCATAGCTGTCCTTACTTTGTCCTTGCTAATCCATTGCATTTCCTGATTTCCTGCATTTCACTGCCACCCAGTGCCTCTCTTACCTCCTCCCTGAACTCAACCTTGCAGTCTTCCTTTTTCAACTTTCACCATTTGATCCTTGGCTCTTCCCTCACTCTTCTCCTCTTCTTGCTGCCTTACAACGCTTTCCCCTGCCATCACTTTGCAGTCTCCAATCTCCTTCAGACTGACCCTCCTGCATAGGATATAATCTATCTGTGTGCATCTTCCTCCACTCTTGTATGTCACCCTGTGTTCCTCCCTCTTAAAATATGTATTCACCACAGTCATGTCCATCCTTTTCGCAAAATCCACTTATCATCTGACCTTCTTCATTCCTCTCCTTGACTCAATACCTACCCATCACCTCCTTATCCCCTCTGTTCTCTTCACCAGCACGTTCAATGAAATCCGCTCCAATCACCACTCTCTCTCTCACTTAAGTACACTCTCCAACATTTCATCCAACTCACTCCAGAAATCTTCTTTCTCATTCATCGCACACCCAACTTGCGGGGCATATGCACTAACAACATCCATCATCACATCTCCGATTTCCAGTTTCATAATCATTACTCTGTCCAATACTCTTTTCACCTCCAAAACACTCTTGACATACTATTCCTCCAGGATAACCCATACAGCATTTCTCCTCCTATCTATACTATGGTAGAACAATTTGAAACTACCTCCGATACACTTGGCCTTACTGCCCTTCCATCTGGTCTGTTGCATGCACAATATATCAACATTCCTTCTCTCATTCATATCAGCTAACTCTCTCCCCTTACCAGGCATACTGCCAGCATTCAAATTTCCTACCCTCACTTCCACTTTTTTTACCTTCCTCTTCTCCCCATCTCCGAACATGCCTTCCCCCTCTTCTTCTTCTTCTTCGGCCAACAGTAGCCCAATTTCCACCAGCACCCTGCTGGCTAAGAGCACTGGTGGTGGCCGTTGTTAACCTGGGCCTCGACTGATCTAGTATTGTTATCCGTATATTGTTCTAGCAAAATTTTACACTGGATCCCGTTCCTGATGTAACCCTCCTCATTTGTCATGGCTTGCGACTGGCACAAAGAAACACACTGGTTTGTGCATCCCCTGACACATAATATTGAACAAGGAAGACGTCTGACAGAAAATTAAATACAGGGTGAGTCAAAATTAGGGTAACATTTGAATGGTGGAAACAATTCTTCATATGTGCAAGATGATTTACAAGAATATCTCAACCTGTTCTCCATCATATTCAACACAAAATAAACAACAAGCAACAGTACCATTTAAAGCCTGGGCACACATTTCATGGGGAATAGATGATACCACAGTCCGTATTCTGCAAATCATTCTGCAAACTTTTGACAAACTACAGTTGGTGAACGATACACTTCCATCAAGCTTGTAACCACTCTTTCTCTAGTGTTTATCTGTCACCCATGGTGTACATCTTTCTGCAGAAGTAAAATAATCCATTAGTGTTAACATAATTTTGACTCACCCTGTATAAGCCAGGGAACACATACTGGCTAAAACATGAAAGATGCTGTATAGTCTGAGGCTTACAGACCAGCCCAGTGACTACAACCATGTAATATATTGATGCTGTTGTTAAGTGAACCTGAGCTCCATCCTGTACTTACTAACCTTACCATTAGCAGAGTGTAACACAGTGCTTTTCTATTAACTTTAGCATCTGCTTGAAACCAGAATGTGATTAATAGCCTGCTTCCAGATAGATTTCCTTGTGAAGCAAAAATATGGATCATAAGCTAACTAATCTATGAAACTTTGCAGTAAGGAACTTTAAGAAAACCTAATGGTTTTCACGATGCTGGGAGAAAAGTAACATAAGAATCTAAACTGGGAATCTCTTTTTCGTAATAGAAAATTCATCTATTAATGTAACTTGTTTGTATACATTGCCTGTTATCCTCTGGCAGAATCCATTATAACTTCCCTCCACACTATGTTCACATTTCTCTGGTCCATTAGCAACAGAAGGACACTCTTTCCTAGTCTTTTATTGTCACATATCATGAAAAACAGTGAACATGCTGGTGAAGTAGGCCAGCACAGCGATCTGCCTGGACATATCAGGCGAGGTCTCTGACTCCTGCAGCACAGATAAGAGAGACTCTATTAATAGAAGGCAAACAGTAGCAAGTCTACAGTATGTCTGACTCACGGGTGGCGACTTCCAGTCCTACACATGTGTTACAGGAAGACAACAAAAAGCCTTGGTAGGATACAAATCAGTTAGGAGCTTATTTTCGAAATTATTAAATTGTCTGATATTTAATTTGATAAAAAGGTGAATCTATTAATTTAATTTTAATTGTTTTATTTTTTTAAAGGAGCCAGTTTTCAACATGACACATTTCTCAAAGTGGACTCTGTGCTTCACGATGTGCATCAGGCTCTGCTGAATTATCGGCCACGGGGCTTCGGCTGCTGCTAAGCAGATTCCACCTGTTTAATACACCTGGAGGTAGAGGTTAAAAGGGTTAAAAGCCTGTTACTGCTTTAATATAAAGTAGTAACGGAAACCTATAGCAAGTGGTGGAAATATTTTTGCTGCTGCTGATAGTATGAATTTTTTTTTCAGGTCATCAGATAACATGACCCTCTGCCCTACCCCATGGAAACGACTTTCATGGTTCATCCTTTGGCCCAGTCTGGGCCAAATGATCATTTCTTAGCCTTAAAGTCTCAGTTACACATTAACTGACAAAGGTCTCATAAAAAAGTTGGGTGCAGATTGGCTGCTTTCATAAGCCTAATTTGCTGACAGCAAGAAAAAACAATAAAGCTGTGAAAATGCAGAGCATGTTCTGAACCTGGCTAGAAGACCTTTGATCGCAATCGAATGCTTCAAAAAGGAGATCTTGGATTTCTACTGCAAAAGGTAGCAGAGTGGTAAGGAGGGGCTAGTGGGGCACCAGCCCTTGAGCAATCTTAAGATAGCATCGTCCTAACCTGGTTTTAGTGGGACAAATGGGAAAATATTAGATATTCTGTTTAATAAAGACTCTGTTAGTGACAAACCTGAATTGCTGTCGGGGTCTGGAAAAATATTGGGTTTAGATTGTTAACCCACGAGCAAGCCCCAAGGATTTCCAGTGTATAGCGGGCAAAGGGGCATGGTTTGCAGATCACAATAGTTCCCACTTTCAGCTATATAAAGAAATTGATGTAGACCTCATTAACCACGCTGACTGTCATAATAAAGCACAAGTTAAAGGCCATGTAGACGAGACTGAATTAGACTCCTCACTCTGATTGAACTTTTGACCCACCTAAGCTCTTACTCTCAGAGAATTATCCTTCTTGGTGATTTCAACATCCATATTGACACCCCCACATCTAAACTGAGAAATGAATTCCTGTCCTTACTGGACTGTTTTGACTTGACACAACATGTTGATTTTCCAACCCATTCTGGTGGTCATATATTGGACCTGATCTGCACTTCTGGACTATCTGTTGCCAACATTTACAGCACTGATTTGGGACTCTCTGACCATAAAGCAGTATTTTTCACTGTCTCATTACCTCTCCCACCACTTACCTGTAAACGACAAATTTCTTACAGAAACCTTAAAAATATCTGTCCCTCTATCCTTTCTGGATCCATTTCTGATCTTTTACTGTCTGCACCTATTCCATCAACACTAGATAGTTTTGTTGACCACTATAACTCAGCCCTTCACTCAGCATTAGATAAAACAGCTCCTTTAAAACATAAGGAGGTTTCCTTTAAACGCTCAGCTCCTTGGTATAACTCAGAATTGCGATCTATGAAAGCAGCTGGCCGACGCCTTGAGAGAATGTCACGTAAGACTGGCCTCACCGTGCACATCCAGGCTTTCTCTGACCACCAAAGAGCTTACAGGGATGCACTAACTGTAGCCAAGAACACCCATTATGGCAGAATAATAGAAAGTGGCCATGATACCCCAGGGGTTTTGTTCTCTGTAGTTAATAAACTACTCGAACCCGCATCTGGTCCAACTACCTCTTCTACTGAAGTCTGTGAGGAATTCCTCCACTTTTTCCGTAACAAAATTAAAGATCTAAATAATTCAACTAACATAAATACATCATCTGTTTATATCTCTCCCTGTTTTCCCACTCCATCCAGCTCCTTCTCTAAGTTCTCACCAGTCACATCTGCGTTTGTTAATAACCTGCTTTGTAAGATGAGGCCGACTACTTGTGTACTGGACCCCATCCCCACCACACTACTTAAATCCTGCCTTCATGCCATAATCCCGACTGTTACAACAATAATAAACTCATCCCTTGACACTGGCTCTGTGCCGCTCACTTTTAAAATTGCTTCTGTAACCCCGATGTTAAAAAAGTCTGGCCTTGATGCTGACAATCTTAACAATTTCCGGCCTATTTCCCACTTACCTTTCCTGTCAAAAGTTCTTGAGCGTGTTGTAGCCTCCCAACTCACCAATTACCTAACCTCTAATAATTTGATGGAACCCTTTCAGTCTGGTTTCAGGGCGCGGCACAGCTGTGAAACTGCTCTGCTACGGGTAACCAATGATTTGCTTATGGCAGCAGACTCTGGACAAACCAGCATATTAATTCTGTTAGACCTCAGTGCAGCATTTGACACAGTCAGACATGACATCCTACTGTTCAGAATGGAGAACATGCTGGGTATCTCTGGCACTGCCCTCCAGTGGTTCAAGTCCTATCTGACTGATAGGCAAGAGTTTGTTAGTCTTGGCAACAGCAGATCCAACTCCGTGCCAGTCACACAAGGAGTCCCTCAGGGCTCTGTCCTTGGTCCTCTGCTTTTCTGTATTTATATGCTTCCCCTTGGCCATATTATCCGTAGTTATGGATTGGGTTATCATTTTTATGCAGATGATACTCAGCTCTACTTCAGTGTTAAAAGTGGAACTTCATCAGAGCTTTCTCAGCTCACAACCTGCCTTAGTGAAATTAAAATCTGGATGGAGCAGAACTCTTTAAAATTAAATTGCAATAAAACTGAACTCCTGCAAATTGGGACTAAAATGCAACTTAATAAAATGAGCTCCTTCCCAGTCCATCTTGGCGGTGATCTCATCAGACCTGCCTCTACTGTAAAAAATCTTGGTGTCATTTTTGATTCCTCCCTCACTTATTCCGCCCACATAAATCACATTAAGAAGCTTTCTTACTTTCACCTCCGTAACATATCCTGTGTTCGCTCCTTCCTCTCCTTCTCTAATACTGAGAAACTTGTCCATGCTTTTATCACATCCCGCATCGATTATTGTAATTCCCTACTGGCAGGTGCCCCTTCTAATCTTCTATCACAGCTCCAGCTTATTCAAAACTCAGCTGCAAGAGTCCTTACTCGAACCAGCAGCAGCGAGCACATCACACCCATCCTGCTCCGTCTTCACTGGCTCCCTGTGTCCTACAGAATCGAATATAAAATCCTACTAATAACCTACAAAGCTTTAAATAACCTCGCACCAAACTACATCAGTGACCTTCTCCATCACTATGTGCCTGCCCGCCCACTAAGGTCCTCTGATTCTGGTAATCTTGTTGTGCCCCTCACTAATCTACACTCCATGGGTGACAGGGCCTTCAGCTGTATAGCGCCCAGACTCTGGAATGACCTACCGAAATTAATCAGGTCAGCTGAATCCATGACTTCTTTTAAAAAACAACTCAAAACTCATCTGTTCAGGAAGGCTTTTAGCTCTACTTGACTTTATTACCTTTCTCTCAGTTTACTTCTCTGTCAAGATGCTCATGTAACCTGTATGTGTGTGTGTGTGCTAGACCATCAATTATGTTGTCTGTTTTTTTTTTTTTCAGAATTTACTGTCTTAATCTTCTTTGTTTATTTATCTGGTTTGTACAATGCTATATACTGTATATTCTGCCGTTCTTTATTATATTCTGTAAGTGCCTTGAGCATGGGAAAGGCGCTATATAAATAAAATGTATTATTATTATTATTTAATGGATGGATAATACTGCTGGTTATTAAGGCAGCACAAGTCTTAAAATCTTGTCTTAGTCATGGTGCTTAAGAAAGCAGCCTATCAATAAAAAGAGGGCATGTGAAGTTACAGGCTTTATAAGACAGATGTGATCAGAATACGAGTTATAAAGATACTTTATCAGACTATCAATTATCAACAGGTAATGGGTCTAGTACTTGCCTTGTGCATAATGTTGTTGGGGTAGACTCTGGCTCCCTGCAACCCTAAAAATGAGTCATGCAAGTGAATCCATAGCCTGTTAATGATAAGACTTTTTTTTTTTTTGTTCTTACATAGTTGCAGGTCAAGTGCCTAGTCTGGATCAGGCTATCAGCAAGTTGATCTCAAAGGTGCCCAAAGCAATCACGCATACGATACCAGACTTAAAAAGAAAGATCTGTCTCGCAGTAAGTGAGTACAAGTAGTGCAAATTTAATAAGCAATAGGTCTCCTTCATACTTATGGAGTACACAGTTGGTGAATTCCTATTAGTGAATTCAGACTGTCACGGTTTGTTTTACATAGCACCAGAGTTCACCATCACAAAAGATTAGGAAATTTTTATTTCTTATAATCCCATAGACCCTGCGGTGGGCTGGCGCCCTTCCCAGGGTTTGTTTCCTGCCTTGCGCCCTGTGTTGGCTGGGATTGGCTCCAGCAGACCCCCGTGACCCTGTAGTTAGGATATAGCGGGTTGGATAATGGATGGATGGATAATCCCATAGAGAACCTGTGGGTGCACTCTTTTAATATCCACTAGTTTTGTGAAAAAAATGCTGGTACTTATGCATGGCCATAAAATCCTGACTGAGGTAACTGCACTGTGTTACCGGTGATGGTGGCCCAATCATCCAAGTTTATGTTATTGTGTTCCAATAAAATTACCCTCTGAAGTCAATGAGGCTCAGAGCCTTTACATATTTGTATTCATTACTACCGGTTGCTTTTTGCAATCCTGAGGATATTATACAGAGGAATGCCAGTGGATTATGAACATTTCAATCTTGTAATCTCAAAGAAGGATCACACAGCAAGGCATGTCAACAGCCATTAGAATTACACCATCTTATTAGCCCTTATTATGAGCCTTAGTCATGCCACAGGATACTGGTAAATTGCTGCTACTCCCTCGTCTGACCTTTGGGCTGCTGTAAAAAGCAGTTCTTCTTCAGAGTTTGATCCTTTCTGATCTCAGAGGTGTGCAGCTTTGATCTTGGCGGGTTTCAGTGACTTCTTGCAGTCTCACGCTGCAAGATTGGTCAGATTTGCTCTTCACATTGCATTTCACTTTCCTCTCAGGAGTCTCCGTTTTTCAATTCACCGCTCACTGAATACAGTTAAATCTTGCAAGATTTTTGATTTTTTTTTATGCTAACCTCAGAGGACAACTTGTTTTTCTACCTCTTCCACTCATGTTTGACATTAGAGGTCTGATCTGTAGGGTTATTTTATGACAAATCCAGACAGGTCTCAAAGGTCTGGAGCACTTACTTCTGGCTGATAGATGAAGATCTTAAAATCTGTAGGTTTGATGTGTGATATGTCGCCTGTTTACCCCAAACGTCTGTGCTTTTCTACACAGGTGGCTGATTCTAGTAGGGTAACATCACTCTTCTCAGTCCAGTCACATTCTTTAAACTGTACAGGATTACTACATGAGCACCTGATAACATCTGAAATTAGGATTCTATTGGGATTATTTCACTATTGCCTGATTTCATCTAATTGTAATCAAATATGTAACTGGTGTCTGACCTGTTCAACACATAGACATCATAACTATGGTCACCTCTTATTTGTAATGCTGGAGAATTTTCTCATAAGCTTTAGTGGTCTGCGCTACTTTAAGCACCAGAGGCCCAGGTTCATTTCCCAGCCTGGCCACTGCCAGCTTGCATGTGCTCCCCATGTACATGCCATTTATTTCTGGCTGGTCTGGTTTCCATCTGCACTTTGGCTTAATTTGGTCCAACTTGAGTTAGAGCACACTATCCTGAAATGATTGCAGCCTCGAGCCTGATGCTTTTGGTGTAGCCACCAGCTTCCAGTCACACTGTATGCGATAAAGTGGGTTCAGAAAATTAATCTCTAGAGGAAGACTTCCACCATTAGGCAATGTATCCAAAATGTGTCTGTAGGAACCCCTTTGTTTGGTCTGGAGCTGTGCTCAGAAAGCAGCAGTTACAGTAGGCCATGAGAGCTGAGAACTGATGTCAGTACCTGAAAAGTTAAAAAGTTTTAAATTAAAATCTTTTTTAGATCCTTATCAGTTTCATTACTTTGGCAAAAAAAAAGTATTAATCAAGAAGCTACTACAGTTTTTAGGCAGCCCATAAAAGAAAGGAGGCCAAGGTTCACAACTTGGTGGTTACCATTTGCACTCTTTGTAAAATTTGGAGTGGCTTCTCCCTAAATGCTAAGTGCATAACAGTCTTATTGCCTTGCCATCTTATGCGATTACCGACTCGGGTAAAGTTATACTTAAACTAATAATAGACCAGTTTTAATTTTTATAGGAAATCTAAATGAGGGGCATGTGGCATCATTACTGACCATTGTTAAGACCAACAGCAGCTGACTGTCCCTTTTGGTGGATTCACAATTGTCAGAAACTTTCCTTTACCTTTTAATGAGGCATCTAGTCCTGGGTTTGATATTGCTAAATGCTGCTGAGATCAGAAAATGGACTAATACTTGCTTTGTTAATGCTTAGGTTTTTAAAGCAGAAGCTGAACTATTAGTCAAAAAGCTGCTGTATACCTTTGGATTCATCAGAATCATCTGGCATTTAGCTGGCTCAATCTGAACAGGAGATGATGAGTTTGTACATTGCAATGTGCCCTGTAACTGGCTGGCATTCCATCCAGGAATGGTTTCTGACTTGTGTCCATTGCTACTAGGATAGTCATCAGCTCCATGTAAGCCCGACTAAGATAAAATAAGCACAGAAAATGGACTGAGGTGTGGATTGAAAGATGTGTGGATGGATGTTTTATTTTCAACTTCAACATAGCTTCATCATACAAGGGCCCAATAATTTTAACAATTGTATATCCTTTGTGGAGTCAGCAGGTTCTACTTGTATTCACAATGGCTTCCTCTAGAGCTTTGATTTTCTCTTACAGTATAAAGGCTTGTTACTAGTGAGGCCTCTAACATCTGGGTGTGAGTGTGATGTGTGTCTGCATTGTGTGTCTGGAGATGGACTGGTGTCCCTTATAGAGCTGATTTGAACTGCATCAAGCCCATTAAATAATGGAGGTACTATATGGCTGAATGTATAGATACAGATTACTCAGAAAGTATTCAGACCCTTTCACTTTCTGCACACTTCATTGTGTTGTAGATTTAATTTTAAAAAGATAACATTTGCCATTTTTGTCTGTCATTTAAGTTGTGCATGGCACATCAAAGGTTTACAAATTTTCATTTCTTTCATTCTTATAAGTCAGTACTTTGTAGAAGCCCCTTTGGCAGCAGTTGTAACTTTTGAGTCTTCTTGGGTAAGTCTCTACAAGCTTGGCACAGCTGGATTTTAGCAGTTTATCCTATTCTTTTTGGCAGATCCTCTTTTGCTCAATCAGAGTTTGTGAACTGCCATCTTCGGGTTTCTCCACAGATGTTCTATTGGGATTCAAGTCTGAGCTTTGGCTGGGCCACTCAAGAACAATGAAAGACTTGTCCTGAAGTCATTCCAGTATTGTCTTGGCTGTATGCCTGAGGTCATTGTCCTCCTGAAAGGTGAACTGTCACCCCAGTCTGAAGTTTCGCTGCATTCATCCTTCACTCATTTCTGACCAGCCTCTTTGTCCCTACCAGTGATAGCATAATGCTGCCATCACCCTGCTCCACTGTAGGGATGGTATTAAGTTGGTGATGAGCAGTGGATGGTCTTCCACACATACAGAGCTTAGGTTTCTGTCCAAAGACATTGTCTCATTAGACCAGAATCTTTTTCCTCGTGCTCTCAGAGTCCAATTGGACCATCATATGCCTTTAACTCAAGAGTGGCTTCCATTTTACC
Source organism: Erpetoichthys calabaricus (assembly GCF_900747795.2). Classification (NCBI taxonomy): domain Eukaryota; kingdom Metazoa; phylum Chordata; class Cladistia; order Polypteriformes; family Polypteridae; genus Erpetoichthys; species Erpetoichthys calabaricus. Next base: position 61,738,416 of record NC_041401.2, on the reverse strand, counting down.
ATAAATGCCTGATTTATGGAATGCACCCGAGATGGCCATGATCCTGACAGGTGGTTCTCCTGTCTCACCTCCCGGACCAACATTCTTCTTGCCTGGCCTTACGGCCATGTGTAGAAAGAGTCTTTGTGGTTCCCAACTTCTTCCATTTCACAATTACTGAGGCCACTGTGCTCCTGGGAACACACTGAAAGCTTTAGAGATGGTTTTATACTCTTTACCCTGATCTACAGTATGCCTCACCACAACTTGATCGTGGATGTCCACTGAGAGTTCTTTGGACTTCATGGCTTGGTTTGTGTCCTGACATGCAGTGTGAATTGTTGGGCCTTCTATACACAAGTGTGAGCCTTTCCAAATGATGTCCAAACAAATCAATTTGCCACCGGTGGACTCCAATCAAGTTCTAGAAACATCTCAAGGATAATTAAAGCAAATGGGTTGCACAATGTAGAGTGCCCCAGCATCTGAATTTGAATACTTTTTATATATTTTAATACATTTATAAGCCTTTCTGAAAACATGTTTTCACTTTTCCATGAGAAGTTATTGAGTGTAGATTGATGGGTAAAAATGGCAAATGTATCCATTTGAAATGAAATCTACAGCACAACAAAGTGTAGAGAGAATGAAGGGGTCTGAATACTTTCTGAATCCATTGTAACAAGATATGTTGCTGTTTATTTTGAAAACTGTCTTTGTCTTGAAGCTGTCAAAAATGGAGGACCTGGTGACACCTCCAATATGAGGGGCTAACTGGTAAATTTCTAAATGGGTCTAGTCAAGATGAAAACATAGAAGAGAGAATAAGAGAAACAAAGTGTTTCATGTTTTTAAAATAAGATTGTATTGTGCATAAATCTGTACTTCATGAAACCGAGAAAACATTTAATCTCTTGGTGGGTCTTCAATTTGGTGCATTGAATTAAATGTATGTTATTTTTTTATAAGTTCAGTTTTCTTTTTACTTCTGATGTTTAGTATTCAGGAGTAGAGTTTAGGGTGGGCCTGTGTGAAAATGGGTGTTATAGTTTTTAGTAGGATATATAAGGACACTTTTCCGGAAAAATACATCTATTCATACTGTCGTAAATTCTCACAACTGAATTTTTAGGACCATGCAAAAGTTGAGCAAAAATCATCAAGGCAATCAGACGTTGTTGTGGCATGGTGGACACACACAATATCAGTCCCTACCTGTCCTGTATTTGATCCATTTGAATTGTTCATACCATTTTGCAGAGAAACATTGCGCCATTCCCGTTATCGTAGTTGTTGGAAATGATTACAAATTAGGTTGAGTGACTGGTTTCGTCAATGGCTGACAAATCCTTTGCTGGTTCTGTCATAGTATACTTGTCTATTGGGGTCGCTAAAGCCAGAGTCTGCTCAGATGAAGACGCGATTGAAATGTTTCCTCCAGTCATTTTCTAAGCCGCACACTGTTATATATTGTGTGTGTTTGTGGCTGAGTGTTTATCTTCATCTAAATGAGGCTTTGGATAAACCTCAATATTTCTATTTGTTTTGCGTGTCAGAAATAATCCCTCATTATTTTCTCATGAAAGAAATAAGAAACTGTCTTTTGGTGTTCGTTGAAAATAGTCATTTAAGCAACTTAAGGTTCTGTTAACTGTCTGATGATTACTACCAATCAGGTTACACATACACCGTAACACTGCTCCATTTATTTACTGAAAATTCAATAACGGGATTTGACATACCACTTAAATATAAGATAAAATAAGAAATACCCAGTCAGTTACAAAATTTAACAGAAAATTTCATATACAGTGAACTGATTTGCTGGGCCTGTTGGGCAATCAGGATGTGTCCACCCTTCCCTACACCACTGTTACTATTTGTATTTGTATTATATTAAGTCTTTATTATACTATATGGATGAAAACATTCTTTCAATAGAAATTCTTTCTTTCTTTCTTTCTTTCTTTCTTTCTTTCTTTCTTTCTTTCTTTCTTTCTTTCTTTCTTTCTTTCTTTCTTTCTTTTCCTTTGTGAATGCCCAAACCGACTGCACCAAGATTCGAGGCCTGCTTGCTCACCTTCTATTTTCTGAAGCACATTCTCACAGAAACATTCCATCTCAACGCCCTTAATGGCTTTTCTCTGTGGCCGTGCATTAATGAGCTCACCGTGTCAGCCCTAATCAGGAGCAAGCCATGCAGATAATTGACTTTGAATTTTTAATTCAGGGGACTATGATAGGGGAATCAAAGTCACACACAGTGTCGCTCAGCCTGCTGGGTGCGGAGTGGGCCCTTGTGCACGCCTCATTGAACTTTTTCAATTTCACTTTGATTCCTTCCTTTTTTTCGTGTGTGAGCTCGCGTCTGTGTCCACAAGGGCGTGCGCGCCTCAGCGGCCTGCTTGGGACTCGCTTCCCCCCATCCGTCACTTTCAGAGGCAGTGGCGGCGGTGGCGGCAAGCTGAAGGCAAGAGATGGCCAAGGAGAGGAGAAGGGAGGGGTGGGGTCAGTACCTGTTTGATGGGACGTTCTGGGAGAGTGCATCTTCATCTCAGCCCTGAACAACTTCATCATGCAAATTAGTGACAACAGGAAATTTACTTAGAAACAAACAGTGTACCCTTTAACTCATTTCCCCACGTCACTGTCATGTGGTCACAGATCAGTCCCTCTCGGGGGCCGAGTATGGCTGCTTTGACATTTCCTTAAGTAAATAGCAGTGACCGAACATGGGCGCCCAGGGCAGCAACCTCGCATAAGCAAAGCAAAAAGAAGGAAAGTAACAGAGAGAGGAGAAGAAGAGGACAGGTGTAAAATGGCACATTGAAATTTTTAAAAAGTTGTCTTAACGTCAAAAATTAAAAATTTACATCATCAAATTAGAAATTAGTAAAGATATTGAAGCTCCCGGTACCACAATTGTAATCATCTCATGGAGGATTATAGTTTTCAGAATAATATAATATAATACTGAAACCCTCACCAGGAAAAGTAGTTAAGGAGCTGAGATGACATATAAGCTAGAGTTAGAGAAACAAGATATTTGTTGTAGAAAGAATGGATAGCAACCAGTCAGGTACTTTTTAAAGAAAGAGGGGTGAGTGCAGACCCAGAACAGTGGCTCCCAGAAAATGTCATTTCTTACAGAATATTTCAGAATTAAAATCAAATGTGTTGGCCAATTAATCTTGCATACAAGGAATTTGACTCCATTTCGATGTAATGACTTTCCAAGCATTGTTACATGACGGACAAATATACGACTGATAAGCACACACACAAGTACACATAAGGACTACTTCTGTTATGTTCTGTTCTGTGTATTCTATTGTATTGACTACCCACTGCACGCCCAGCCTACCTGGATAGGGCTCTGTCTTTGAACTGCCTTTCCCGAGGTTTCCTCCATTTTTTCCCTACAAGGGTTTTTTTTTTAAAGTTTTTTTTTTGTCTTCTTAGAGAGTCAAGGCTGGGGGGCTGTCAAGAGGCAGGGCCTGTTAAAGCCCATTGCGGCACTTCTTGTGTGATTTTGAGCTATAGAAAAATAAATTGTATTGTATTGTATTGTATTGTATTGTACACACACAAGACAAAGGATGTGAACACATGCATACAAAGCACAAGGCATTACCAGAAACACTGAAATACTGAATTAGGCATTACCAAATGTAAGAATATCGCAAGATATTAGGTTGGTGCGTCCAGATTGAGCAAAAACAGCCAAATTAACTATTTGTGACTTTAAAGGCCTGGGGAAAGAAATTGTTCTTGTATCTGCTTGTTTTGGTGTAGTTTAGTCTATAAGAAGAGAAGTTTAAAAAGGTTGTAGCCTGGATGTGAGGGGCTGGTGATGATTTTCCTCGCCAGCTTCATGACTCTGGAATAGTACAAGTCCTGTCAGGTGGGAAGACTGGTGGCAATGATCTTAGCAGCAGACCTGGCTATTCTTAGTAGTCGGTACTTGTCATGTTTAGTTGCTGACCCAAACCACACTGTAATGGATGAGCTGAAAACCCACTCAGTGATTCTCTGTTCAGTTGAAAGAATTCTTCTGGGTCTACTCTATCCATGCCTCTAAGAATTTTGAACATCTGGATTAGACCCTCCTGCCGTCTCCTCTGCTTGAGACTAAACATATTTCATTCTCTGAGTCTGTCTGAGCAGGACAGAACATAAAACATGGGATGCACCTGGTTGCTCTCCTCTGCACAGCTTCAAGTGCTGCTATGTCTTTTTTGCAGCTTGGTGTCCAGAACTGCATGCAACACTCCAGATGTGGTCTCTCTAGTCCATTATATAGTCTGAGCATAACATCCCTTAATTCATTCAACAGTTTTTATGATTTAACCTAACATTTTATTCACCTTAATAAGTCGCTTCTGCATGTTGCTTAGATGATGAGAATGTTGATTCGACATAAACAACTAACTCCTTTTCAGAGGTTGCTTCCTGTAGGACTGTGTCTCCCATCTTGTATTTACAATAGACATACTGTACCTGTTGCTTATGTGCAGCACTTTGCACTTTCTGCATTGTACTGCATTATCCAACTGTTTGTCCACCTCCAAAGCTTGTCCAAGTCTTTCTGAGGTGTTTCTGCTGCCACCTTAGTGACTGCAATTTGTCCGGTTTTAGTGTCATCTGTGAATTTCACAAGTTTCCTAGGTGGAGGAATCAACGTCATTACTGAAAATCAAAAAAAGTAACAGTCCAAGGACAGACGCCTGAGGGCCTCCACTGATAACCTCGCTCCACACGGAGCATTCTCCTCTTATTTGTACTCTTTGTCTCCTGCCGCATAACCAACTTGAGATCCAAAGGAGTCATGTAATAAGCGTGAACCCACCAGAGTGTGATGCTCTGCATTTTCAGAAATCTTTTTTTTTGTCCATCCACAAAGAAACGTCATGTCTGTGTTTTTTTAAAGCATCCATCTCTGAAGAGTGTTTTCAGAGGTATTGATTTCCTTGAGTTGAAAACATTGATGTAGTCTGGGTGAACGGAGAAAAATGCAGACAATTGTCAGCATTTTGAAATGAAAGCATAGTAATGTGGACGGGTCCTAAGGTTAGAAGCAGGGTTATTATGCTGCTTGGCTAGAACATTCTTTTCCTAGTATCTCTGAACCCTTGGCCTTGCCATTGTCCTCAAAGCATTGGGTCTCTTAAGTAGCCGTCTGGCCCAAGCTCTTGAAGGGACAATCTCATGCTACCTCCATGTAGATGGACAAGAGAATACTGACTCCTCCCTAAACCTAACCAAAGTAGGAAAAATCTAGCTCCAGATTCTCCAGTTAGTTAGTCAAATGCTGCCACTTGTCATACTACTAACGTGTAGAAGGGTGTGAAGACACTAGGCATGAATTTGTAAGACACTTTGGACAAACTGTAACCTGACATTTTGCTCCCTTCCTTTGTAATTCATAAAGTGCGCATGTTAATGACTACTAAAGGGAAGCCAACATTTCAATGCTATTCCCACTTTTTTAATCATTGGCAACTAACCCCTTCATTAACTTAAGCATTTCTAAATTTACAAGAGAGCAATATCTGTACTGTAATTCCTGTAAAAAAGCAAATATAATTGAATACTTGTTTTAGCCAAGTTAGGAAGGCCAGAGGACAGAACTGCCTTGGATGGATTGCAAGGGCCACTCACACACACACTCACACACACACACACACACACACACACACACACACACACACACACACACACACACACACACACACACACACACAGGGTCAGTTTTGGGATTGCCAGTTAACCTGGTGAAGAAAACAGGAATATCTGAAGGAAAGTCCACACACACACAGGGAGAACATGCAAACTCCACATGAAGAATCACTGAGCATTAGTTTGGAAACCAATAGACTGGATCCATGAGGTAGAACCCCTTACCCACTTCTTTAGACAAGAGCATCAACTAAATAAATAAGTGTATAATGCTGGAATATACCTATACTGTACAAATAGGAAAAGTTTACACTCTCCTCTCAAAGAAATGCACTGATCTTTAAGATGCCCAGCAGAGATGTTGGTATTTGGTACACTGTCTTTTTGTGTGACGTTTGGAGGTCATGAACTCCGATCTCAAACTCTGTCCCACCTCATTCAGCCCAGTTCAGTTTCCATTCCAGCCAATTCCTCTTTTTATCTGGACTATTGTTTTAATTAAACATGCAGTTATTTCTTAGTTAATACCTTTAGCTTATTAATCTAAAAATGTGTATTCAATTATATTTGCTTTTTTACAGGAATTACAGTACAGATATTGCTCTCTTGTAAATTTAGAAATGCTTAAGTTAATGAAGGGGTTAGTTGCCAATGATTAAAAAAGTGGGAATAGCACTGAAATGTTGGCTTCCCTTTAGTAGTCATTAACATGCGCACTTTATGAATTACAAAGGAAGGGAGCAAAATGTATATTACAAAAGAAGGTGTGATAAAGGTGAAAATGAAAGAGACACCAGACAGTTGGAAACACGGAGTCTTTGTGGCTGCAGAATGGGACCATTTAATTAAATGGAAGGTTTAATTAGAATTAGTAATCTTTAATTAATTGCAAATGCCAACAATTAACCACAAGTAGACATGGGTGCAAATGACAATGAAAGCTCATGAGCAGAAGCTTTTTGAGTTTCATTTCCATTTATGTGATTTTAGCATTCAAGAGCGTTAGCATTTAGACATTCAAGAGAAAATAAGAAAGGGGAAAAATCTTAAACAAGCTAAAATCAGGAAAACTTTGTCATACTTGATGAATTCCTAAAAACTGAATAAAGTCCATCACAGGGCAAACACACTCACACATCAGCCCCAAACACACACAGTAGAGCCAATTTAGGATTGCCAATTCACCTGATCTGCATTTCTTTGGACTGTGAGAGGAACACCGGAGCTTCATGGGGAGAACATGCAAACTCCATGCAGGGAGGACCAGTGACACGAACCCTCGTCCTTACTGCGAACCAGCAACGCTACCACTGCATCACCCTGAAATAAAAGTCCAGTTAAAGGAAGCAATTGGCAGGACTAAGGACTTGTGGTCACTGTGACCCTCCAGGACCAGGAATGACCACGGTCTAAAGTAGGCATCTCAGATTCATCTCCTGAAGGGCCATAATGACATGAGATTTTCGCTCATGTCTGTATTCTGATTATTTTACGACTTCGTAAAGAACTGCCTGCTAAGTGTTTTGTTAAATCCAAGTGGATGTGGGGAAAGGGGGTCTTGAGATGAATCTGATGCCTCACTAAACTAGATTAAGCAGGTTTTAAAATGTTATGTTATGTTTAATTGGAGTTTAGGAAGGCAGATCAGGGTCGTAACAATTTCTTCGACTGGGTTGTGTTTAATACTTAGTTGCTCAGTGCACATTTTAATGAAAGAATTAATTGGTGTCTTTGAAATCACCAGCAAGCAAACAGTTGGGCAATCCACTCTCATCTGATGACATGTTGCGTTTCAGTCTTAATGCAGACTGGCCAAAGAGTACTTCTAGTTTTACTGAGTTGTCACTGTATGCCGATCAGAATACTATAAGAACAATATGGCATAGTCAGAAAAAGTTAAGGCACTAAACACAGCAACCACAACAAAACGGTTCCTGAAAAAACAAATCAAATCAAAAACACAATCTGTAAAGTAAGCCGCAAAAATAAGTTGGCTAACAATGATCAGACAATTACTGAGTGTAATAAACCTGCTTAAATATGTGAACAACCAAAACAGTTAGAGGGCTCAGTAGACAGCAGAATGACTGTCTGCCAAGCAGTTTTAGCAGGGGGCACGGCTCTGGGTATTATCAAAAAATTACATAAATGCATGGCACCAGATACCTAGCTGTATGGTTAGCACCTTGGATACAGTTACATTAAGACTAAATATGGTTTTTGAAACATTTGGAGTATAGTAATTGATGAGCTGTGCCAAGCTCAATGAATTGCTACCATAGTGTAAGCACACATATTTAAACTGATTGCCGCCTTATGGTCATTTTATTCTCAAGTCTGCTTCTTTCTTTCCTGTTTCTGATTCCAGCACTACTATGTTATTCATTAGAGCCTCCTTATCAACTGTTCAGTCAAGGTAAATATGTTTTTTGCATCCTCTCTTGGATTCCTTTTATAGGTAACACTCATCTCCCTTGCAGTGTCATCTCCTAATGATCAGGCACAAAGTTTTCTCCTATAATCAGATCTGATGCATGAATCCTTCCTAGGTGGAGGATCAAAAACATGGACTACTCTTGCAAGGCAAGTCTGTGACAGTGAGGCCAATTTCTGCCTTCTCTTTCATTCTTAAACCTGCTAAAGGGACGGACCACTTTAGATGATGGCTTCCTCCTTCACGGCACACACACAGGCTCATCTTTATGCTGTGATGGCTGGGACTAGCTTCATTTTTCCACACTTCTCTCTTTTTTTTCTTTTTCTCTTTTACTTGGGCGGAGTGGTGGCTCTGAGGCTAGGGATCTGCACTGGTAATCAGAAGGCTGCCGGTTCGAATCCCATAAATACCAAAAGGGACTCTGCTCTGTTTTGGGCCCTTGAGCAAGGCCCTTAAACATGCAATTGCTCCGTCCAGGGTAGGACGTTAATCTGCATCCAGCCCTGCATGTAGTCCCTCCAACCTGCTGGGAAACTCCTGGAGGTTGGTGGCGGAACTGGCACTCCGGCCTCCATAAAAAAACTCACACTGTTCCACTCCATCTGAACTAGTGGTGCTGAGGTGTCACCCGTTGCATGGCTGAACTCACATCCTAATCTGGTATCCTGAGTTGGTTTGTCGTGTGGTGGGTGCGGCAATACGCTGTATCAGTGTGTGCTCATAACCTCTCTCTCTCTCTCTTTTACTTACTGTATGAACACCTGATGGATTGATTGCCGGCTCGTGATGACGAGTTTGATTTCTTACCCTCCTTCCTTTTTTCCTCCTGTGTTCCGTGTAAATTACAGAGCAGTCATTTAGCTCTCCACAAGCCTGACATGTGACTAGACCTGATTACACTCTGGGGATTATGCCATGGTGGCCACTGTCCAGAGGGATAGCCTCATTAAGGCTTATCTCATGTTTACTTCTTTTTATTCATTTATTTACTCAGCCATATTTCTAAACTTATTCATTTCATTTCATAGTTGAATTAGGAAGAGCCAGTCCTGACAGAATTTCTGAAGTTTTGGGTAAAAGAAACCCACTCTGGACAGGTGGACAGACCGTCACAGGGCACAGTCTTGTACATGAACTTCAAAGATATAGAAAGAACACTGGAATGCTTAAAGAAAACATATGAAGTCCATATAGATAGTGACCAGAACAGAGTCTCAACACAGGACTGTGGAGATGGAACTAATCACTGAACCACCATGCCACCTCTTTTTACTTTTCCCTAATAAATGACAGTTTTTATTCTGGCTGGAGGAGACCAAGCTAGTTATACTGTCATGCTCCCTCCTGCAATTATGGAGTTCATTTTAATAACTTGATGTGCCCATGTTTTCCTTTTAAGTGGAAATTTGCAGTAGACTTTCTATTCCAAAAACGTCTCAGAAAATGTCATGACTTACTTCAGTAAGGCAATGTGGTCAACAGCTTTGATTTTTTTCATTTTCAATGAAAAATACATTCCTGTTTTTATAATATTAGAGTTTCTTGAGATTCAAAATGTCCATATTAGTGTATTAATAGAGGAAGTCAGTGCAGCAAAGGAGCTTGTTAATAATGTCTGGTACATAAAAGGGAGATTGTCTGAGTAATTTAGATATTGTAAAAGATTTCAGTTTGTCAGATGGACAAACAGGACAAAACCTCCTGCCAGGTTTAGGACTGAACAAAGACAATTAGTGCAATGGCTAAAAAAAAGCTTTGCTTGTACCCCCACTCCAATCTAAGGTTCAACCTCTCTTTAAGTTGTTTCTTCAGCTTGGTAATGGAGAAGGGGATAATCACAACACTTGGACTGCAATTTGATACTCTGATGGTGTGCCTTCTATGCCAGATTTTTGTTTTCTAATCAGGTTCACATGAATTTCCTCCTCCAGTTTAAAGTTTAGCTGATTAGTGACTCCAAATGGCCTCACTATTAGTGAGTGTGCTTTGTATAACTTGATAGATTCCTCCCTTATGCCTTCTGTTGCCGAATTTGGATTCAGCTCCCTGTGATCATGGAAAAGTGGACTCAGGAAACAGATGGATGGATGGTATGGATGGATGGATGCATGGGATGGATGGATGGACAGATGGATGGATGTTCTCTAGCCAGGCTAACTGGTGGCTTAGTTTGTTTTCCGTATTTCTTAGCAAAGTCTTCCAGAGGTTTAACTGGTAGTTTTATGGCCACATGCTAACCAATCATCACGTTTCATTCCAAGCACAACTCTTCACACAGAGAACTGTAGATGCATAGAATAAGTTGCCAGTGGGTGAGGTGAAAGGTGGTACTTTATGGAGCCTTCAAAACTCGACTCAAGGTTTTTTTTGAAGATATTTGGAGAAGGATTGGTGAGCTTATTGGGCTGAATGGCCTTTTCTTGCCAAACACTGTCCTAACATTCTCATATTTTGAGCAGTCTATTGGGAAAAGCCTTATTAGACTCATCCAGCATATCCAGAGACACAGAGACAAAGTGAGATAGTGAATGTTGTTTAGGGTTTATCATAGATCAAAGATTGATTAAGAGCTGCTAATGGTGGCACAGTGGCAACACGTGTAATGAGTCTTGGGTTCCTTATCATAGAGTTGTCTAGAGTTGTGTGTTCTTTTCTCCGGGTATTCATTTTCCTTCCCACATTCAAAGACATGCAGGTTAGACTAATTTGTTCATCTAAATTTGCTCAGTATGACCCGTGGAAGATTGTTGTCCTGTCCATGTTTTGTTCCTGCTTTGTGCTGTGTTGCTTCCAAGATGATCTCCGACTCCTCAGACCCTAAATGAGATTGAGCCGGGCAGTAAATTTAATGGCTATCCTGGTACTTTACACATAGATGACAACTGCTCTGCTGCCCCTTCCCTTGGGTAGATGAGAGAGCCATATGAGGACAGCACTAAATTCTAATGGCTCGTACTACAGACACAACAGCTTCAGGTGAGTCAAAGACTTTTGACAGCCTCTCCCCAACTTCCCAAAACTTTGTATTGTGCCTTTCTTCGGCACAGGAAGACCCTGTGTCACCTATGCAAATGCTTGTAACAAAATTCGTTAAGTTTCGTGATGGTATTAATGACTAACAGAACTGTGACAGGGTCCTCTGTTTGCAGGGTGAGTGCACCTTCCTCATACTGCACGTGTCCAGTCAGGCTGTAAATGTCCGTTTTTGTGTTTTGTAGATTTAATCTGTCCTTGGTCTTCTGCGGTGCATTCTTTTTACGTCCGGGTACTTGTTTTGGGAGAGGGTGTTGGGAAAGAAGGGGCAGCGATTACAAGAATCTTTGATTTCTAGTTGTCTGAAGTTTTATAACTTTGAGAATGCTTTTAAATCCATATTAAACCTTATTTTTCTCTTTGCTGAACTTGAGTGCCTGAATGGAGAAGCCCATTATTTAGAGAGTTTGGCACACTGGGATTTCTCTTGAACACTCTGTAGCCTTAATAGGATATGTGATTAGTGCACTTTATTTATTGAAACCCCTTGTGCTGAGGTGATTGGCCGCAGCATTCACTTTATCTGTCTTTATTTATTTATTTGATGTCTTAATCAAAGTGACATATACTTCTCTGTACTTGAAGTGAAGCACTGGTGGTGTGTGTGTGACATTTTCAGAGATCCTGCTGGGAACTAAAGAAACAGTCTTGGGGTGGATAATCTACCGCCTTCCCAAATGGGCCACATTGCCTTTACCTTTCACAAAAAAAGCTGTGTAGGCACATAAGAGGCAAGCCTGAAGTAATCAGGAAAGTTTAACATTTGTTAATACAGGCTAAAACACTGGCCATCACTGGATAAGGCTCCTTATAATTTCAATGACCTTGAAGTGCCATTTTGTATTATTCAGTGCTTCCCGGATTTCAAGAGATGGCAGGTCACACAAATCAGCTCCAGGAAAGAACAATTCCATCAGAATGGCAATGAGTCGGGCAGACTCACTCGGCGTGGCCGTGTCATGCATGGTGTAAAATGCCCGCCAGCTCAGGCCCATTTCCTTGAAGCAATGGTTTCTTCTTGCTTACCTATAAACCATAAGTGCGGTTACAAACTGACTTTTAAAAATTCATTGCCTGCCTTTCATTTTGCTGAGTTCCTTACAGCACCTTTCACAGCGAACTCCTGACAAGCCACAGAATCTTTTCAAATGGAGCTCAAGGGGGTGACCTGATACATGTTGATATATGATTAATATATTTTATGACAAATATCACTGCAAATAAAACTAAAAAGTGCAAATATTTAGTTCATATGGGGCACTTTGTAAAGATAACAATAAATCAACATGTGAACCTCCCTACCTTCTGGTTGGAGAGGAAACCCAGTCACATTGTGGCCAGTGCTCAGAACAAAACTCTGAAAAAAAAGAGCGTCTACAGAAGACCCCCTGAAGAGGGCCAGAACATCTCACTATTAAGCTGGATTGCATTAATATCTGGTGGACCAACTGCATTATTTTTCCAGAATGCAGAGGCTACTAAATTATGTTCACGTAACCCATGGTCCTAAGACAGAGATGCCCTACCTACTGTCCTTACCCCCTTCTTGTATTGGCTTGTTTTATTTTTTTCCTGGCAATAGATACAACATTCTCAGGCATGAAAACAGCACTGACAGGGTGTCAGTTCATCACAGGATCCACACAAGTTTGGAATGACCAATTAACCTAAGCAGCATCTCTTCAGGATGTGGGAGGAAATCTGAATAGACATAAGCAGATTGTACCAATTTTATACAGTTACCGAATTCCAACACAGGACGCTGGATCATAATTTACCATATAATAAAATGCTAATGTCTATGTGTGTGTCCAGTCCCTTAGAGCAATCTAATTGGTCATTTGGGATCTGGTAACACACTTGAAAGATGAAGTGTGAGTGTGAGACACATGAGGAGGAGTAAAGGTGTAGGAGCCACGCAGAGCGAGTCACCTTCTAACTCTCAAGTACAAAGATGGCGAGTATAAAAGTGAACCAGAAGTGAGAAAAGCAGCTTGAAATGATAGAGTCAGAGAAGCAGGCTTTATGGGAACATGCTTGAGAGAGGGAGTGCTGGTCAAGAGATACTCGGACACAGGAGATTACTGAGGGAAGCAACTGAAGGTACACATAGGGCAAGAGATGCCAAATATTTTTTAAATCTATTCTATTACGTGTTTTTGACATTTAACTTTGCTAGTGTAATGTATTCATCCATCCATTTTCTAAACCCACCTGTCTGGAGCAAATGGTGCAGAGGGAATGGATGTCTATCCCAGCAAATATTGGGTGCAAGGCAGGAGCAGTCTCTGGATGGGAGGCCAGCTCATTGTAGGGTGAATGCACACACACACCCACGCACACACACACACACACACACACACCCACGCACACACACGCACACACACACCCACATGCGCACACTATGGCCAATTTAACATCCACAATCCAATTAAACTAAACTGGACCACCGGACATAAAGACAACATGTAAACTCCATGCAGTGAGCACACGGGACTAATAATATAATATAATATAATATAATATAATATAATATAATATAATATAATATAATAATATCTACTCTATATATATAAAATCCTAAGCCTAAAAGTACAACGATGTCGTGCAACGATTTTAGGTCCTGTTTTTTGTCACGCTTTAAATCGGGCTTTTTTTAAAACCTACATATATATGTTTAGTATCATTCTTTTTAGAATTTATCGAACTTTAATGTGATGTTGTTAGATTTTCAGATTCTTATTCCATTTTTAAATTATAAAGTAAAATATCAAGAGACAAGACTTTGTGCCAAGAGATTTAACCACACCCATGGCTAGAAATAAAAGACAAAGAGTAGATGACAAAGACAGCTGCTGTACAGGCTTTTAAGTGTTCGATGCACTGCGTGAGATGCAGTTCGAGCAAAGAGGAGGTAAAAAAAAAACTATTTGTCTTCCTTCTATCACCGTTTAAGGGGGTTTCAGGGGAGCGACTGTGTCTCCTTGGGGTGTGTTCAACAACACGAGCGGCAGAGAGGCGAAGTGGCTGGTGCGTGGCACAGACCAGAGGGGTTGGCAAGCGAAGCGAGCAGTTGCTAAGCCCCCTAGTATTATAAAATAATAAAATAGCTTTTCAAAGAACTCAGACTTAACACTATATTCTAAATCAAATAAAATTTTTTGGGATCCCCTTACAGGAATCACATTGATCAACTGATCTTGTACACACCTGTGTTTCTACCACATACGGGTTTGTGATGAGTGATGGCCATTTAAAATCTCTGGGTGTTCATTGTGTTCACCTTAGAGCAAGGAGCAGGTTCCACTCTCAATGAGCTAGTCCTATAAACTTATGATGGGTCCACCAATAATTGCAAAAACACAATTCATAGATTTTGTATACTTTTTTCCATGATGTAGTTTTCTGAAGCCAATACCTATTGCTGTTATGGCTGCATAATAAAAACCAATCCTGGACGGTACACCAGTTCACTATGGGGCACTTCATGCCTGCTGCCGCTGTTGGTCATTTCAGAGTCACCGAAAGATCTATAAGAAAGTGTTTGGACATGCAGTGAAAGGCAAGTGGATTTCCCCCTGGAAAAGCTAATGTGAACATGGGGAGAATAAACAAACTCCATGCAGAAGATGCTCTAGGCATTTATCGAACACGGTTTGAAGCTTTACTCTACAGCCATGCTAACTGCTATATCACCACATTGCACAGAACAAAAGGCAGTCTTGAAGAAACAGACAAGCCTCACATATTTTTAAAATCAGTAACATGCAGGGCAGACACACAGCTTAATATTAAAAAACAAAACAAATCATTTAACTTTTTTTTTTATTTGATTATAATCTTGAGAAAGAAAGTATCACCTGTGTTTTGTTATCTTTGCAAATCTGATACAGAAGTGACGTAGTTATTCAAATAGATTTCAGAGATGCTTTGTTGAGAAACACTGTGACCCTGGGATTGCTGGCATGGAGACTGCACAAGTTTTACGAGTGAGCTCACTTGCCAGCTTGAAATGGCTGTGGCCTCCAGCAAGGTGCTCAGCCTCCGGTGGAGGGCAGCTACTGAATGGAAGGCTTGTATTTTATTTCTTTTTCCTCAAAATGAGTCTGTCACAGTCTAATAGTTGGGACGGTGTAATACTCAATATGCAGTCCTTTTTTTTGTGTGTGGTTTCCAGGTTTGTTTTTTTAATTTGATTAATTTAAAGTATGTGATTTGTAAATAGCTAATTTCATTTCAGTTTATTTTTGTATAGTACTGTTCACAGCGTACAGGCACCGAGACTGAAACAAATGTACAGGTAAAATACTAATTACAAATTTAACAAAATGCATAATGCACACACATAGAACAACAGATTAGTTTAAGCGCACAGTAAAACAAAGCAATTTCAAACTGATTAGCAAAAATGGATCCTAACAATACATACTGTATCTAGTTATAATAGTATTGAGAAATGACCAGTGGAGACAAAATCTCCTGTCAGCATTCCCGGATAAAGTAAATCCCTTTTGAGTTATGACACAAAGTTATAGACAAAGTTCGGCCAACAGGCCAGCTAGATTCCTGAGAACTTTACAATATTAAATAACGTTGTGCTGCACAGTCTGTTAAGATAACAAAATCCTTTCATCATTGCTGGCAGTACAGTAGTTTCACCAAGTGCCACAGCAGGATACCAAGAAAAGTAACAGAAGAGGAAATGTTCAGTAACAGTTTATATACACTGTAGTACTTATACTTTTGTGCAAATGACTAACAAACAGAAATGCAGTTTGCGCAGCTAATCAACAGCTCTAGTCAGGGTATGCTGGGCTAAAGTAGTGAGTTTTCAGTCAGGATTTAAAAGCTGAGGGGCATCTGTTAAATTAGCAGGCAGATCACTGCACAGCTTTGGGGTCCTGTAGCTAAAGACTCAACTGCCCAGTGTTGTTTTATTAATCCTTGGAATTATTAATAAACTCACATCTTGAGATTGTAATGCATGCTGAGATTTGTATGAAATGATGAGTTCAGATAGTTATGCCAGGCCAATGTGGGCCATTTAAAGTTTTATATGTGAGTAGAAGGATTTTGAAATCAGTCCTAAACTTAACTGGAAGCCAGTGTATGAAAGAAATGGGTGGAACAGAAAGAGTTTTGGAAAACAGTCAGGGAAAGCACCTGCTGAAGGTGTCCGTAATGTGACCGCAGGAGGAGTTGCAGGAATTGCCCGCTGAGTTTGTCAGAGGCTGGTAATGACTTCTTTTTAGCTCATCGACTTCAAGGAATTTATTTTTCATTCTGAAACACGCTCTTTGGGACAAGTGTCACACCCCAACCCCCGCAGAATTTGCTTGGTTGCAATTTCTTTGCCATTACAGGCAACTGATAAATCACACTATGGAATGCAACTTCAGAAAAATAAAATTTATTCAAGCTGATCGGCTTTGAGGTTAAACATGTAGGGTCAAATCTTTGGCTGGGTTTTTTTTTTTTCACCATGAACCTGAATTGTGCATCTATCTACTTTCTATCCTGCTCCTTCAGTTCAGGGTCCCAATGTGCCAGATCCTATCCCAGTAGCATCTGGTGCAAGGCAGGAACCATTAATTAGCTTGACACACATCATTTATGAATCTCATTATAAAAGGAATTTAATTGAGATGAGATTAAGCCACATAAAATGGTAAGTGGGACTTACTGATTATGTAAAAATGTTAGAAGGTCTTTAACTTTGAACATCTACCTACTAAAGATTAAAGTGGAACAAGGGATTAACACCCAACCCTCCCAGCATTACGTGTTTACAAACATTTAAACATCCAGAAAAAAAACAGTAAAACCATCCTACCTTGAAAAATGTGCGTTAGGAAACATCTTACTGCTCAACTTAAAAATATCCAGGATTGTTCGCTGCTTGTATGTTCAATGTGTTCCTAGTGACACTCCAACTGGAGTAGGCATGTAAATGGATGGGTAAAAAAAACTGGATAAATGTATGAGTTCAGTAAATGTAAGGATAGATGGCTAGATGGTGGCTAGATGGAGGAAGGGAGAGAGTGTAACAATACGAGAGAAAGCTTCATACAAGGATGGTCACATACCTTAGGAGCTGTCTCACTAAGTGAGGGGAGCAGTGCCCTTTAGCTCAGCTTGATGTGATGGCTGGTTAGTAATCTGAAGGCTCCAGGTTTTCATGCTGGTGGTAGGTGTTTAAATATGACACTACAGACAGGATTATACTTAAAGAAATGGATATAAGGATGGAATGGATTTATATGCACTTTCTGTAAGAAGCCCCATCCACTTAATGGAACTGCTAATAAATGTAATGGGAGATAGAGCAAAAATCATTCATCTGGGATTGGTGTTAAAAATGTACTGTTTTAATAAAATGTCCTTCTCACCACTAGACAAAGTTGTTAGTGAGTTGACACTTCCTTAAAAGAGAATAATAATGTTTTTTGGGCAACATGAATATTTAAAAAGAGATATCCTCCTGTGTGACTCCCTTAAAAGAAGAAGACTCCATCTCCAAGAGAATTAAACATAACAAAGGGGTCAATCTGAACATTTAAATGGAATCAAACCTTAACACAACACCACCACTCCCATTTCATTATTTGAGATGACATTTTTTAATTACAAAGCTGAATTTACAGAATTTGGTATAGAATAAGACCACCTTCCATGCAGTTGACCTGGGAGTTTTACTATTAATTGCCTTGGTGAGGAAGGTTTTTACAGGGAGAGTACATCCTATTATGTCTCTCAATGGAAAGACTGGCCCCTTATAATGAGAAGAATACTGTTGAGCACAACTTTTTCAAAAATTCAGATGTACTGCAGCCCTCGAAATTTTCTATAATCATGATAATACATGCATTATTGCTCCGGTTTCTGTCTTCCAGTTCAGTTAGTTTTGAATTTTCCAACATGGCTCTCTAGAGAGTGCCCCAAGGAATATGTCAGTTTACTGAAGACACGTGAGAGTTTGTTGAGCTCATCTTCATAACTACCAAGTGTCTGTGAAGTAGCTCCATTGAACTGAGTCCCTTGTTGTGGTGAGCTGCTCAGTAAATGAAGGACTATATGTTTTCAAACAGGGCATCCATTACTCCTGCTCCGACTTCTGTTAAAGCTGCATTCTCCGAGCACAGAAACTTCTTCATTGGGTCAGAAGATTCATGTTGCATTTTCTGAGAAGAATTGGGGTAAGTGTTTAGTATTTATCAAGTCAAGCTGTATTATTTAATGGGGATTAATAGTGAATAAGGAGGAAATAAAGTGCACAGTGCTGAGAACCAAAAAAACCCAAAACAAACGTCCATCCGCAACAGAAGTCAGTGCAATCATTTCAAAGCAGCCTACCTGGATTAGTTGCTGGCAAGTGCAGAAAAAATTGCCAAAGATGGCAGGCTAAGCATTTTTTGATATCAGACAGTATGCTGTAATTTAACCTGCCTGTACTGCAAGTTTAGAAATATCTGTAAACTGTTGTAATGTATCCTGAACCTCACATCTAGAATAAAGATGTCCGCCAAATATAGAAATGTAGATGTACAGTACACATGTACAAGAGCTTCATAAGTGTCTTACAGGCATCGATTTATCACAACACCAGGAGGAATGGAGAGAGAGTAACACTATTTAAAATAACTACTTCCCAGTTTCCATTCTCAGAACAGAGGAAGTCCCTCCCTAAAACAACTGATTTCACCTCTGGTCTCCCCAGACTCTTCCTCTTCAACTCCCTAAGATATAAAAGAGAATGGCGGCAGGAGATCATTGTCGTTTGACTGGCAGCCTACCTAATGAGGGGATCTTAGTTTATTGTGTTGTAAGTAATGATGGCATTTTGCCTTACTTGTTTATCCTTCCAATCCAGTTAAAGATTATATGGAACCTCCTCAGTTGGGATCACAACTTTTTTTATATTTATTATCCCTTATTTTACAATAACTAAATATTTTTATACACTGTTCAACCAAAACATTAGAACCACTGACAGGTGAAGTGAGCAACATTGATTATCTTGTTACAATGGCACCTGTTTTGGGGTGGGATACATTAGACAGCAAGTGGACAGTCAGTTCTTGAAGGTGATCTGTTGGAGCAGAAAAAAAATGGGTAAGAGTAAGGATCTACGTGACTTTAACAGGGGCCAAATTGTGATGTCTAGATGACTGGGTCAGAGTGCCTTCAAAGCAACAGGTCTTATGTAGTGTTCCTGGAATGCAGTGGTTAGTACCTGCCAAAGTGGTCCAAGGAAGGACAACCGATGAATCAGTGACAGGTTCATTGGCACCCAAGGTTCATTGATGCACATGGGGAGCGAAGGCTAGCCTGCCTGGTCCAATCCCACAGAAGAGCTACTGTAGCACAAATTGCTGAAAGACTTGATGCTGGCCATGAGAGAAAGGTGTCAGAACACACATCGCCACTTGCTGTGTATAGGACTGCAGTGCTGCAGACCAGTCAGAGTGCCATTGCTGACCCCAGTCCACCACCAAAAGTGCCTACAATGAGCATGTGAGCAACAGAACTGGACCGTTGAGCAACAGAATAAGGTGGCCTGGTCTGACAAATCATGTTGTCTTTTAGATCTTGTGGACACCTAGGTTAGTGTGCATCATTTACCTGGGGAAAAGAATAAGGCAGAATATACTTTGAGAGGAAGGTAAGCTGGTGGGGGCAGTGGGATGCTCTGGGCAATGTTCTCCTGGGAAGCCTTGGGTCCTGGCATTCATGTGGATGTTACTTTGACACATACCACCTACCTAAAGATTGTTGCTGACCATGTACTGTACATCCCTTCATGGCAAATGTATTCCCTGATGGCAGTGGCCTCTTTCAGCAGGATAATGAGCCCTGTCACTGCATATATTGTTCAGGAATGTCCAACTTGTCCTCTATTGTTTGTATTTCACACACTTTTTATTACACAAAATTAATACTATGCTTAAATATGGCAGGTACAGGTCCAGAGGCCTCAAGGCATACATGTGTTTCTAAGTAGTTTGGCATGCTAAAGAGTTGTCGTTGCCATTTCTCTATGACGTCTTCAGCAAAGACACTCTTAATCCCATGCAGAAATCACTTCTTTTGGCTTCCTTCTACATGCTGTGTGCAGTGCTGAGTCAGTTGGGGTAGTTTAGAGGGCAGGCAGCCTTTGATGAAGCTCAACACTCAATCCTCCATTCAAGGCTCACCTGGCACTGGCAGTTGTACACCTGGAAGGGCCAACATAACATGCAAGAAATATAAGACACAGCCAACTGAAATCCTTCTGTCAATATTTACCTCTCGGGCAGCCATCAAGGGGCACTTATTCAGCTGTAGCTCACTTGGAAAAAGGTGCCAGTCACCCTCATTTGCATGCAGTGTCCAAATCAGCTGGAAGTATTCTTATTTGGTGGGCACCAATTCCAAGCTTTTCTTGTCTCCATTAGATGAGGTTGTATCCCATGAAAGACAAATGAGAAGGTCGTTCCTTAATATTTGAGACACTACATCATAAAATTAATGTGTCAAGTTCCCCAGGCACCAGCCAGATATCCTGAAAGATAAACAGCACCTGTTCTTGCCTCTACTGGATGCGATGCCCTAAATGATTTCTCTCTCATCAAGTCAGCAGATATGAATGAAAGGTGAACTTTTCTCTCAATGCAGGCAACAGAAGATTTAAACAAAAATGGCACAGCAAACCAAGCAGAAGAAAATCCTACCTTAAAATCAAATGTTGGGTTCATCTTTCCATGTTTGTTTTAAATCATTCTAATCAGGAGTTTTTTCCTTAATTCTGTGATCATGTCATACTTGAATAATAATAATAGTAATAATAACAATAATAGTAATTCTTGTTGTTGTTGTTGTAGTTGTTTTTTGTTATTATTAATATTATTATCCTGGTACACTGGGATCCACAAATAGACAAATAATAATAATAATTCATAACATTTATATAGCGATTTTCAAGGTACTGAAATTGTTTTATACAGTGATCGGGGAGCCATTTCAACCACCACTAATGTGTAGCATCCATCTGGGTGATGTGACGACAACCATTTTGTGCCATTACACTCACAACACCTTAGCTGTTAGGTGGTGAAGTGGTGAGAAATGGTTAGCCAATCAGAGACAGGGGATGATTAGGAGGCCAGAATGACCAGGCTGTGGTGGACAGTTTATCCAGGACATCGAGATACACCTTACTCTTTATGAAGGATGCCCAGGGATCTTTAATGACCTCAGAGAGTCAGGACCTCGATTTTATGCCTCAAACCACAGACACAGGGTATATAGCTTCACCAACACCTCTTCTAGTAGTAATCCAGATGGTCTCCCATCCAAGTACTCGCAAAGCCCAAGATGGGCTTATAGCTTTACAAAAATGTTTATATCAGCGTTAAGGCTGGGAATTTGGGAAACATTTGCCAAAACAATGTTTTCAAGCCAGACTCCTGCTGACATGAACTGCTATGGATACAGCAGAATGTAGCCCAGCTACAATGGTTCAGTGACAACTGCTGTCTGACTGAAGTCCTTTTTGAATGACACCATAAACTGGCCTCAAATATTAATTTAAAGAAAAGAAAAGAGCAAATAAGCTTTTTGTAAATTATGTTATCCTGGGGAGGCAGTGCACACTATTTTATGTGATTCAACCTGTGGTAAATGAATCAGAGGGAATTATCAAGTTGAACTATAAAGGAAATAGGACTTGTTCTGAGATTCATTGTGGGGATAATTGAAATCGGGATATTGCCATAATATTGCCATACTCTGCCTCATTTGTCCCCTCACAGGCAGTCCTAAAAGATTATGTCCTATGAACTTCATTGAGCTTTAGATTGTTACATTTTTTCTTGAAAAAACTATTTATTTTACTTAACCACTTGTTTATCCACATAAACTAGTTATGTTATATTGTACACTTGTGGGAGACAAAGCTTTTTTAGCAAATTTAAGACTGTGGGAATTGTTGTCCTTAGTTAACTGATGGGAATACATGGATTCCCTCCTTTGTCATATTTTTTTGCTGTGTTAGCATTTCCTTACATTTTTAGGATTTGCCCTTATATTGCTTCAAATGCATTCAACTAAAAATGAGATGACCCATGTGTAAAAATCTGTGCACCCAGTAAAGTACTAGACCACTCACCTACATGCTGCGTGTTGGGTTGGTGAGTTAGTGCAGGGTTTGGCTTTCGGCAAAGTCAATCACCGTTTTTGAAGCCATGCTTGTTCGACTGCTTGGTGACTCCCATCTGAGTCAGTGCTGGTGTGTGCATGAGTTGATCAGTTATGTCTATAATAAAGAGGGCTTAGGAGCCTACCTCTGCAGCATAAAGCACAAGACGGGAACCAGCTCAGGATGTGAAACTAGTGCATCAGAGAGCAGTAATGCTGTGTTATATAGCCTAACCCCTTTCTATGAGTATAATTTGTTTTTGAAGAATCCATCATAAAGGACTCTGTTGAAATTGAAAAACACAATCACTAAAAGGGTATGCATTCCCAAGTCGCAAAATTGACAGCCATTATTTCTAAAGGAGCACTAAATTCCAGTAAAATGAACACAATTCCTTCAATAGTTTAAAGTAGTTACCAAACCACATATTACAAAGGGTTACTTTTCATAATTACTCAATAATATGGCTGTTTTCTAGCTCCCTGAAAGCATGTTTGTAACTACAGTATTAGCTTTACATTTGCAGCCAAACACAGAGTATGATAGTCATTAGTTATGTTCAGGGTATTCAACCTTTAATTTAAAGCAAGCAACAAGAAAATTGTAAAGACAAAAAAATACTGTCAAAAATGCCAAACAAATTGGGAATGGAGAGAAGAGGAGGAGATGACGGTAGCATCATTGCTGTTGACTGCTGATTATGGCAGTGAGTGAGGGGCTGCTGGAAATGAAGAACGAGAACAAGAAGAGGAAGAGATGCTTACACTCTTCTGGTTCATCCATATCTTCTCCCTCTTTGACTTCCATTGCAATGACAGGACAAGAGAGGCCACAAGTTGAAGGCAAGGGCCTAGATGCAGCAGCAGCAGCAGCACCAGCAAAGGCAGGACGATTAACTGCATGAAAGAACAGGAGGATGGTGGTCTGCTTGGTTTCACATATTTTTCCATGCCATATCTGTCTGAATCACTCAATAGGATGTGCCTCTTTGATTCCCATGACTGCTAAGAAGTCATCTGAAAAATTTTATCAAGTGAAACCTTTTGGAAAGGAGAAAATCGTAACTTCAATCCTTGTATCTTGGGGAACAACTCTAGTTATGAAACTGATCAAATACGACAGCCCTTGCTGGATAAAACCGCCAACTTACAGCAAACAGGGCAATCTTACACATTTTATTTATTTTTATTAACCAAGTCAAGTCAAGCTGGGGAGCATGCACTGATACAGTGTGTTGCTGCACCAACTACACGATGAAACAACTCGGGATCCCAGTTGGCAACCCCCCAGGCAAACACGCGGTCCAGTCCCACCCTCCGGAAATGACCCTCTGTCTGCCGCAGCCAGGTGTTACGTGGGCGACCCCTTGGCCTGGTCCAGCCACTCAGGTCCCCAACAATGAGGATCGTACGAGCCGAGGGTGACGGAAACGCGCCACATGGCCATAGTGCCGTAACTGACCCTCCCTCACAATGCAGGTAATATGCCTCATTCGGGACTCCATGAGCAACCACTCATTCAACACAAAGTCAAACCAACGGTACCCAAGGATTTTCAGGAGAGACACAGTACTGAAGGAGTCTAGTCTTCGTCTCAGGTCACTGGACAGCGTCCATGTCTCGCAACCATATAGCAAGACAGGAAGCACCAGGACTCTAAAGACTTGAACCTTCGTCCTTTTGCATAGATATTGGGAGCGCCACCCACCCCTTTCCAGTGACCCCATGACCCCCCATGCTCTCCCAATCCGTCTACTGACTTCATAGTAAGAGTCACAAGAGACATGAATGTCACTGCCAAGGTAAGTAAACCTCTCAATAAGGTCAACACTCTCTTCGCAAACAGACACACTGCTGATGGCTGTGCCCAAGAGGTCATTAAAGGCCTGGATCTTGGTTTTTATCCAGGACACTGGCAAGCCCAGACACTCAGACTCCTCACTTAGTCTCTCGAGCACCCTGATAAGAGCTTCCATTGACTCTGCAAAGATCACAACATCAGTCAGCAAAGCCAAGATCCGTGAATCTTTCTTCACCAACAGATGCTCCATAGCCGCTGGACCCCGCGACCTTGCCCAACACCCAGTCCATACAAGCATTGAACAGAGTAGGAGCAAGAACACACCCCTGACAAACCCTAGCATCAACTGGGAAAAACACCGAGGTCCTGCCTCCACTCTGCACAGCACTCACAGTACCAGTGTACAAGCCAGCCAAGATATCCAGCAACCTCGAGGGGATCCCACGAACCCTCAGGATGTCCCACAGGGCTGCTCGATCAACTGAGTCGAACACTTTGCGAAAATCGACAAAGGCTGCAAAGAAACTCTGCCAATATTCGTGTTTGCGCTCCATGAGAACCCTCAGTGCTAGGATGTGGTCGACGGTAGACTTCTTAGGCGTAAAACCAGACTGTTCTGGTCGCTGGTAGGTGAGCAAGTGATCACGGATCCTATTGAGGACGACCCTAGCAGGGACCTTACCCGGCAACGACAGCAGTGTTATCCCCCTGTAGTTGCTGCAATCCAGGCGATCACCCTTCCGTTTCCAGATAGGGACAACAAGTCCCGTTTTCCAGTCAGTTGGGATGATGCCAATCTCCCAAATGGAAGCAAAGATTGCTTGCAATGCCAGGAGGACATCCTTACCACCAGCCCGGAGAAGTTCACCCCAGATACCACAGATACCTGCAGCCTCCCCCCCTGCCTCAGCTGGTTCACCACTTGTGCAATCTCAGTGAGATTGTGTGGTTCACAGTTAATTGGAGGATCAGCCTCAAGAACCGTGGACCCAGAGATATCCAACGTCCTAGCCGGAGGATCAGCTTTAAACAACTGCTCAAAGTAGTCAGCCCAGTGGGTCACAACTGCAGTGTCATCCGTAAGGACCATTCCATCAGCCGCCCTGACTGCAACTCTCAGAGGAACAGATTCAGATGTGCGTAATGCTTCGATTCCTCTGTAAGCAGGACGTGGGTCGTTAGACCACAGATGGTGTGTCACTTGCTCACAGATTCCTCTAACAAACACCTCTTTATCTGCCCTCAGAACCCTCGCAGCCGTCCTTCTCAGTTCCCGGTACAGACCAGAGTTGCCATTGAGCCATGCGCTGCGACTCCTCTCGATGATATCCAGGCTGCCCTGTAGGATCTTATTACGGAAGGTCTCCCATATCACATTAGGATCGGCAGTCGTACCCAAATCTGCAAGTTCCTCACACAAACTGCGTGCAGACTTATTAGAAACAGCCAGGTCTTGGAGTCTGGCCAAGTCTAGGCTCATTTTCCTAGTAGGTGGTAACCTACTGGACCTAAGCTGGATCCTAAGAGTAGCAATAACAAGTCTGTAGTCAGAATTCACAAACTGGGCCCTTCTGTAGACCCTGCAGTTTTGCAAGAGCCTCCAGAGTCTGCCCACGAGGATGTGATCGATCTCCTTCACCGCACCACCAGTATTGGAGTACCAAGTCCAACGATGCGGCTCAGGTCGCTAGAACCAGGATCCAGTGATTCGTAGCCCCTGACCTTTTGCAAAGTCAAGGAACATGGAGCCACTTTCACCACAGTCACCAGACCCATGGGGACTGAGACAATCCTCATAGCCAGCCCTTTCAGTGCCAATTGTTGCATTGAAGTCACCCATGATCAGAGGAGTGTCGCCTTATGGGCACCCATCAACCACCGAGCGAAGCTGTGAATAAAATGTCTCCCTCGCCGAGACATCACTCACCGTGATCGGAGCATCCACTGAGACAACAAACAAGGCACCCAGGGAGTGTCGTAATCTGTCTCATAATACGCTCGTTGAAAGGAGTGACATCGGACACCATCGGAAGAAGCCAATCCACTGCAGCAACAGCTACTCCCCGAGTATGACAGCCATCAGACCGACCAGACCAATTAAAGGTGTATCCACTTACAGAGATCTGGCCATTCCCCGGTCTGCATACCTCAGAGAGTACCGCCACTGAAATGTGGAGTTTATGCAGCTCTTCCGACAGCAAAGGAAGATGATCATCTTTCCAGAGAGACAAGACGTTCCATGCACCCACCTGTATGGGCCGCCTCAAATTGAGACCCGAGTGCTGCTGTGCAGCGGGTGACGCCTCAGCACCAAACCGGAAATAAGAATAAGGAGGAATGTCGAATTGAGAATATCCTCTTTGTACAGGCCAAGATGGCTGTCTATATGCAGAGAAAAGAGAAAGTCAAGTCAAATAGGTAATGTGATATGATAAGAATATTTCAGAGTCTTGTGAAAGCAAGAGTATACTCTAAACTCTGCAAAATGACTACAAATGCAAATTCTTTTGTAGGAAGATGGTGTGTTCATGATACAATTTGTAGAGCTGAGGATAATGAGTTGATTTTTCTTATTTGAAATAGGAATTAGATATTGGTTTTTTTTTGGGGTGAGCTGGCTTTTTCTTTATTTACTTACGATAATGTAAATGATTTGTTGATCGTTGATTAATAAAGTTCAATTCAAAATTCTTTCTTTCTTTCTTTCTTTCTTTCTTTCTTTCTTTCTTTCTTTCTTTCTTTCTTTCTTTCTTTCTTTGTCTAATCCAACAGTCGGCTCTAGGAGTTGTCTGTATGAACACCAGTCACTCTGACGGCCGCTTGTGTTTAAGTCTCTAGCCAAAAGTAAACCACCCGTCAGAGTGTCTGTTGACAGAGCCAACACTGATTTGGTGGAGGCTGCTTTCAAGTCCCGGGCTGTCAAGTGCTGAAGTTTCCCTTTTCAGCTTGGCCCGGGATTGCCTGCTGGTCATGTTTAAGCAAGGTGTGGAAACCTTCATAAAACAGTTTGTCACGTCAGCTTCCTATTAAGTCTGGCTGCTCTCACTTGCAGGTGTGAGTAAGATGCATGCATCTTACAGGAAGTGGAACACAAACAATTATTATTTTATATAGCTCCTTTCACGGTGAACTTCACTTGAGGAATGAGGTAAGACTTTTCAGTTTAAGAAAAAAGGAGATTAAGAGGTGACGTGACTGTAGTGTTTAAAATCATGAAGAGACTTAGTACAGTGGATTGAGAGTCACTTTAAAATGAGTTCATCAAGAATACAGGGACACAGTTGGAAACTTAAGGGTAAATTTTGAACAAAGATTAGGAAGATTTTCTTCACAATGACAACCATAGACACTTGGAATGAGCTACCAAGAAGTGTGTTAGACAGTAAGACTTGAGGGACCTTCAACACTCAACTTAATGTTATTTTGGAGGAATTAAGTAGATAGGACTGGTGAACTTTGTTGGGCTGAATGGCCTGTTCTCGCCTAAATTTTTTCTTAATGTTCTAATTGTTTTTGTGTACGTGACAATACAACCTGATACATAAATGCATATTACTGCTACCAACATATATCAGATTCTCCGAGTGAGTTACTGGTGGGATTTAACTCCAGCTTTTTAGTCAATTGGCCACTCTGCTTCTCCAATTAACCATCTTCTCTAGCCTGCCAAAAACAAGTGCTTTTCTTTTCCAGGAATTCTACTAAAGGTTTACAAAGGGCTATAATTATTCACTAGGAAAACTAACTGTTGCTGAGAAAAAGGTTTTGTATTTACTATTTAGTTTGTTTGGAATATAACAGGGTGTGATGTACTTTGTGAATGACACTATATAAATTCAGGATTGGTTGTTTGGATGACTGCTTGAGAATCATAGTTAACTCTCATATACTGTTCAGAGTGGTAAAGGATGAGTGACGTTTTTATTAAAGAAACCTTTCTCCAACAGCACAAGACATTCACAGTCCATGTAGACTTCATCCATCCATCCAGTTCCCAACCCGCTGAATCCGAACACAGGGTCACGGGGGTCTGCTGGAGCCAATCCCAGCCAACACAGGGCACAAGGCAGGAACCAATCCTGGGCAGGGTGCCAACCCACCGCAGATGTAGACTTCAGAACCCATGCAAATTTACAAGGGACATGCAGACTCTGCGCAGACGTCACAAGATCCAACAATTAAACTTGGAAGTAAAGGGGATGAGGCAAAAATGCTATCCACTGCAGTAGTGTGTCAGTCTAATCTAATTAATATTTTAGGTTAAAAGAAAAAGAAGCTAGGAAGCCTAGGAGCTAAAGAGCTAGACATATAGCAATGTGGGCACTAATCAGACCCTCCTTTCTTATGCTGCTTGACCCTCAGATTTGCTCTGTAAGGAGAACTCTGTCAAATAAAGGGTGATTGGCAGGGGCAGCTCTACTATGAGACAATGAAGCTTAAGCTTCAGGGCCCCTAATCCAGGAGGGGCCCAAGAATTAACTTTAGTCCACATTGCTTAAAACATTTGGGTGTCTACTGTATGAGAAGGGTTTTTAAAATATTAATTAAATAGTGTAATTAAATACAAAATCATAGTTAAAATAAAAATTTAAAGGTTATTAAAGTATCAAAAAAAATATAATTTTTGGTGATCTGTCATGGAACAAGATAACATTTTACAAGAAGTGGAACATACACAATCATTATTTTGTATAGTGGTTACCCAACCTCCTTTCTGGTTGTGATGAGGCCCCCATAACAGTTCAAGCATCAAGACCCCAAAAATGTAAGTCTGCCACTGGTGATTGGTCCAGCATGTGACAGTTCCCAATATAAAGCTGTGCTTGTACCAGTAACAAAAATTACAGGCTAATGTGCACAAACACTGCAAAGTCAATACCTGTGTAAAGGAAAATCTGCTGAAGTGATTTTCCTCAAAGTCAGTAGTCTTCCAGTATTTTACAGTGCTAATAGTGGAATTGTGTTTAAGTTACTGTGTCTAGAGATTCACTTCCTGACACAATAAGAGAGAGACAGGCTGATACAGACAGGTCACACTCTGAAAATAATCACGTTTTCTCCAGAGACCCCTAATAGATACACTATAAATCCATTGAAAACCTAAAGCCAATATTTGGATCCCGTCACAATCCTTTGCCTCTATGAATTTACCAAGACTCTGATGCCACCTTCTCTCTTTAATAGTCAATTTATTTAAAAACTTAGTTGCCACGTCAAAGGAGAGGACATCTTAAAAATTACAGTTTTAATTAAAAGGTGTTTTCAGAGACAAAGAGATGCTCAAATCCAACTACGGTAGCTTTAATAGTCAAAAATCATTACTAGTAGGATTAACTTTGGCGTTAACATTATATTCTCTGAGAAAAGATAATTCTTTTAACCCACATTTTAAACATGTAAATGGGAATTACAATAAATTGCTTTATATATTTCAAAAAATTGTTCAAGAAAATTTTTTTATCAGATTATTATGATAATTTATTTTCAGCACATTGTCAAAACAGGAACAAAAAATATGTAGAAGATATGTAGCCCAGTTGATTGTGCCTAGTAAGACTTTTTCTAAATGGACAGTTGGGAGGGAAGCACGGTGGCGCAGTGGGTAGCACTGCTGCCTTGCAGTTAGAAGACCCGGGTTCACTACGTGGAGTTTGCATGATCTCCCTGCGTCTGTGTGCATTTCCCCCGGATACTACGGTTTCCTCCCACAGTCCAAAGACATGCAGGTTAGGTGCATTGGCGATCTCTAGTGTGTGCTTGGTGTGTGTGTGTGTGTGCGACCTGTGGTGGGCTGGCGCCCTGCCCAGGGTTTGTTTCCTGCCTTGCACCCTGTGTTGGCTGGGATTGGCTCCAGCAGACCCCCGTGACCCTGTAGTTAGGATATAGCAGGTTGGATAATGGATGGATGGATGGATGGACAGTGGGGACCATTGGCCAATGTTTGGTCATTCAATGTGAGGTTCTGTTTAGAAAAACCAGGTTTTCTAGTATTTCGTTTAATTTCACCCACATTTATCATCATTTTGATTATTATGTTGAGCTAAAAACACAATTTTGTTTAGTTTTCTATGGAAGGAGTCACCTTGTTGCTGTGCAGGTTGCTGTTACCTGAATGATATTGGCATCACATGCTAAGCCATGCCTATAAAAGATAGTTGTACACTGTACAGTACCCTAACTGTTTGAATAAAAAACACATGTTAAAACCTTTATAATTCTAAGACTATATTAGGGATTCTCGTGTGGTAGTATCAACTGGGATTTTATTATTATCATAATTGCTGGATTTGTACATTTACCTCAGCTTCAGAATAACCCTCTAAGCTTATTTCATTATGTTGGGTCTCATTCTACTCCACTCTTCCATTGTCTGGTACAGACAGACAGACAGACAGACAGACAGACAGACAGACAGACAGACAGATAGATAGATAGATAGATAGATAGATAGATAGATAGATAGATAGATAGATAGATAGATAGATATTTGTACCAAGATGGAACTTTAGTTTTACAGTATATCATGATTCAGATTACAACTAAGAGTATATAGGAAAATAATAATCAGGGCTAATAGATAGATATTCTGTCTATGGACTACTGTATTCCGTTTTACTACACCATCAATATTATCACCCACTACAAATTTCTCACATTCTATTATGATACTCTTAATTGGAAGGGTTTAAAGAAGCCTAGCTTGAAACAGACTGTTGGACTGTTCAATGCATTAAACAGGAAAAATAACAATACTTTATAGATTGTGGATCAAGAATAGAGTGTAAGACAAGCACATATAACCATGAAATTAAAACAAAGGCTTACCAGCTGTGGGTCTGGAATGACTGTCAGAAGTGGAATTTGCTGCAGAGTATCAACTGGCATACAAAATGACAAAACATGCAGTGTCAGACTGGCCTGTAGTGTTCACTTTTGATCTTCTTAGCATATCAGTCAATACTATAAATATACACATTTGAAGAAAGGAAGCAGTTCTGTGACCACCTGTTTCGTTTTCCATGCTCCTATAAGCGTTAGGTTAAATAACTGACAACGGACATGATGAAGTATCAAACAGAGAAGATTATTGGGAGCTAAGTCGCAAACAGAAATCACTTGTGGTGCTTGGTACTCAGGAGTTGATTGTGGAGGCTGAATGACTTGTTTAATACTCCTATTGTATTACGAGAAATGAAGCATTATATAACTAGTGGTGCCTGATAATGACTTTACAACAATCTGAATTTATCATTTGAGACAAAACGTATTGTGTGATATGCAAGTATATCTGCTCTGGAATTAATTCTCATAATAAAAACAATTATTGCATCCCATAAAAATCATTGAACTTAAATTTCTTTCTAATTTTCTTGATTATCAAGAACTTCAACCACATTATTTTAGTAACAGCCAAAAATATTGGCAGAAATATCTCTTTGATTCTTGTTTAAACACAAAAATGATTCAACATATTTTAATCACAATAGCCAATGTATTCATGTTGTTGTCACGTCTTTGCATGCTCAGTCTTGCTGAAAATGCACCTTTGATGTGAGAACCACTCCAGCCCTCTTATTAGCAAAGCTTTTCACAAGCACTGAAAACTCAGTAGTGTTTAAAAGGGCAAGAACTGCTAGGATCATTCTTGGAAAATACATTCATATTTACAGTGTAAATGACATAATGAAAAATGGAAAAATGTCATTCGTTTTATTGTAAAGGTTTCAAAATTTCGGGAGCTGGCAACAAAGCCTAAAACACAGGCATCAAAGTCAAAACTCACAAAATCATCTAACAATGTGCAGTCAGAAACATCCATAGAGTTATCAAAAAGTTTTGAACTTGGACCTGAAAGATATATCCTACAGGGCTGCCCCTCAATATTCACCCAAGGTCTGGATAACCCTCAGTACTGATGACTGGAGCAAATGCTGCTTGTGTGGAGCAAATCAGAATGGAGAATCAAGGAGTGTTTGTGAATGAGAGGACAGACACTATAGAGATGAGATTTGGGTCAGTTGAATCCATTCTTCATGGACAATTAAACAGGAGCTAAGTCTGTTAGGAGTCAAAATCCATTGGCTACACAGAATGTTGAGTCCTCAGATGAAACATTACTACATCCAATATTTCCAAGCTAATAACGTCAGGTCAGGAGTAATTTAAAAAGCGATTTTTAACTAGGGATGAATCTTGGATACATTGCTATGGCCTGGGTCCAAAGAAACAATTAAAACAATGGAATCATGGTGATGCACTGAATAAATTCAAGGTACACATCATTGTCATCAAAGTAAAGTGTGTACCTTTCAATGATGCTGAGGCTGTAGTCTGTTTTGATTATGTAGTACACTATAACAGTTGTGACTAGAACAGACCATTCAGCCCATCAAGCTTGTCCACCCATGGCTCAAAAGGCCCAAAATAACAGGTCAATATTGCTGTGGTGTCTGCAGCAGTTAATCAGAACAACATGGAGAAGAAAGCCTTTGATTAGCCCCTACTATTTCATGACAATGTCCCCGTTTTGTAAAACTCTGGATTGTATGCCACCCACCACTTATCCTCCAGACTTGGCCTTCTTTGACTATAATTTGTTCCCAGTCTTAAGGACTATGGACACAAGAAAAGAGGTAAGAATGGTTACAAGTCCAAATGTGTTTTCTGAGGGCTACAGAAAAGGTTATAAAACGTGTATCAGTGGGTGAGATAGGGTGGGTTATATCTTATATTTCCTGTTATTTAGTGTTGATTTAGCGAAAAATCCTGACGTGTGTTAGTGTTCAAGGATATTATATTGAAAAATAAAATGTGTTTAACTTAACGTTTGAATATTTTTCTTCACAGCCAAATTAAATGTATTGTTACCAGTATCTCATAAAGACGTTAACTCAATAGTTAGGAAAGAGTTCAGCCTCTCTAACTGTTACATTTTCAACAGTGTAACTATAAATGGTCTACCTTTGTGCTGATACACGCTGCTCTCACAGGTTCTGTGCCATGCCACAGTCACATCAGTATTCTTTACAAATACATTCTCAGACAATAGACAGCTTTATAAATTGATATGCTTAAAGGTGATGTACAGTGAAAACACAACTTTTACTATAAAATACTTTTGTTTTAACAGTTGAAAATGCAGTCTACCATCTTTTTCAGTTATATTAGAAGTCAAAAATGCAAAGAATTACATAAACCTTTCACTTGCAATTTTAATGTTGATTTAACACCATAAGCCTTCATCTATGCATATTACATTTCAGTGTTTCAGGGAGCCAGAGCCTATCTCAGGAGGGTCAAGCACAAGGCAGGAGTCCAGTCCATCACGTGATGTGTTCACGCTCACCCTCGGTTACTCAAAGACGGCCAAACTGCAGACATTCAGTTGGCAAAAGCCACACACGGACATGAGGAAACGGTACAGACTCTACAAAGACAATAACAGGACTCGTATGTGAACCAAGTCTCCTGGAACTGCGAGACAGCAATTTTAATAGGCCTGCCACTCAGTAGTGGATAATATCAGAAAAAGGAATGTGAATATCAATTATGAAAAAGCAATTAAAAGTGTACTGGAAAGAGCCAATGTTAATGTTAAATTCACATAAGTGTCTGAATATTGCAACAGAATATCAGTTGCTCATAGTTGCTCCAATTATGGTATAGTCTTTTACCCCCTGTAAGTTAGCTTGAAATAGAACTTTCTTTGCTATATTTTAAGTTAAGCGTTAATTAAGTTAGTTAGAATAGAATAGAATCACTACTAGCATGAACTGTTAGATTAGTTTACAAATAGAGCATTGGCATACAGTTTTCTGACTGTGCTGACCATTCTACACGTAATATGACCAAACTTACAGAGAAATGAAAGAAGATAAGTAAGCCTTAAACTGAATGTTTCTTTTCTTTGTAATATCATTTTTTTTCTGTATTTTGGTGTGAATAGTGTGCTTTGAATTGTACTAAAACATTTAAAAGTAAGACATTTGGATTGTGGAATTATTTGAAAATATGTCATACTATTGCCTGAACTGTCCTATGAAGCAAGCTAAAAGCTGCAGAACTTTGGTAATTTGGGACAAACGCAGCTACAATGTCATTAGAACTGGGTGACAATGTCTGCACTGTTATGTTGTCCACTGGCATGTTTTCTTTCTGTTTTACTTTTATTGTTTTTGAATTATTATTTTTCATGTGTTTTTTTTTTTACTACATCTATAAAGTAGTGGCTGTACCCACTGTACTAAATAAGGGCCATGTCACATTACACAACTTGTTCAGCTGCAGACTTTATTTAAATAATCTTAGAGTTGGAGGCATTCGACACTGTGTTTCTGTGACTGCCGGTCATGTAGTCCGATATCCCCAGCGACTCATTCAGATCTGTCTGTGACTCACCCCAAGCACATAAAACAGGTTTGATTTTGTGTTAAGTTGTAGGGGTGGGTTTGTGTGTATGTTTGAATGGTGACGACAAATGAGTGCTCACCAGAAACTACAATTCATATAATGTAGTGAGAAGGAATGAGGAAGAAGGACTCCTTTGTCTGATGTTGCATTTTTTTCTTGGCATGACTGACTGGAAAAAAAAAATGTAAAAAGGGTCAAAATGGTGGCTAAACTTGGCATACCTGTAAAGCCTTCTTACAGCACCACCACCGCCAGGCAGCAGGTTATTGACTGTCAGAAAAAGGGGCGAGCTGGTGATACTTTGGAAATAGGAAACTGTTGAAAAGTCATCATGCGGTTGTCTAACTTGACATTCCCTAAGACATGCTGTTGTGTAATCAGATCAGAAATTCAGTCATCATGTTTGACACCCCCTCCGGGTAGAAGTCATGTATTGTGACATCAGCTGAATTGTGGCAGGAAATTAAAACACAACCACAAACCCAATTAAACATTCATAGAGCGTGTTGTATGGATGCATGAAAATGGCACCCAAAACCGAAATCTCATTTCAATCCAAATTCTGTGAGTTAGAAATATTGCCCCATTTGCTGCTCTGAAATCCTTTTTTTTTTTAGTGTGGAAAGAAAATTGTCTTTCTTAATTACCTTATTTACCATTCTTCTAGCTGTAACTGTGAATGACCTTTTCATAATAACTTCTGACTTATCAAACCGTGAAATGCACAGTGAATAACGATAAAAATAATGTTATTAAAGTGATTTCAGTATGGTTTACCTAAGAGGGTGTTAGAAAACCTGTTTAATATAAAGAGACCCCCATATGACAGGTAAATTCATATCATTCTGTTATATTGTCATCTATTTTAAAAACCTGTCAATTTCAGTTTAGGACTGAGGGGAGTCAGAGCCCATCCGAAAGTAATGAATTGGGCAATGGACGATTACACTGGTCTACAAAAAAATATTTTTTGTTTGCTACTGGGAACTTCAGAGCAGCTTTCTATTAAGTTTTTTACACCGATTTCATATAAGCTAGCACATCAGGTTTTTGAAATACACATCACTGACGTTTTGACACTTTTGAATATCAATATAATATATGAACACGATATCTAGAGTTTGAACTCTGTCCTACCAAAATTGTTAGAATGTGTTTATCAGAAAACAAACCAGAAGACGATACCAGAGAATCTTTATAACATGTTTATGTCAATTTACCTCGATATAAAAGCGAGATCAGTGTGCTCAAAGTTGTCTGAGGCACTCGCTTTTGTGCTTGTACTGCATATCCGTCTCTCTTTGCATAAACCAACAGTAGTCACCCATCATGCTTGAAGAAAATTTTCCCTGACATCGGTTTTCCATCACCTTTATATCTTGATGAAATCTTTCCCCATGCTCATTTCTGACATCGCCCAGATTTGGTAGAAAAAAGTCGAGATAAGAATGTAAAAAATGCATCTTCAGTGACATTCTGGCTCCCGTAAGCTAATATACTTTCAGCATATTCTTCACAAGCTCAGTATAATTCTCTGCTTTGTGACTGTCAAGAAAATTCTGGACAACCTGCACAAATGAGGGTGCTGATTCAGTGGGCTTCAGTTTTCTTTTGCTCTCATCATCAAGCATCAGTTCACGGATTTCAGGGCCAACAAAAACACCTTCCTTATTTTTGGCTTTCACTTTTCTCGAGACCGAACTTATTTCTTAAATGCTGAAACGCATCGCCTTTACTGTCCAGTCACCCTAGCTGCCCAAGACCTGGAACATCATAACTAAAAAACGGGACACGCTGGACAAAAACGGTCTTCAGATTTGGAGTCAGCAAGTGAAATTTGTTAAAGTACAGGTGAAAGAATCCCAGTAGCAAAATGCTTGTTGACCAGTGTTGTAGGACACACTTACACTAATATACAACAAATCTAGAGTCACTAATTGAAGTTGCATGCACATCTTTAGGATGTAAGAGGAACAACTATGGAAAAATGTGAGAAAGTGCAATCCCCACATAGAAAGTATTGTAACTAGGCCGAGTTATGAAAGCTGCCTCCTTGAGCTGTGAAGAAGCTGATCTGCTCACTGTGCCTACCAAGTCACCTATAATCTATTTTATATGTCTTTACATTTATGATCAATTCAATTGCAGTTATTTATACTATTAATGCACTGTGCCAGTGTAGAAGGGCTCAGTGCAAGCCTCTTACAGGATGATGTCAAACGTCTTGCCATCAAATATATTCAGAACCCTTGGTGCCCATGAGTAATACTGATGAAGCAGCACACTGCTGTATTTATTTTACATAAAAGCAGGCACAGAAAGATATTTTGAGCTCTTCTATTTAGCTAGATGTGTGTGAGATGAAGGCTTACTTTTGTGCTTTACCTATATAAGTTTGTTTCTCGCTATTGGAGTTTCCTGAGGTAGAGCATCATCCATACACTTGTTATAACAGTAAAGCTGCAACATAAAAACTTGCTTATAAGAACTGACTTTTCCATACATTTTACACAAATATTACTGAGTATATTATATCATACTAGCTATGTAAGCCCGTGCTGTAAAAAGCACAGGGTCCTAGAAACTATTGAAATCGTCAGAAAAAAATTGAAATGTAGAGATGTCAGGTAATTGAAAGGAACTACTCTGTCCTTGGGATACCCCTTGGGATTAATAAAGTATCTATCTATCTATCTATCTATCTATCTATCTATCTATCTATCTATCTATCTATCTATCTATCTATCTATCTATCTATCTATCTATCTATCTATCTATCTATCTATCTATCTATCTATCTATCTATCTATCTATCTATCTATCTATCTACTCTGGGCATCTCTCTCCTAGTAGGATTCGTTTTGCCGACATGCTCACATCGTTTGTGCATTAGCGGCTAAGTGAGTGACTCTTTCTTCGGAGGTTTCCTTTTGCCGGCGTGCTCACCTCGCTTGTGTATTAGCGATAGGAGGAAAAGTAAAAGGGACACCGTTTTGCCGATGTGCTCGCCTCACTTCTGTATTAGCGGCCAAGCGAGTAACTCTTCCTTTGGATGTTTTGGTTTGCCGACGTGATGATCTCACTTGTGTGTCCTCGGAGGTGAAGCCCTTACCCCGACTCCACCTCTCACTTCCGGGCTGGACAGACACACACGCTTCCACACATAGACATTTATATATACTGTAAGATGTCAAGGAGTTCTGTTACTGTGCCTTCCTGGAAAATGAACCAGCGTCCCCTGCAGATAACAAGGACTTCTAAAATGTATGACACAGGGATTGTCTTTTCCATCATTTCATGACCAACGCTTTTTCCCAAATGTGGTGATTCCTTTTCAAGATGTCTGCCATTCTCATCACACAGATTCATAATAGTATTTAAAAAAGCAAAAGACTTCCTTAATGCCAACTTCAAAATCTGTAGGCCCCTATATTCACTAAACTACTTATTAGCACTGACTTTTATTTTTATGATGTCAACAATTACTATAATAGTCAACTATGTTTCCATGCAGACTCCTCATACCCAGCATCATACATTTAATATGGAATCTGAGTTCTCTTACTTTCTCAGTTCATACTTATTTTCTGTGTTTTCCACTTTACAAACAACCTCTAGTTCCTGGTCACAGTGTTGCTGGCTGTCATCTTTATAAAGAATCAACCACTCCTTCAGTCCAAATGGAGAAAGCCTCTCCATTCTTTTGGCTGTTCTGTAACACAGCAGGCTGTAAACTTTCATCTCCTTTGCAGCAGTGGTTGTCAAGTTTACTCCTTGAGACCAATCGGTTTTACAATCAGTGAGTCATTTTATCTCTAACTGATCTCACTGTTTAATTTGCTGTGGTGTTTTTCCTTATTATTCTGCATTCAGAATATACAGCAATGAAATATTTGCATTTATAAAAATATTCCAATTTTTTTTTTTTTGCCATTTCCTTATGTGCATGTTTTTCTTTGGTCATTTTCCTATTAATTTTCCTTTGTCTCTTGTGCTTTCTCCCTTAGTCATACTCTAATAATGACAATTCATGACAAGCTGAATAGATTCCAAGGTAAATGATGCTGAATGCTGAAAGGCAGCATCTACTTTAGTGTTGTACCCAACAATATACTCAGATAACCTGAATATTAGAAAGGTACCATGAAAATTAGGGTGACAATGATGATAATTAAAGTTATCTGAATGTAACATATGTAACCTTTTTCTTTGATACAAAAAAAAATGAGCAAACCCAGTTTTTTCTGCTGACCGACATGCCAAGTGTAGGTGGAAGTCTATGTCATGTGTGTTTTCTGTCATTTTAGTAAGAATGGACATACTTTCATAAACAATGTGAATATGATCATATGGACAGAGATTTTTTTAATTTAAAGATGCAACTTTTTTATGAATTTTTAGTAGTGTGAACATAGCTGCAGTAAAATTACATGTCGTTAATGATCTTTAATTCATTGTTAATATGTTCGTGAGGCTGGTCATAACAGTAAAAAAAATGCAAAAAAAAAAAAAACTTAAATCCTAAATTCAGACAGTTGCCCTCAAAGGTACTATGAGAAGGTTAGTATAAATGTGTCCTTTAGTAAATAAAAGGGAGTGTATTTAGTTGAAACAAGTGATGAAAGATAAAGGAGACACATCTATCTCTTTGACTGGGTGCCATGGCCTTGCAGTAATCACAAAACCTTTCCTTATTCTGAGCTTCTGGGAAAGTGCCAACCCCAGGACCCTACCAAATGTCCCGATTGGGCAGGTCCTATTGCTGGACGCAAGTCTGAGATTAATGAGCCAAGTCGGCCAGAGATGAGAAAACAACGCTGAGTCATCTCCGTAAAAAAAAAGATGGAGAAAGAAATAAAAACAAGGGAGCAAAAAAAGAGAACTGTAAAGAGACAAAAAAAAAACATTAACAAATAAAGAGAATTGTTAAGGAAGAATTGAAAGGAGAAAGAGGAAGAGCCACAGTGAATTATTGGGAGGAATGAAAAGGTAGGAAGGGAGGCTTATTAGGCATGAAAGAGTGAGCCTCCTATTATACACATAGACAGATCGATAGTAACATTTTCAATCAAGTCACTCTAAAAAATGAAGGAATAAAAGAATGAAGATATGCAAATGAATCAAAGTCAATGGAATGCTAAGATGGTAGCAAGCCGTCTATTTTTTTTTTCTGTGACTTTTATGTAATTTAATTGTAGGTATGAGCAAGTAACAGAGCAAGTTAAGGCCAAAACAATGGACGCAGTTCCACACTTCCATGAAGTAATCAAAGTATGGCTTCAGACCTACTGAGGCTTATCTTCTGTATTTAAAATATGATGTGGGCAATGGTGCATATGCAGAACTTCATACTGAGTGGAACCAGAAGGGAGGAAGTGAAACAGAAAAGAGAACTGAAGCCTCCGTTTTCAAAAAAATAAAAAATAAGCTGAGGAGCAGTCGGTAGAAGTAAGGACTGTGACAGATAAGATCAGGGGTGTTGAACTCCGGTCCTGGAGGGCCGCAGTGGGGGCAGGCTTTCATTCTAACCATCTCCTTAATTAGTGATCAGTTTTTGCTGCTAATTAACTTCTTAAGTCTTTGTTTTAATTGACGTGACTCAGACCCCTTAGTTGTTTCTTTGTCCTTAATTAGCAACCAAACAATAATGAGACACAAAACAAGCAGCCACATGACCAGCTCCCCTGTGCCCATCACACAATAGCTGAAAATAAAGAAGGGTGAAGATCTCAGTAAAACAGACAATCAACAGTTTTGGAAACGTCTGCTGTGGCAGAACGAGAGCAGCAACAAGCCATGGAATTAAATGACGGGTTCAATTAACAACAAGAATCAGCATCTCATTAAGAAACTGGTTGGAGTGAAATTGATTGGAGTTTGAAGAATGAAATCCTGCAGCCACTGCGGCCCTCCAGGCCTGGAGTTTGACACCTGTGGATAAGACGCTTCACACTTATGAATTGTTTAGTAATTTAGTGTCTCTCACAAGTACAAATCTCCTCAGCAACAATTTAATCTTTGCAGTCCTTATGATAAAGAAATCACTGTTACCTCAAATGGCACTCTGTCCAGTGTTGACTCCTACTTTGCTCCTGATCCTGCAACATGTTATCTCCAGGCCCCACAACTCAGAACTGCGATTTAATAGGAATTAATGGTTGGAAATGGGTGGAAATTTGTGAGCACAGTCCCACCCACCCCCACCCCCCATAGGTGAGTGCTGCATTTATAGTTTCTGACACATTAAACTCTATAAAGAGCCACGTGACTTAAGAGGTGCATTCATGATTTGTCCAATTTCAGGGATGTTGGACACATGATAGAGAAAATTCCTAAGCAGGCCACTCCGTCAGAGGGCACTCTCTCTTATTTGCCCATAATGGGCCAATTTCGAATCTCCAGTCAAACTAACAAACCTGCCATTGGGATATTCAAAGGATACTTGAGCATCAGGATTTGAGGCTTACATGCAGACTCTTCACAGTCAATGCCCAAATCAGAATTTGAACCCAGGATTCTGAAAGTGAGTGGGGGCAACATTTGTCAAACGCCTTTATATTTGTGATCACCAGTTGTTATGTGTATACACATTAAGTCAGTTTGTATGGCCTAAAAACTTTAGTTGAGTTAAGCACCATCAAATGGATGTTGACTCATAATGACCTTTTGGACAGCTCTTCTGATCAATGTTTGGTCTTCTGTCAAACAGCTGGCCAAGGATAATGTAATTTCCAGATCTTCTGTTATTGTATCAATCCATATCAATATTGGTCTTCTTCTTTTCCACTGACCTTCAACCTTCCCAAGCACAATATCATTTTCTAGAAGGCTTTCTTTTTGCATGATATGCACAAAGTATGAGAGTCAAAGTCTGGCCATTTGAGTTTCCAAGCATTCTTTGGTTAGATCTCCACTAAAACCGATCGGTTTGTTCTTTGTGCAGTCCATGGTATGTGTAACACTCTTTCCCAAAACCACAGCTCAAAAGCATCAGTTCTTCTCCTGTCCTGCTTTCGCACTGTCCGACTCTCACATCTACATGATGTAACTAAATTACCATTGCTTGAATGAGTTACACTTCTGTGTGCAAGGACACTCTGAAAAAAAATGCTTTTCAATCCTGTCTTGTCAAGTGTCTCTGTTTTATTTTAATGTTATTTTTTTTTTTGCTGCTGGTCACTTCATTACTAATGGTTACTTAAAAGGCAGACCTATGTTGGTTAACACAGGTGATGATTTCTCTGAGCCATGCTCTGCTCATACAAGGTGTACCTCAAAGCTCTGTTCTGGCCTCCTTATTATTTGCCTTATATCTGCTCCCTTTGGGGTCCATATTTCTAAAAAATGGTGTCATTTACCATTGTTATACAGATAATACACAGCTTTATCTGACATTGCTTCATCTGTGAAAAAGATGACAGAGTTTATTGATGACAATAAACTTTAAATGGTGCAAAATTTCGTCCAGCTGAATGAAAATAAAGCAAAGGTCAATGTCAATGTCAATGTCAACTTTATTTATATAGCACATTTAAAACAACATTGGAATGTTGTGGCCAAAGTGCTTTACAATAATAGAATTAAAGAAAAACATACAATTAACATGAATAACATAAATAGACAACATAAATAAAATAAATAATAAATAGAAGTAATGTTACATAATCACAATGAGGAAACCATCAGTATTACTGAAGGTCACGGAATGGAAGTGAATAGAAATGAGTCTTTAATCTTGTTTTAAACAGTTCAATTGTAGACGACTCCTTTATGTGATGAGGTAAAGAGTTCCACAGGCGAGGAGAAGCAGCTGCAAAAGCCCTGTCTGTCCCCCTTAGTTTTACACTTGGTACGAGGGACAACAAGAGACAACTGACCAGAAGATCTAAGCACTCTAGATGGCTGGTGTAAAACACACAATTCAGATAAATAGGCAGAAGCAAGAAGATTTTAAAACTAGCAACAAGATTTTAAAATCAATTCGAAAACTGACAGGCAGCCAGTGTAAAGAAGCTAATATTGGAGAAACAGAGTCATACTTTCTTGCCCCAACCAGAAAGCGAGCGGCAGCATTCTGACCAACTGTAACCTGTGTATCAGGGATTTGCTAATCCCAGAATACAGCGAGATGCAGTAATCAAGGTGAGAAAAGATAAAAGCAGGAGTACCTTTATCAAGATCCCTAGAAGATATAAAAGACTTGATCTTACGTAATAGACGAAGCTGGAAAAAGCAACTCTTGACTACAGAATTAACTTTGGCCCTACTTCTTTTCTTAATGAAATTGGCACTCGGCCTACAGCAAAAAATCATAATGATGTCAGGAACCTGGGTGTCATCTTTGAGTCGTCACCAAGTTTTGGCAAACAAATCCCCATGGTGGTAAAGTCCAGCTTTTACCAACTGAGGGAAATCTCCAAATTAAAATCCTTTCTTTCACAAAAAGATTTGGAAATAGTGATTCATGTTTTTATTACATCTCGGCGAAATTATTTCAATTCTCTATGTGTGGGATTGCTCAAATCTGCCCTGTTGCACCTTCAACTGGTCCAAAATGCAGCAGCTAGATTTCTAACCAGCACTAGGAAAAGAGAACATATTTCACCTGCACTGGCCTCTCTCCTCTGGCTACTGGTGAGATTTCAGATTGGTTTTAAAATGTTATTGTTTGTTTTTAAGACCTTGCATGGTTTCACCCCAAAATATATCTGCAATCTCCTTCATCTCCTACTCAGGAATGAGGGCTTTGAGGTCATCTGCTCAACTACTCCTTGCAATTGCAAGATCACGACTGAAGTCTAGAGGTGACAGGGCTTTTTCAGTTGTTGCTTCTAGGCTTTGGAACACTCTGCCATTTCACATCAGATCTTCTCCTTCTATTGAGGTTTTTAACACTTTTTTTTATCCGCCTTACACTGTGTGGTAAGTTCGTCGGGAGACAGAGGATGGAAATGAAATAGTCATTAACAAACTGTTTTACATAATCATTTGCTTTACATTACTCTTGTATGTTCTTTTGTATAGCACTTTGGTACAACTTCTGTATTCTATTATAAAAAAAATCTTGGGACAAGACGAGACTTTTTTTCCAGTGACGAGAGATGGTCTTTTGAAGAGAGATCATTTGAAGAGAGACAGAGAGACACTTTCACGTCCCATAAAAGGTCAAGTCATGTCATACTTACAACCTTTGGAAGCAAGTTTTTCCAGTGACGAGACATGGTCTTTTGAAGAGAGATCATTTGAAGAGAGACAGAGAGACACTTTCACGTCCCATAAAACGGTCAAGTCATGTCATACTTACAACCTTTGGAAGCAAGTCCCGTGAGACGGTGACTTTTGCAAGTCACACCCTACTTACAACCATTTTCAAACAAGACCATGGTCATCTAACCTCTCAGTTGTTGGACTTCTTTTGGCAGACACCCTTCCTGTGCTCTCAACTCTTAAAAATTTTATACGTTCTAGATGACATGTCAATGACTAAGGGAAGAAGAAAGAGCAGTGCGTTGAAAAGAGACCCAAAAGCGTTGGAGAGAAAAGAATGCAAAAAAGAAGGCCCGGGCCCGGAAAAAGACAAAGCAGAACGTCGTAAAGAATTCAAAAATGTTGGCGCAATGCACATGCAGAGCAGGTTAGAGATAATCCATCCATCCATTATCCAACCCACTATATCCTAACTACAGGGTCATGGGGGTCTGCTGGAGTCAATCCCAGCCAACACAGGGCGCAAGGCAGGAAACAAACCCTGGGTAGGGTGCCAGCCCACCGCAGTAGAGATAATGGAAGTAGGAAAATTCAAAAATCTCAAAAAAATGATAGTAAAGATTGCATGAGCACAAACAAATGGAAAATATTACTCAGTGAAATAACAGAACAGTGAAAAGAGATCGAATAGTGTTTGAGGATGTCTGGGGGAGAAAAGAGACAAGGCAGTGAGACCAAAGGACAGCTGCTGTGCAGGCGTTTAAACAATCGAAGTGCCACACGAGATGCAGATCGGCAGAAGCAGCAAG
This sequence comes from Erpetoichthys calabaricus, assembly GCF_900747795.2. NCBI lineage: Eukaryota > Metazoa > Chordata > Cladistia > Polypteriformes > Polypteridae > Erpetoichthys > Erpetoichthys calabaricus. The sequence continues at coordinate 61,693,886 of NC_041401.2, read as the reverse complement.
CCAGCAGCTGATCGAGCAAACTGGTGGTAAAAAAACCCTGCTATTTGTTTTCCATTGTATCAGCGTTTAAGATGGGCTTCGGAGGAGCAAGCGCGTCTCCTTGGGGTCAGTAGGAACATAACCCAGGTGGGGGATTGGCAAACGAAGCAAGCAGGGGGCAAAGCTCCCCAATGCTTTTATAAATACATTTGACTTGACTTGAGCTTGGTTGATCCAAGCAGGTTAAAACTATCAACAGCTTCAAGTTCTTCTCCATCAGAGACGAAATTATGGATATCTCCAGATAACCAGGATCTTTCTTTACATTCAGCTCATTCTGAGGCTCCACTCTTTAAGCTTTCTTATCAAATGTTTTAAATCCTCCTCATTTTCAGCTAATGATGGTGTATCATCAGCAAAATGAAAATTATTTATTTATTATTTATTTCACTGCATTTAACACCTTTTTGGATTGGTTTTGAAAATGTTGTGTTAGACGTGTAAATGCATATTTGTTAAATAATACAAAAAACAATTAAGAATGTGTAATGCTTATATACTGTAATTATATCCGTTTATTTTTCTTCCATTAATGGGTGGCAGAGAGCAGTAGAGCCTAACATCCTGGCAGCTTTAGGCTTCAAAGCACAAAACAGTCATCAATGGAAGGCCAATTCATCGAATGCCACACTCAAGCCCTTACATCAGTCCAGTTCTGGGTTGTCAGAAAACCTGACGTGTAAGTATTTGAGATGTAAATAACCTAAAGAAAACAAGAAAAACAAGGTGAGACATTTGGCTGCCAGACTTTAAACTGAATGCAGACCACTGGGTCACTGAGAGACAGCAACGCTAGTGAATGTGCCACCTCATACCTTAAAGTTATAACATAATTAAAATAAGGCCAACTCGGATAGGTATAGTAATCTTCTTGAACTGTGATTATTTTTGAAAACAAATACGCGTTTATGAAGAGTATGTGTCTGTAGTCACTCGCTAGAGTGCTGTAAAAAGTAACTCAGAATAAATTGTTTATTCTTTAAAATGTATGAACATTTCCATGCTCAGCCTTTTGTGTAGTTAAGAAGTGAATAATGTTTAACATCTTCAAATGGGCATCTTTTTATAAAAAAAGAAAATCACTAAAAGTAGTATTTTTTTTTCTTTCAGACTTTACCCTAGCATGAAGTTTTCTTTGGCCACAATCCAGAGTAAAAAAAGCAAAAATACACTTTGAGTCAAAGACAAGGGCTGTGCAAATGTGTGAATTTATTACTAGGATTGACAATTCACTAAAATACTTCTGGTTATTTGGAAATCAGAGGCTTTTGCATAGAAACTGCTCAAGAGCGGCACTGGTGAAGGAATGGAACTTGACCCACAAGGCTGTAGATTCAAGCTCCTAAAGTAAAGATAGGTTACTTAACTGTTCTTACAATGTGTAAAGCATACTTCTTGTATATTTTATGGTCCTGATCATACAAAGTGCCTTGGGGTAATATTTAATGCAAAAGGTGTATTGTAAATTAAAAATGGATTGTTTCACTACCACGCCATACTCCCTCACTTATGATTTACAAATGGTCATTTCAAATATTGCTCACCCCCATAAGGCACTTACTCTCCAACCAGGGTTTGCAAAGTGAGAGATTTCTGGTTAATATTTACTATACTTACTATTATTAAATATTTAACTGACAACCTTATCCATTGTGACTTACAAGATCACATTACATTATCAAGGAGAGCTAAATACATTAAATTTGGAGAAAAGGCAGCTTAAGTGAAGTGCCAAGGGTCACACAGTGAGACAGAGGTGGAAATGGAACTGACAGCCCGGTGGTTTAAAGTGCATTGCCATTTGCCAAAAGGCCACATTGCCTGCCATGTCATTGAACAACACACTGTGGAATGCAACACAAATTGATGGCACAGATTTGAAGACGAATTTGAAGTTAATGCCACTGTTTCATTCTACATTCTTGCCGGGGTGATTTCAAATTGGTGAAGTGACTGAACTAATTTTTGCTTTTCTGGTTAGGATCTCTCTGAGTTTTTTCTGTAGGGGTTGTTTTTTTTCCTGCCAAAACTATACATTAACAAAAAATAAGCACAAAGCTAAAGGTATTATGTTTATTGGGAACTTATGGCACCTAATAGTGACAACATAGTGGTTAGTATATTTAGGAATATACAGTATTTGTTTTACACAGTAGCTCACAGATTAGTGCTATGGTCTTCCATCATTGCAAGGTCACTGTCTCCATGGAATTGGCAAATTCTGTCTTGGTGTGGGTCTTTCTCAGAGTAGACAGCTCTGGATTTTCATCCTAACTGCTTGCGTTTTGGTTTAACTGACCAGTAGGCTGTGGTGTGCCCTGCGATGGACGACTAATTTGAAAAGTGCATTTTAAGGGTTTACAAATCATTTTCTAGCAGAACTTAATCATATTTCTTGGGTGTCACATATAGAAACAACGACAACAACTTAAATGGATTATGTGGATATTCACATTTCAATTAAATGGAAATATGTGTCACAATTTTATTAAGTAGATCCAGCCAGTTATTTTTCTCAAAGTCACTCTGTTTATAATAAACAACAGCACGTTTTTAAACTAGAAATGTAAAAAGCTAGCGTTTAACTTAAAATAAATATCCATTTAGAAGGATGTACGGACGCGGCAAGCAATTTCAATTTTAACTTAATGAAGGCACAGCTAATTATAAAGGAGTGAGAGCAGAAAGTCGGCACCACCGGAAGACAATTTCTCTATTTATGTAGGAGTATGATGTTCCTACTGATTGATGTGCTCTTGTACTATTGCGGTCTTTTATGCTGAACAATCAGAATTGTGACCATTGATATTCACTCTAAAAAGAGAAAAAGGGCTCTTTTTGATTTAAGGTAATTTTAGTAGTTGTAATGAACTATATTAATATGTTTGTTCACCTAACGTAATTTTTTGCATTACTTCAAATTTAAAAACCTTGCTGTCGCTTAATGTAACTTCTTCTATTTAGTCTAAAGCAAAAAATCGCTTTGGAGACCTTGCTGGCTCCGGCCCCTGTGATGTCACGTCCGGGCTCGCACCAATGGCAGAAGACCTACATGAGCTCGACCCCTTTGACTTCACTTCCTGTCTCCCCCTTTAAAAGCCTCCACCTTTTCCCTATTCCCTAAGTTCTGTTTGGACTCGGTTTTGTGCACATCAGTGCTATATAATTTTGAAAAGCAACTTTGCAGCCAGGAAACCAAATTATACGGGTGGCTGCCCCAAACCTTTATATGACTCTGTCTCGAGTTTGTGACTATATATATATATATATATATATATATATATATATATATATATATATATATATATATATATGAATGGAAGAGAAGGTATGTGATACGGTTTGCATATTTGCCGTTGGAGATCCACAAAGGGAGAAAAAACGAATCACGTATCATAAAATAGTTTTATTCCTGAGCTTTCAACCCCTATAAGGGGTCTTCATCAGAGGATAATCCTCTGATGAAGACCCCTGATAGGGGTTGAAAGCTCAGGAATAAAACTATTTTATGATACGTGATTCGTTTTTTCTCCCTTTGTGGATCTCCAACTGCAAATATATATGTATATATATATATCCATCCATCCATCCATGTTCCAACCCGCTGAATCTGAACACAGGGTCATGGGGGTCTGCTGGAGCCAATCCCAGCCAACACAGGGCACAAGGCAGGAACCAATCCTGGGCAAGGTGCCAACCCACCGCAGTATATATATATATATATATATATATATATATATACAGTATATATATATATATATATATATATATATACAGTATATAAAATATATAGTGTGTGCTTGGTGTGTGGGTGTGTTTGTGTGTGTCCTGCGGTGGGTTGGCACCCTGCCTGGGATTGATTCCTGCCTTGGGCCCTGTGTTGGCTGGGATTGGCTCCAGCAGACCCCCGTGACCCTGTGTTCGGATTCAGCGGGTTGGAAAATGGATGGATGGATGTTTGTTCTGAATATTTACAGAAAAAACATGTTCAAGGAATGACCAAAAATTTATTTTTGTGTTGCAAATATTCAGTAATAAATCTAAAAGAGTTTTGCTATAGACTGGTTCAGTAACATTCACCAACATTAGATCAGTTTAAAAACATGTTTCATGTTTGAAGGCACTGTACAAAATGTAGCACTAATTTTAAAATAAATTTGCTTCCATTGTTTAAAGCAAAACATTGTTGTGGTTTGTTTTATTGAAAACAATTTCACCCTAACAAACAGTGAATTCAACACCATATAAAGAACATATTTAGTTGAGTCCAATTAAGAATTTAAGTTGGCATTACAGTGAATACAATAATGGACAAAATTTTAATTTGAACATCCATCCATTATCCAACCCGCTATATCCTAACTACGGGGTGACGGGTCTGCTGGAGCCAATCCCAGCCAACACAGGGCACAAGGCAGGAAACAAACCCCGGGCAGGGCGCCAGCCCACCGCAGTTAATTTGAGTTTTTAAAGAAATTTGGTTTGAGGTAAATACATTTTTTTGCTTTTATTGAAGTTTTTGAAAAGGTTAAAACAAACTCAAATGAATTAAGTTTACTCAAATACTTTTTAAAATTTGAAAGAAATCAATTAAATTGCTTGTTACCTTGTGAAATAATTTATTTAGGTTGATCCAACAAAACATTTTTTACAGTGTTGTTAGACTGCGGTGGGTTGGCGCCCTGCCCGGGATTGGTTCCTGCCTTGTGCCCTGTGTTGGCTGGGATTGGCTCCAGCAGACCCCCGTGACCCCGTGTTCGGATTCAGCGGGTTGGAAAATGGATGGATGGATGGATGGACTTCTATAGAGTATCGTCTGCAGAATCCGTCCGTTTTCAGCTTGTTTTTCAAGAATATGATCAATACAAGTCAAGTTTATTGTCATGTTAATGCAAGGAAATTCTAACTTGAGTTATTGTTCAGTACTTGTCACCATCACGACTGATCCTCGATTTTATTATATATAAATATAGTAATTTTGATCCGGTTTCGCTGTTAGCTCGTAACAAACACACTAATGACTAGTGTCTTCAAAACAGTATATGAAAACAAAATACTCACACCGCACATATTAATGATACACACCTATTAAGATATGTTATTTTAAGAGCAGGCACATCGCATTTAAGAAGCCTTTTTTGGTGGGGTGTGCGGGGACACCAGCCCATCATCAGGCTCACTCACGCTGTACATGTCATGCTGATTCACACTAATTGAACTGTCCTGTAAGTCCCTCAAACTGTGAGGCAGCACTAACGATTGTAATATTATGTGTATTTTCAGAGACCTTCAGACTGACTCCTTTTACAATTCTCGACACATTTTGCCGATCCCGTTTAATCATATCAGTGTGTGATGCATTAAATTGGACAATTTCTCTTATATTTGTATTGGTACGATTATCTTTCCCCTTCCATATTCTGCATAAAAACATCTTAATCGCTTTATCAAAATAATTGTCAGTGCTGCGCTTGCCTGACTTCCCGTCCAATGCCGTCTCCTGCCTGCCGCCCAGTGCTGCGGCGATCAGCTCCGGTTACCTGCGGCCCTGATTTGAATTAAGCTGATTTGCAAAAAAAGAGAATAAAATGGCAGTTTAAAACAAAATCGAACAAACTTCCAAAATGTTGTACTGCTTTTTAAAGAGTACGTTCGGTTTATTCTGGTTCAGAAGATCGTTAGAATTTAGCATATTCTTGGGGGTGTCTTTGGAAATATCCATCACCCTACCCATTTATTAATTTACAGACTCAACCTAATTCAGAGTAAGTGGTCGGTAGAAACAACCGTAAATGTATAATAAACAAATGTTCAACTGAATGTGGGTATACGCGTGGCTCTGCACTGTGTTGGACTGGACCAGAGTTAGGATTCACCAGCTCCCAAAATGGCACTTAACTGGCTGGTGGGGTTTCTTGTAGCACCATTGCTTGACAAATCTTTGTATATGAAATTTGCTCTTTGGGCTTTGAAAAGGTTCCAAATATGTGTTTCAATCTTTTAGACAATTGGAAAGACCTTAATGTAATAAATACAGCAACGAGTTCTTTTAAAATTGAAACCCGTTGGTATTTCACAAATCTTACTACCTATTCATGGTTATTTATCAAACCTCTTACGGAACTTAACAATTAAAAGTTCTTTCTAAAACCTTTAAGTGGATGGATCTTTTGGGAACCAAAAATTGGTCCTGCGTGGCATCGCTCTGAAGACCACTTTGTTGGCTTTATTTTTAAGAGTGAATATTTGGAGCTCCGCTTGGTGCTAACTTGGAAAAAGAAATTTGAAGATGGGCGAATTTCAGTAGACAACCTGAAAACCTCAAGAGTGTCGATGTAATTCTCACATCTCGATAGATAGATAGATAGATAGATAGATAGATAGATAGATAGATAGATAGATAGATAGATAGATAGATAGATAGATAGATAGATAGATAGATAGATAGATAGATAGAGAACTATGTTGGCTGAAAAAAGACAGTGAAAAAACTATAAACCATACATGAATTTTTGCAGTAGCATGTACCATATCCATTGCAAAGAGGATACTTGATGTAAAAATTAGGGAAATTAGAAAGACATTGTAAACGTTTAACTTAATTGGCGTTTAATTCAGAAATTAAGATTTTTTTTCCAGTTTTTCACCCAGTCCAGATATGTTTCCAGGACAGATCCCGTTTTTCTGTGACCCTAAATCAGATTAAGTGGGTTCAGTAAACGATAATGGATGGAGGGATACAGGAATATTTCCAATGAAAACAACCTAACTCACAGTCTTTGATTGAAGAAGGGCTTCGGTGCTTTCCCAAGTGTTGCTCGCATTTTTTCGTCTTCTCTTTATGAATGCTTTCCATCTATGCCTTTCAATAAAAAACATTGCAACATAAAAGGTGATACACAGTTTTAAAGAAAATTTTTGTGAAAGTTAAACTGAATGTGGCATATTAATTTAAAACGTAAACTCATGATCGTGTTTTGGAATACAGTATACGCATTTTAGGCACCCAACATGAGACGGAATAGTTACCCTATGTCTTGGAGCTAAAGGTCCAGTTGGCTTTCAGCCCTTTACACGATAAAATCAACGACCACGAAGTGCCGCCAGACAAATGAAATCACGCAAACCCGTCTTCGTTTAGCCTCCAGTTCAGTCGGACTGCAGAGTGCGGGATACTCGACGGCAGGCCGCTGCGATGTCTGAGACGTAAGAAGATGGGGCACTGAATTCAGCTCCATCGCATTACAAATATTAACTTTAAATTCATGAGATGAGCACCTTATATTACAAAAATATTTGACAGTCGACGTTTCCTTTCTAATCTAAACGCTCATATGCTTCTCATTACTGTGTTACCGTTGATAATTACTTTTAACTATTACAAGCACAAAAATGTATCATCCTTTATTATATGGAGACTGAGATCTGTTTGGCACATATGGCCAGTTTTTCCAGACCGTTAATTTAAGTCTTAACGTAGGCTAATTCGGTTGCATTTCCTGATTCTTACACAATGCTAAAAATGCACATTCCATTTTAGTGTAATGAACTCAGTTTCTTTAATAATGTTATTGCACACGCAAAATGAAATCAAATATTTAAAAGAAAAACAGACTACCTTTAAAATATATTAAAATGTGCTCATTTATCTACATTAAAGTAGAACGATGTAGGAATTTGAGGAAATGTTCCAATGCCCGACATTGATCACCTGTTCATTTGATTCAATAATTCCAAATTTCTATCCATGCACTGCCATAATTCGTTCTTTCGTTTATAGGCTCGTTTTCTTCAGTTGGCTATGGAATATAAAGTGTATACATTGGGGGAAAAGGTGAGATTTAGGGTAGCGTATATGGAACTTCAGAGACGGATAATCCAAATGTCATTTGGGACCTTCAGTGAGGTACATGATCAGGGAAGAGCGCCACGCCCCCACACCCCACCCCGCCCTCATATACCACACATCCTCCCCCACCACATATCCACCACCACCACCACCACCTTCCCTTTACAGCCGATTGAGTGACCATTGTGTTGTCAAACCTTTTGAACTTGCTCTGATCACAGAATGTATCAGTCTTAAGATAACTGTTTTCTCTCCCCCACGCACTTGTTTATTCAGAGGAGAGATGCTTCTAATCTAAACCTTCAGTCGAGGCAAAGCTCTTCATTTACAGGTGTAAGACTATGGGGCGCACCACAGATTGGAAAAGGGAGCCATCAGGTACATCGGCTAGCCCGTGCTTGCACTGACTTGTAGTCCTGAAGACGCAATTTATACAGTGGACGCTTTTAAAACAACCGCGTATCGTGCGCTTTTAATCCCTTTTGGCGCCTCTTATTGTTCGATACGGCGGCCAGGAGTTTGCAGCGCTGTGACTCATGCTGATTGAATCGACTTTCGTGTATCTGCTGAAAGCAAATTGAAGAGAAATCCACAACAGAACCTGGCTGTAGTGATAAGTTCTGAAAAAAAGAAGAAAGCCCTTTAATTAGAACATGTCGCTGTCTTTTTTTTCTCTGTCTTATTATTGTTTCAGTCTTACAACAGTCTGAATTAGAAACAGAGATTATGTGTATGCATGTATCAGGTTGATACATAATAAAGGTATCCATTAAGTTTGAGATATTCTAACATTTTATATATGAGCCTCAGTGTCTACTGAATTCATTTAGATATTTGTTATAGGACATATTGTCAGAAACCACTGATATATTAATTATATTAATAACAGTCATCACTTATACTTCTTTCACGTAAAACAGTATACACAATTATTATTATCATGTTTAAATGTTAGTCTTAGGAATTTGAAATGGAAAAAACTTTCAACTTTAAAAAGCCTTAATCGCCCTGACCACTTCGCCACTGTCTAGTTGTTCAGTTTTAATAATAATAATAATTATTATTATTATTATTTCATGGTATATAGCCTTACTTGAGTTACAACCGTGACACTATTCTGTGTAGTTGATTTTCTTTTTATTTTAAAATAATTTCTCATTTTGGTATACAGTTTAAAGAACCATTAAAGGTTCGCTCATTTTTTTTATTACTTGCACAGTTTAATGCTTCCACCCGTATACCACTGCTATTAAAGTTATTACTGTTACAGTCGATCTTTGGTCTAATTTGGTGAAGTTATCGGCGTATTCCCAAATAAACAAAGAGTTTATCCAGATTAAAAGCTGGCAATTTTGTACTACCTTTACTTCGAAACGTCGTTTACCAGTTGTCATACTCAAACCAGTGTAAACTGTGACAATCAACCAGTGAAATGTAAGATTTACCCACAATGATCTGTTCTTATCAAAACTGATTTTAAATTTTTCAAGGGGCGCTCGTCTAAATATTGTCGAATTTTATTCTTAACTGTAAAACCTATTTTTTGTATTTGTGCGTTTGGGATATAATATTACGTGTACCAATCTGGATTTAGAAAAACTAAATACTTTATTGATTAAAATATGGTCTTAAACAATTAAAAAGTGACGACTATGTGGAGCTGCTTTCTTTAATTGATTAAAAAGTGACTAATCTTAAATTTCATTACATGTGTATGATGATTAAAAAGGAAGAGGATAATACAATCAACGCTAAATTGGATTAAAATGAATTAAATAATGTGGGTTTATCAATGAAAAAGTCCTAACCTACATGATATTTGCCCCATTAGATTCAGTTTTTTATTACATGGAACGTTTCCTGTTAAACGCGATACAGTGCGACAAGACTTATTTGAAAATGAAGCAAAATGCAAAGCACTGTAACGTATATTCCAACATGTGACATCTATCTATCTATCTATCTATCTATCTATCTATCTATCTATCTATCTATCTATCTATCTATCTATCTATCTATCTGATTTATATAAGAACACTTTTTATGTATTTATTTATCATCAGTAAAGGAAAGTCTAGCTACTGTGAATCGAACCTATAGGATTTTATTGTCCGAATTAGTATCGAAAATAATGTGTAATAATTTTAAAACTAAAAATATGCTGATATAATGTAATCACATCGATAATAAAAAAAGTTGACATTTTTTCAAAATACTCTTTGACGTTCATTTAGGGTCAGAGTCCTGTCTTTTAATAACAAACTGCATAATTTGAATCTTCTGCAGCAAGTAATCACGATACGCACTGTTGTATGGATGATTTACTGTACTACAATAAGTTATCTATCTATCTATCTATCTATCTATCTATCTATCTATCTATCTATCTATCTATCATATAATGTCATTCATATCTATCTATCATATAGTGCCTTTCATATCTATCTATCTATCTATCTATCTATCTATCTATCTATCTATCTATCTATCTATCTATCTATCTATCTATCTATCATATAATGTCATTCATATCTATCTATCATATAGTGCCTTTCATATCTATCTATCTATCTATCTATCTATCTATCTATCTATCTATCTATCTATCTATCTATCTATCTATCTATCATATAATGTCATTCATATCTATCTATAGAACTCTTCTGGTTTATTATTAATGCCCTTATTAAACTTACATTCTTCCTCTTTTCTGACCTTTTTGAGTGGCAGTGCACCGTTAACTTTATAAACAAAAATCTGCTTTTATGAAAGCATATTAGCAGCCCTGTCTAACATCTAAAACGAATACACTGAAACAAAAGTGCGATATTTCTTTTCCTATGTTAGCCTTTAAACGGCAAAAGGGCATCCATAATTCCCTTTCAACATCCTGATTATGAGATGTTCGTATTTTTCACAACTTCTCCTACCTCAGTTGTTCCCAATATGATTAAAAAGCTCGAGAATTACCCCCACCCCCTTGCCTTTACGAACATAAGTCCAAAGTTCAACAAAAGTTTGGCAGATAATACCAGCCAATAAAAAAGTGTCTTTCCTCCTAGAGTAAACACGGAGAGCCGAGTCCAACCTGCTTCCCAGTCGAGTCAATAACAGCCGTTTCTTGCGCACTATTTGCATATACTGACCGTCCCCCAAATTAGAATGTTTTATAGGGCCAGACAGGCAGATGATGGCAAAGTAGAGTTTACAGAGCTTTTGTGACAGAAGTCTTTCTCTGGCAGGAAAGTCTTGGGATGCTCACGGGATAACAATAACAGGGATTATCTCATTTTAATTTGCACTTTTTTGGGCAACTTTAAAAACTTTCTCTTTTTGTATTAATGATTTTAAAGATGGTGTCCAAGTTGACATCTCTTCAACAGGAACTTCTGAGCGCTCTCCTCGACTCGGGAGTTACCAGAGACGTCCTTCTACAGGCATTGGAAGATATGGACCCTAGCCCGCTGTCGTTTGGGGTCAAAATGGAGAATCTACAGGGGTCCCCTAAACTGAGTGGTGAGTCGGATGCCAAGCCTGTATTTCACACGTTAACCAACGGACACGGCAAAAACAGCAAGCAGTCCGGGGACGAAGGCTCAGAGGATGGCGACGACTTTGATACGCCACCGATTCTCAAGGAGTTACAATCACTGAATACAGAAGAAGCGGCGGAGCAGAGAGCCGAAGTGGACAAGATGCTCAAGTAAGGCTTGTAGAGACGTGGGAAAGAAAAAAAAAATAGACCCACTATTATTAAGCGTCAATATTTAACTTTGACGAGTAGTACAGGGAAACGGCTATGTTAAAATAAGAACATGTCATATTATTTATCAAATGTATCATTTAAAAAAATGTTTAACTCAAGCTAAATAGGTGGCACTGTATAATATAATGCCAAGGTGAATGCACGAGAAGTCCCGAAACGCTGAAAAATAACAAAAACACTCGCTATATTTCGTAAACAGATCTATCAAACCCTGACTCTTCCGGATTTCGTCATGATTTATTATCCTATTTCTTTCAATGTAAATGAAGAAATAAGCGTGAGAAATTAAAAGAAAATAGTGAGCCAGGCTTGTTGGCATTCATAGTGAGTTTTTATGTTCAAAGTTCCTTTATATTAGAACAACACCTGTTTACAATTTATTATTAAGTATCGCCCAGTTTAAAATTACTGTAAAATATACTCATCGCTTTGATGGACTGAATAGTTAGTGCAGGAATAATATTGATATAATATTCAATAATAATAACACCTGTCAAGAAATAGTATTTAAAACTGGGCTCTACACCTGTTTGATCTCTAACGCATATTACCGCTTCTACATTTGAACCCCCGAAATAAAAACTCGGTGGGCTGTTTGGGAGAAAATAAAAGCGAATTAGAAAATGTGTTGCCCATCATAATTAACTCGTGCGATTTACAGTTTGGTTTGCACTTTTAAAGCCACCCGCCAGTGATTTACTTTCACGTGCTGGTTACTAATTATCCAAAAGTATTATTGTGTCTCTTCCTAGCAAAATATCAACTAAATAGTGAAAGTTCATTTATTATTAACTGACGTATGGCACTTTTTGCCGAGGGAAGCCTATTTGAATCCAGGGCTGTTCGACAAGATCTACAAACGATACACCTAATAACTGTTAAGTTATTGTTATAGCTATTGATCTAATAATACATTATTGTACCCATTTAAAATTCATTTTCATGCAAACACCACAAGAACAGCAGCAGCAGCAATAACAACAATAATTAAAATAATAATAATAAAGCACACTAATTTTAAATGTAGTTACCATCAGAAACAACATCAAGAACAGCACAAAATATAACAACGAAATTAAGTTTTTTTTTACGAATAGTAATAAAAGAATTTAACAATACATTTTAAAATATTGTCAAAGTGGATAATTTGGATTCTAACACTGGAAAGAACAATCGAAAATCATACCGTTTAAAACGCCGATATCTTCAGCATCAAACTCAGTTCGATTTAAGGATAAGCACTGTATCTTATTAAAATGTAAAACATTTCCCACAAAATATAAAAAGATTAGTATTTTTTCTTAGATTGTTAAGAGCTATTTAAGCATGTTTTAGACATCTGAAACAATTATGAAACTTGCAAATTCTTGCTTAATAATTCTCATTTCCTATATTTATATTGCGACAAAAACACCTTAATAGGAATTCTATGTTACAATAAAGGCAGATTTTTGATAGTTAAAAGCGTTGAACTTTCCTGGTGCAGTGTGATTGTTAGATGCTCGATTACAGTTGTTAGGTTCACACACATGCCGGAGTTCCTTGTCGCGGTCATTTTCTGTTTATTGCACGTAATGTGAAAACGTTAAAATCAGCTGCCAGGACAGCTTAGACGTTTGAAACGGCGGAATTTCATTCGGTTGGAAAACACGATGGAAAGCGACAGCTCGAGCACGTGGAGCTAAGTTGTTATTAATTTAATTCTATAAATCATCAACAGAAAGTTACACAATGGCGTATGATTAGAGTGAATAGAGAGCTTGGTTATTCATTGTCAAAAGTTATAAACCAACATCTATGCTTCAAGTCTCAAATGTTGCCATTCTCCTGAACAAACAGCCCTGTTTGGGTTTGCAATCAGCCTGAACCGAAAGGATTTAAACAACCTGCAGCCCCTCGGCGGATCTGACGTTGGGACTGAGGAGATCCCCCGGCAGACTTTAAGCAGCTAACCGCTGTGCACTTTATTTAAGTATAATTCATTGATGCTTTTTATCTGTTGCATTAATAAATTATTCTGTTTTTGATATGCATTTCAATATAGGTATTAATGAAACATTGCAATGTCATTACTTTAACGTTACATTTAATTTAATTAAAGACAATTTCGTGAAAGAGAATAATTTTTTGTTAGTAAATTTCAAAACATTTTAAAACACCTATTAAAGATCAGTTGATATTTCTTTTTAAAAATATGTAACAAATGCAAATTAAGTAATTTAAGAAATTGCTTTAGAAATAGTCGAAGATAAATTATTATGATAGAAAATGATTTAGGTTTCTACATTTTTGCGCAATGCCGTACTTGAAAATAGTGCTCGTTCGCTTTCTACACACTGCCAGACGCGTCTTTAAAACTCTTACTGTTTTTCTCCGTAACTATTTCAGTGTGCATGGATATGACACGATATTTTCTGTCACGTGCACCTTCAAAAAGAAATTACATGTACACTCAAACTAAACCCCGAACAAAAAGTTAGAAATACGCTGTTTTCTTTTTTTTTTTACGATACGAGGAAAAGACCTGGGAGGCCTAATGGCTGAAACTTTAGGTTTTTGAAGTTAATTTCTTCAGTGCTGAAATGGATTTTTTTCCTCCCAGTTTAACACGTTGTTGTCGCCGTTGTCCCGAATGTTAAGTGCATGCTTATTTGTTTGCATATGTACACATTTGTTTACTTTGTTTCTTTAGAGCATTATTTGTTTCGTGTTTTGCAGGTTAATTAAAAGTTTAACGTGAGAGCCGCCGTTTAACCAAGCCAATGAACGCTGATTCCGATAATTCGGCCAGTTAATAGAATGATGTATAGCTCCTGAACCACGTTGTTCTCTGTTACTGAGATGTTCACTCACGTTACAGTTAGTATAATTCGTGTTACGTAAAGAAATGATGCTTAAAATATAAGAACATCTAAACCAGTTTACAAGTGAAACGGATAATAACAATGTTAAATAAATGCGATAACCGTGGAAATTCTAGCAAAAACGTTCAATTCTAACACTGGACAGACGATGTGGAAGGCAAATTGTAGCTAAAACAATTCGGTCAGTTATGACAGCAAACATTTTGTAACATTATGCATTAGTGCATTAGTAAAAAAAAATCGATAAAATCTGTTAAAATATAATTGACATATATAACGTTGTATAACAACACAAAATATAAAAGTAACTTCTGGAGAATGAATTTCCTGATCTTTTTAATGCATAGTCCCGCAGCACTCGCTTAAGATACTACACCAAAGGCTCTTACACGGTATAATTTAATTTAATTTCTGTTTTTTTCTGAATATTATTGTAATAATAATAATAATAATGAAAAATGGCTACAAAAGTGGGTGCCAGGAGGCATTGTGGCGCAGTATTTCGCGCCGCTTATCGCGGATTCTGCTTCCTTCTGCTTCTTTCACTTATTCTCGTGTGCACGCGGGTTTCGTTCGCGGATTACCTCAATAATTCAAAACCCAGTGGAATTGGCGTTCTGTTCAATTTTAGTTTCTGCCTTGCCTACGATCCTATTATCTCCATTGCCTTGTGCTGAAAAAGACAGGGCCAGAACAACAATGAGTGGACATTTTTCAGGTGACCTGTGTCCGCAAATATCCTCCTGAAAGTGTATTCTGCACGCGCCCTGTTGACAGAAACGAGACATGACCGTTTTCTCTCATTATAGGTGAACGAGCCTTATGTAAAAAGATAAGGTGAATATATCGGACAGGTTGTATTCAGAATACAAATATTGTGGTGCGTAAGGTCCCTAAAATTTGAAAAACAGGGTTATGTCCAGAAAAAAGCAGCAATCCGTGCACTGATGTATAGCCTTTCTTTGTGTACTACAGCGAGGATCCTTGGCGTGCGGCCCGCATGATTAAAGGATACATGCAACAGCACAACATCCCGCAGCGTGAGGTGGTCGACGTAACCGGGCTCAATCAGTCACACCTGTCGCAGCATCTCAACAAAGGAACCCCGATGAAGACGCAGAAGCGCGCGGCGTTGTACACCTGGTACGTGAGGAAGCAGCGGGAGATTTTAAGACGTAAGTACCTGTTTCACCTCCTTTATGAAATGATGTATGAATGGTCTTTAATAACCAATTGTGTGTGAGAAAACGTTTGCTTTTTATCATCACGTCTTTTCACGTATATAGTTTAATTTTCACCTGTGTATGCCTGATGTTTAGGTTTTGTCTGTTAAAGTTCTCTTAAGTCTCAAATGTAATGTACGCATGTGACCACTTCCAGTTATGCAGGTGTGCAAACAGGGTGACCGCTAAGCATTCCTAGGAAGCCGAAATAATGACTGCTTCCCAATAAACCAAATGGGGAAAGAAACACAAATGAAAATTGGCACAATCCATTCGAAGTGATCCAGTACAGTGGCACTTGTTAAAAAAACGTAATAATGTAATGTTTAGATGTAATTAAAACATCGTTTAATTAGTTTATAAACAGCAAACATACATTGCCCTAAAATATCATTTTTCTTTTGGAACTAAATCATAGTCAGATACTACATATTTTTACAGAATTATTTTTCGGATTCTATCCCCAGATATGTGCATATTAGGTTTTTTTTTTTCAAATGAGTATATTTACATGTCACACCAAGTATTTATATTTATTATGACAATTTCCTTACAAATCTTGGCAAATATTCTAAAAATGTAGAAATATTGTGTGAAGCCGACTTTTATACATATAAATACCAGTAGATGGATTCTGTTCAATTTTTTACTCAACTCAACTTCTCATCGGTAAACCAGTGTTTCCTAAATTATTTCGTTTTGTGTTATTTAAATACTTTTCCACTGTAATGAACATTAGAAGCGCAGTCACAAATTTACGGTTACGATCGCCGGATGGATCTTCAGTCAGTTTCTCTGGTCATTTATATGTATGCTTCCTACAGAATGTATGCCATGGAGTAAACTGTTGTTTCGTGAGGACATTTAAAATGTTGTAATTTATATCACTCCTTGCAAAAAATAAATTACCATTATAACTGGTGTCAAGTGTGCTGTGCAGAAGAATTTAAAGTTAAAAAAAATTGCTGAAATAGCAGATTCATGACCAGCATCGTATACTTCAAATGAGCTCATCCAAATTAAACACATTTATTGCACAGTAAATAAGTGCCAGGATCACAAAAACATGGATGTATGGAATAAGCCTGTTATTTTAATAATTTAAAAGCAGAATTAGGAAAGCAATGACCTATCCAAACAGTTTGTAATTTAACTATAATAAATTATATCATAAATTAGAATGTAAAAACATTTGCAGAAATTATTAATTAGTATTTCACGTTACTTTCATATAAAGCGTACTTCTATTTTTTTAAACTGATCTAACCTTTAAAAGTAACACAAATAATGAAAGCAAAGGAAAGGTCACTGACATTTAGTTAGTTGTTGTATGACACACAGCGCCCTTAAATGTAGAATAAATAAGCAAACTTTAACAAAGAGAGCGTTGGCCGCATCGAATGAATCGAACTGAGATTATCAGAAAACAGACGCGGTATCTGCCCCTATAGTGCGCCATTGCAATTGCGAAAGAGCGTCTCGTTGAGAAGATCAAATTACTGTATAGTACTTATAAAGCTTGATGAAATTTGTCGGAGCTTTTCAAGGTTGTATCTACAGCAGTTTTAAAACAAAAGTCAAAGACAGAAGAAAAGACACGAGCCAAAGAAAGTGGTCTGTTTTCATCTGATGTATTTAATTTAAATAAATACTGTAGGTGCCAGACAGTTTGGTGTTTGATCTTCTACAGAGAAACAAAGTCACCGGAGTCCCCCTTTGCAAGGTCCGCATTTTGCTTGATCATCGTAATCATCTATCAGTCAAATAATGCAATCATGTCAACAAATCGATGATAACAACTAATCGCGCATTCCTCGGTTTCTTTTTGTATTTCTCTTCAACATGTATGATTTAAACTTTACAATGTCGAAGTTATCATCATTGTGTTCCCTCTTAACAATGCCACTGTGGCTGAGTCAAAAACATTCAAATTATTAATAAACTTTTACCGATCGCTACCCAAGGCACTGACATACTAATAACCAATAGCAAAGCCAGATATCTGGCCGAAGCTCCGGTGCTTTATTATTTCTTCCGCGTTCTATCCATAGCATTAACCATTCAAGTTAATTTTATGAGAAACCTTATAATGCACTTACTGAACTTGAAACAACTCAGATTAAAGGCTTTGAGTCCAACAATAAATTTGTATATATCCCGAATTGTTATACACAGACTATTTTCTCCTTTCGTTTTACTTTTGAGATGTTTTTTTAGTCTACTTCACATATAAATCCTTTAGTCGAGATCCTCCAGACATCACGGGCTCAGATTATGTTTTCTGACAACGCTTATACCTCTAATATTCCTGTAAACGATGGAGATGTTATTTCGGACTGCGTGTAAATTATAAAGTCTGCGCAGTAAAAGCTTAGCCCTCCGTTTTATTGCCCCTTCAGTGACCGGAAATTATGAAGACTTCATACGACCACAGTGATAAACAACTGGTGCCCCGTCCAGGGTTATTGTTAATAATAATAATAATAATAATAATAATAATAATAATAATAATAATAATAATAATAATAAATACACTAGTTAATTAATTATATTTATCTATTGCTTTCTAATGTACCCAAAGCGCTCGGTTTCGGCCCAGTGCTGCTGGGATGGGCTACGGCCATTCCCGAACATGAGCGTGATGACGAGGTTAGAAAGCGGAGTAACGGGAAATAATCTAACAAAGGCGAAAAGCGCAAACCTCAGGATACAGAGCCAGGCATTTAGTAAAAAAATATTTGGATTTGAAGGTGTCTGTTTCGACACTGATTGTATCAATGATGGCGCATTGCTCTGGTGAATGTTACCAAAAATCCTATAAAATAGCTGTAAAAAATCTTAAAGTACACTCTTGTCGACATACGTAAAGCATATATTACTGTCATTAGGATTTTTTTTCCCCAGATTAGATTAGCATAACGGAAAAAACTGTTTAAGGGAAACAAGAGTGAGGCATTGAGGATGACTCCCTTCAGAGACTGCTAGTTGAGTGGCAGAGTGTACCCGCCTAAATAGCAGGTCCTACATGAAATTAATCACTTAAGAGCAGACATGAAAGCCATTTGATATAATTTGGCGTTTTGTGTTTTAGCATCCCATCAATTGATTCAGGTACTAAGTCAATTTCAGGGAACACTCGAAACACCCGTCACTTGTTCTGGGCCTATTTGGGGTTGCCAAGTAAATGAGCAAGCGTGTTCATGAAATGAAGTTCATCCAGGAAGCGGAAAATAGAAGAATCAAAACTCGAAACTTTGCTTTAAGGAGAAACAAAAGTATAAAATCCTGTTAGGATTAGTTTAAAAATAATAATTAAGAAATCAACACTATGGATAGACAGAACGTACTGGAAGTTAATCCATAAAGTGTTATATACCATCTCTTCGTTTACTGCAAGGCACCGACACGGCTGCTCAATCAGAGGCCTCGAAACTACAGAGGTGGCACTTCGGTGCACACCGTAGAAATGGGCTAGAAAATGTTAAAATGCTTAAAGCATGCAAGCTAGACACGTACACAAAAATTCCTGTAATCAGGGTACCAAATCATGCATTTTGGAAACCACGCTGCCCCCGCTCACTGAGTATAACGTAGGCTGGGCAGATGGGAAAAATACTCGTGGCTCCCTTCTACTCAAGGACTTGCATGTGGTGTTTGACATTTTATGGCGATTTATTTTATGGTATGAATATTGCTCACTCAACTCTTTATAAGTGGAGCAGCCATCCAATAATATTTATGAATAATTCAGAGATACATGTATCTGCTGAATGTCATGACCTATCTTTGTTTCTCTCTGCCAAGAGCATTTCATATCTATCTATCTATCTATCTATCTATCTATCTATCTATCTATCTATCTATCTATCTATCTATCTATCTATCTATCTATCTATCTATCTATCTATCTATCTATCTATCTATCTATCTATCTATCTATCTATCTATCTATCTATCTATCTATCTATCTATCTATCGGTATATGTAAACATATACTTTTCTTATTTTTTAGTTTTTTGTAAAACAAGTTTAGTTGACTGCAAACAAAATAAATATCTTGGGGTGCAGCCTGAGGACCATCTGAAGACATCTAAGTACAAGCAAGCAAACTCAAGGTGTTGTGGTCCAAATTAGTAAGGAAGTTATTGTCATACTATAGCAATACTAAAAATACATTTCAATGTATATAGACAGCTCAAAGACAAATAAATGGTACCATCCTTTTAGTAGTGTGTAAAACCAAGCTGTGTTGTGAATGATTTAGACCACTGGGCACTTTATGCAGTAAGAATATGGAAACAGTTAGAAGTGACTTTCCAGGCTCCTCTTCATGCCAGGTTTGTATGTTATACTCTCAGCTGTTAGTAACTATTTTAAGTTAAACATATTGTTTTTAGTGTCTTAAGATGCTTTGTATTTTCAGGTTTTCCACACTCTTCTCATTTTTGCACAATGTTATATTCCTCCCAGTGTTTGTGTGTGATATACATTGTTCAGTTACTTGTATTCAGCTATTGGTTTTGTAGAGCATGTTAACAAAAAATTACAGGGGGAAATATTGCATATATAATAGTCTACAGTCTGGTTGTTTGATTGACAATATCTTTTAATGGTTAATGTACAGTAAAAAAAAGCAAAAGAAAAGATATTAGCAAGATATTCCTCATTAATCACAGCTTCATTTAAGTGCAATTTATGAACACTATCTTAGCTGGGTGCTTATAGTGTGGCATTTGAATGTTTTCACTGTAGTTTTTAGAATTTCTCCCTTTATTCTTATTTCTTCCTAAGGCCCAAAGACAAGCCTGTCATGGACTGGGAAAAAGTCTCTTAGTGGGCTAGTATTTCATTCTGGGCTGGCTTTTATAGGGTACCTGCTTCTGTGATAATAACTGTTAGTCTGAACAGGAGAAAAGTTTTTAAAATTATATGGACTGGCAAGAAAATAATATGGTCAAGTATTTAAAGTGGCAATAAATTGAGAGAGTGTATACTGAATTAAAATGTTTGTTTTTCCTGCACAGGTTCTTACTGTTAATATTCTGAAATGGAAATGGCTCTTAATTGACTTACTGGTTAAAAATAATACACAAGAATGAGGTAAAAATGTAAGAGTGGTTTCTTTTATTTAGACAATGAAACTATAAAACCAGTAAGAGAAGTTTTTACCAGTTTCTGTTTCAGTAAGGCAAATATTCAAAAATTAAATCTTCTTAAATAACACAATTTGTAAACAAAGATTACATATATCTAACCCCAAATTCAAGTTTAAATATCTGCTAAAATGACAGCTAGCAATACAAAAGGCAAGTTAGAGTAAATAGGAAGTGCAGAGTCAACTGTCATTTCAAGGGGTTACAACTGCTGAATACATTGAATAGAGTTGTAAAAGATAAGTTAGAAAAATGAGAGACGAGAACAGGTGACAGACATTAAAAGAGTAAATTGTGAATGTGTGTGATACGTAACCCATGTGTGTTCGGTCTCATTTAAACCAAAATAAATAAGTAGAAAACAATTTTGGTTCTGTCCATTCAGAGTCTCCCTGAGGATAAAGCAAGATCATTAATATGTAACGTTTAGGATGTGGCCATCCACGAGGTCGGTCACTGGTGAAAACGTCTCCTTACTGTGTGACCCTCAGCAAGCCACTGGACTTAAAACCCTGCGTGTGTTAGACTCATTGGGAAGGGGATCAGTGGAAAAAGGTGATGCATCAAATAATGGGAGTTTATTTATTTGTAATATAGTTATTCTTTTGATATTACTAGTTTGCTTCTGTTATAAATAGTAAGTTTAGTGTAAGTAGAATAAAAAAACACTGTTAGGAAAAGCGCAGAGTGAACAAGATGTGTAAAGAAACATACCATTATAACATCCATTTACAAAATATGATAACAGCAGTAATATTTATAAAGCATTTACACAAACCAATTTTATTTTTTCAGAATTCAACCAAACAGTGCATGGTCCTGGGAGCAATATGGCAGACAAAGGCAATCCGGATCAGATGATGTTTTTCTTTCCAGAGTTCAGTCAACAGGGCCAAGGTCTGGGCCAGCCTGGGGCCAGCGACGAGGCTGGAACAGAACCTTCTAACAAGAAAATGCGGCGCAATCGATTTAAATGGGGGCCTGCATCTCAGCAAATACTGTACCAAGCCTATGAAAGGCAAAAAAACCCGAGCAAGGAGGAGAGGGAGACCTTAGTGGAGGAATGCAACAGGTGAGCGGGCGAATGGATTTGGGCTCTGCTGCCATCTTGAGCTCCGCTTTGCAGAAATTATGTGTCTTATGAAGGAAATGGCACCTTGTTTGAAAATGATAAAACGTATAATGCTTTTCTTGGAACCTTTTTAATAACTGCATATTTTTATACAGTGCAGTGGGTTTCAAATGAGATCCAGCAAGGCTATGTGTTGATGAACAGTCCTCAATTCCCAATGTAAAGAGGCCTGGAAAAGTGAAGTTGACAGTTTGTGACAACTGAATTAACTTTTTTTCTGATTTTCTGATAGTGAAAGAAGCAAACTAGGAGAAAGATCCTGAAATAATATAAAGCAGGGGTTTTCAAACTCGGGCCTGGGGAACCCCTGTGGCTGCAGGTGTTTGTTCCGACCAACTTCTGTTTTTAACTGGACTCCTGGGCTAATTAAGTGAAATGTTATTTCCCAGATTCTGTGTTTTGGGAACAATACAGGAATTAAAAAAATAAGTTTAGTAAAAAAAAAAATATATATACATATTAAAATGTACTAAGTTGGTATATGGGAAAATGCATTTTTAACGATATTTTCATCTTTATTTTCATTCTACTTTTCCAGGTGTTGTAATTGTTTAATTAATCCATTATTTACTAATTAGTGGGTCTGATGCTAAAGTAGTTGCAGCCTTTGATTATTCAGTGTTTGCTAGCATGTCTGCTCTGTTAGTTTTTAATTGTTATCATTGGATACAATGAAGGGAGCAAACTGCACAGAGAAAGGGCAAAATATAATGAAATCAACAAAAGAGAGTTAAGCATTTGAAGCTAGAGCAAAAATAGCACTTCTAAATGTCTTATAGATGTAAAAATCATGCTGCTGGGCATTTCTGAATGTAGAATAAGAGAAGAGAAAAATACCAGCTAATTAAATGAGATCAGTGGTATTAGGTGTTGTCACTGATTGTGAATCTGGCAGGAAGAAAAGCCTGCAGCCGCAGTGGGTCCCCAGGACCGAGTTTGAAAACCCCTGATCTAAAGTGTTGAGTGTTGATGAAATCATGATAAGGTGTTAGTAACAGTAAGATTTATAATTTTGAGACTTTCTGCTGAGGCCATTCTGATCCATTGTGTTCATCCAGAATTTTCAGTTCCCTAAAGTTCACTGAATTTGTTAAGCCAATGGACGAAATGTCCTACTGAAAATGTTATTGTTTGGCTACAGACCAAATAACTCTTAGTAAGGATCTTCCACAGTAGGACATGGCTTTGTATGGTGATAGCTGCAGGAAAATGTAACTGAGGAAAATGTAAAACTAGGAGATGCTAGTCCTAAAATGGAAAAGTGTGTCATAAGATCAAATTCTGCTAAGCGCAGTATTGCCCATTTTGCACTATTTTATATGCCACAGAGTTGGCTAAATTCCTTTCTTGCTGTCCATTAAAAATAGCTCATACTTTTAATTAATTGCTTTTAAGATGCTAGTAATTGTGTGGTATGGCTCTACATCAAGTTTACATTCACCCAGTCTATTGACACTCATACACGAAGCCATCCACAGATGGGGTTATAAAGTGGCAGGGAGTGTAGCAATGCCTGTATCAAAGGGCAGAAGCTAGAGAATATATTGGACAAGTAGCCCAATAAAGCTCTTTATCCATCCATCCATTTTCCAACCCGCTGAATCAGAAACACAGGGGTCTGCTGGAGCCAATCCCAGCCAACACAGGGCACAAGGCAGGAACCAATCCCAGGCAGGGTGCCAACCCGCCACAGGACACACACAAACACACACTAGGGCCAATTTAGAATTGCCAATCCACCTAACCAGCAGTCTTTGGACTGTGGGAGGAAACCGGAGCGCCCGGAGGAAACCCACGCAGAGAACATGCAAACTCCACGCAGGGAGGACCCGGGAAGCGAACCCAGGTCCCCAGGTCTCCCAACTGTGAGGCAACAGCACTACCCACTGTGCCACTGTGCCGCCCTAAAGCTCTGTATTTATTTGGTAATTACATATTTATTGTAATTCAGGCTTCATAGAATATTACATTAAATATCATGAATGGAATTAGAAGTGTATTATAAGCTAACCCCTCTGTTTGCAGAAAATTGTTCAAATGTAGTTTGTTGAACTGTGTGGAGCATTCCTAGTCAGAATAATAGGAGTTATAACTCAAAACAGGAAAAAGTGGGCAAATATGTAATCACATCCATTCATCTGGCAAAAGGTCTTATTTTAATGAATAATAAAAAAATCTCAACAAATGTTTCTAAAATATATCCATCTGTCCATCCAGTCTTAGAACCTGCTCGATTCAGGGTCAGGGCGGCTTGAGTTAATCCTGGCATTGTTAAGAGCAAGTATGGAACCGGCTCTTGTCAGGGTACAGCCTCACGCACACTCACCTAAACTCACTCATGTGGGGTCTTCAGTTAAGATAAAACAGATTTCAAGGGATGTGGAAGGAAAACTGGATTACCAAAGGGAACAACATGCAGACATGGGTAGAACATTCAAATCTCACACAGACATCAAGAAAGCTGAGCTTCAAACCAAATCTCCTGGCGCTAACCATTAGAGAAGTTACTTTTAAGCATTACATTCTTGAAGTTTTGACCACAGTTATGCAGGGTCTGGACAATGGGTGGATGGATTTTGACATATGAACCTCTATACCTGTATACCGGTTCATACATTAGCTTAAAAACAGCTTTTGTTGTCCTTGGGATATTGATTATAACACTATGAATGTTTTCTAAATTGGTATTGTCAAAAAAAAAAAAATTAGAAACATTATATTTGTCCACAGATTCAGTGCATATTATGCTGTGTTTGCAACTTTGAACTGAATTTGTGTTCAGTATTATTTTTTTCCTTTTGTGCATGCATTCTCAATTGATCCCTTCTTAATTTTTCTGTGTCCTTCACCAGAGCTGAATGTCTACAGCGAGGTGTGTCTCCATCAAAAGCTCACGGTCTGGGATCAAATCTAGTGACTGAAGTTAGAGTCTACAACTGGTTTGCTAACAGAAGAAAGGAGGAAGCCTTTAGACAGAAACTGGCAATGGATGCATATACTGGTGGGGCATCTCACAGCATGAACACCTTGTTGACCCATAACTCTCCACATCAGGCACAGTCCAGCTCCTCTCCTACTAGCAAGATATCCGGTAAGCACAGATTATGCTTTATGTATTGTGTGTTAAGCATACTTCATTTTGCTGGGCTAATTTACAAAATGATAAAGAGTGACCGATGTTAATCAAAAGGACTGAAAAGCAAATGAAGCACAAGGTTATTCAAATGAAGTAAGGTTTTGCTTTTTTCTGTATGAGACACTGAGACGACTTAGCTAATAACTGATTAAACAAGGCTGATAATCTTAATGGTCTCGCCTTGTTTGTCATGTATTTTGTGTTCTTTTCATAATTCTGTGACAGAAGTAAAGGTGCATGCAGTTGTTATTAAAATAAAATAAAAACCCAAATTATGGTTATATTTCACTTGTATTATGTTGTTTAAGAGTGTAAGGGTTAGCAATGCCTTCTCACGGCTCTGCAGGTCAGGAGGTCAGGTCTGGTAATTTTTTGTATGGAGTTTGCACATGTGCGCATTCTTCTCTTTGTATATTTCACTTCCCAAAAATATGCTTTTTCGAGTAGTTGGTCTTTCTAAATTGTCTTTGTATTTTTGAAATGAGTGTGTGCATGAGGGCACTCTGTGATGGAATGTCTCCTCATCCGTGTTTGGTTCCTGCCTTGAGCCCAGTTCAATTGGGATAGGCTCTGGATTGGCGATTCTAAATTGGCCCTAGTGTGTGCTTGGTGTGTGGGTGTGTTTGTGTGTGTCCTGCGGTGGGTTGGCACCCTGCCCAGGATTGGTTCCTGCCTTGTGCCCTGTGTTGGCTGGGATTGGCTCCAGCAGACCCCCGTGACCCTGTGTTCTGATTCAGCGGGTTGGAAAATGGATGGATGGATATCTGTTCTCTGTGGTCCTGCACTGGATTAAGCAGGCTTGACGACTGATTTGAGTATGACTGTGTGTGTGTATGAGTGTGCGTGCATACGTGAGTAGGCCCTGCAATACTCTGGCACACACTCCAGGGATTTATTATGCCATATGCCCACAGCTGCTGAGATAGGCCCTGGCTGACCTGTGACCCCCTATTTGGCTTAGGCAGGGTTTAAAATGTTATGTTATGGTATGGGGGCAGCACAGTGGCAAGGCGGTAGCTCTGCTGCCTCGCAGTTAGGAGACCTGGGTTTGCTTCCCGGGTCCTCCCTGCCTGGAGTTTGCATGTTCTCCCCGTGTCTGCGTGGGTTTCCTCCCACAGTCCAAAGACATGCAGGTTAGGTGTATTGGTGATCCTAATTTGTCCCTAGTGTGTTCTTGGTGTGTGTGTGCCTTGCGGTGGGCTGGCGCCCTGCCCGGGGATTATTTCCTGCCTTGTGCCCTGTGTTGGCTGGGACTGGCTCCAGCAGACCCCCGTGACCCTGTAGTTAGGATATAGCAGGATGGATAATGGTTGGTTGGTTGGTTATGGTATGGTAGAGAGCGATGTCTAATTTAATTGTAAATGAAGATCCATGTTAGAAAGGACGTGTGGCTAGTGCTTCTCTTTTATAAGTCAAGTATACACCGTGGTATTCCATTTACACAGATTACTACGTATAGGTTAATCAGACAGTTTTTGCTTTGTGAAATGGCTTGAATGCATACAAAAAGTGTTACGAAATATACCCAGGTTAAAGGTTGCCACAGCTAAGGTTTTGCGAAACCTTTGCAGGACATGTTGTGTGGTGTAACACACCTAGGAGATGCAGATGACAAATCTGCTTTCATGTGTTTAACAGGACATGATTAGCATCGTTCTTGAAAAGGAAATCAAATATATTGTGCTTTAAAGTAACTCTCCTCAAAAAGTTGGTAAATTAGGTGCTTTTGAGACACCATTCAAGACCAGGTAATAGAGTCTGACAAGCAATAAATAAAAATGGGCAACAGCTAGAAAGAACAAAGTGTCAGAGAGGTTGAGTAAGTTGTAAGCGTCTTTGTAATACTAAGGGGGTCTTTGAAAAAACATTGAAAACAATCCACATTGTCCTTGCCATACCTGCAATCTACACTCCAAAGTCAGCCATCCGCTGAGTTAAACAAAGGAAAAACAGAGATTCACAAGCTCAGAGGTCAGGCCAGGGTCACCTTGGGGTCAACGGCTCTCCCTGACAAGGGATAAGGGAGGGTTTTAGCCCATTTGGAGAAGAGCGCTAAGAAAGCAAAGGGATGCAGTTTGATATGTAGAGCAAATCATACCTTGCAGCAACCAAAACAAAACCGCAAATTCGTACAATCACAATCATTTTTTCTGTATATAGGGCATAGTAAACTTTTTGGGTTAAAGGATACAAAGTAAGTTCAAATAGGCTTAATCAGGAACTATTAACATAGAACAAATAAGATCTTGAAAAGTAATTTAGCATTGCATAAAATTATTTTTTCAAAGCTGAAATTGGTAGACTGGTAGACGCTAGCCATTTCAATACAAGCCTTGCATTTATTTAACTTTCTTTTAAGTATGCCGTGTGTACTAAAATACGTTTTATCCCACATAGAGTATCCTAATTCACATCATCTTCAATTTTAAACAAATCAATGCACATCATGAATGTATAACACAAATGGAAAATTCAGTTAACATTACATTTATGCTTGCTAAAGTGGCTAAAGATGTACTCTGGGATAGTTAATAAAATTTATTTTTTTTTTTCTATGTTAAAAGAATACAGTAAAGCCATGTAATATGTGTCTCCTATTTTTGGGTTGTAGAAATATTTCTATTTGTTATTTTAAAAATATATTTTTCCAACTCAGTAGTGAAAGCACAAAATATTTCAAGTTGTTATAGTGAGTTTAATTTAAATGAGCATTGGAAATGTTCAGGAATGTCAAAGGAGCAACACATGAAATATAGTCGATTATTGTTAGGCATTTGAAACAAATAGGGAATGTAAAGGTGTCTGATAGGGTTGGTTGTTTTTAAAGTGCATTGGAAAACATCTGCTGCATGTATTACACTTGTAAAATTACATTGGGTTTATAAGAGCTGCAAGAACTCAGGCTTTGATGCATTAGGCAGTGCAAGTGAATGGCAGTTAATCTTCTATGCAAATGTTTTTTAAACTTTGTAACAGATAAGGGATTAAAACACAAAGGGAATACTCTGAGTGCAAGGAAAGTCCTCACTTACCAGAAATAAACATTCAACACTGTGGTTACTGGGTCTGGAAGAAGAAGACAAGTGATTTTAAGAAAGGTGCTAAAACACATATACCTCATATTACATCTTCCAGACTGAGAGGGGGACCTGGTCAGCACCGCTGCCTCACATCTCCTGGTTCAGGAGTTTCAATCTTGCTCATGTCTATATTAAGTATGCTCAGTTTTTCCTGGTCTGTGTGTTTTGCTCTCTAGGTGTTATCCGTTAGGTTGATTTGTGATTCAAAATGAGCTTTTTATGTCTCAATGTGTGCGTATGCCCCACTTTTTGACTGGAGCCATGTCCTTTTATACTTAGGTTTTACTCCAGTTTTCTAAAACTGTGTGTGTTAGGTTATTCGATGATGGTATAACCAGTTGTGGCTGTAACAGAGTGACCCAATATGCCCAAGATAGGCCCTGGACCTCATTGACCCTGAATTGTGTTATCTGGAACTGGATATGGATATATAGATATAACACAGGATAGTTAAGCAACGTGCTCAGGATCATACAGTGAGTCACAGGATGGAAAAGAATTGCTATCTTTGTAGTTTGAAGTCTTAAAGCATTTGAGTATTTGCCACACAAAACACAATTTCAAACCACTGCTCATGTCAAGTATTAAGCAAAGTTCTAGCACTCGGGTCCATACAGATGAAATTATTGATGGACCACAAGCAGTGGAATCAGCTGAGAAAGCATTGATGCCAGATTACTAAAGTAACAAAGCTGAATCCCACCTCTTATAATCTTGTTATGAATTGATTTTCATTGTGAAAGAAGTCAAGGTTAAGTAAATACATCCATAAGGCTTATCTAATATTGAAAGAAAGGTAATGGTAATTGTCTGCTTTTTTGATACCAGAAACTGAACTTTTATTAATTCTGTTATGCATAAAATAATTATTTGATATTTAAGAGTCAAAACAATAGCTTTTATCAGTA
Source organism: Erpetoichthys calabaricus (assembly GCF_900747795.2). NCBI lineage: Eukaryota > Metazoa > Chordata > Cladistia > Polypteriformes > Polypteridae > Erpetoichthys > Erpetoichthys calabaricus. The sequence goes on along the minus strand of NC_041401.2, from coordinate 61,664,736 downwards.
GATCTCTAGGGAAGGGTTGGAGAACAAAGTCAGATTTTTTCTTAAAATAAACTGTGGATGTTCATCTTGCGTGTCTTGATCCATCAAATGTTTTATTGCTCGGACACCAACAGAGTTGATCTTGTTTCACATACTGCTTAGACCTGTGTCAACTCAGAAAAGTACATTGTGCCTTTTTCTCCCAGGTCTCCCCTTAAAAAAAAGAGACATCAATCATAGCAGTCTGCAAATGCCACAATAACTGCTTACAGGATATTCAGTGGTCCAGCTGACCAAATGGTGACCCCTATATGTGAGATTAAAAGAATGGGGAGGGGTGTCTCACTTGGTCATGGATCGCTTGCTTACAAGGTTCCCTGCCATGGTACCTTTAGCAAAATCAGCTGTTTTCCAATGTTGGACCCTAGATGTAGCATAATGTCCCAGCAGGCATTCTGCAGTGTCGCTATGACATTGTCTACATTATGCATGCTTAATTGACAATTAAACCCTCACTACGATTCCCCCTTTCCTTTGAGAGGGTCATTGTCTTTTCTTTCATAGTGTACTCATTCACCCCAAGGGGCCCCATTGTTTGTAGCATATTAGAAAACTGTATCCCCCACTGGTTCATTTATCTCCAGAGGCGTAGAGATGCCTTCAGCCTTTATTGGTTTCATTAGAGAGCCTGTAATGGAGAGCAGACCCAACCAGCAGGCGCTGTCCTGTCTATATAGCTCCTATTCTGGCCAGACAGAACTGATGAGGGCTACAGCTTGAAATGTAAGGAGAAAAGAAAAAAGACGACCCACCAGAAGGAGTGCAGTGGGTTCATTATAGGGTCGTACTCAGTAAAGGATACTGTATTCAGAAAGGGAAAATATTACATTGTGTTTTGGCCGTAGTCTTCATAGAAAGAGAATTGTATTTTTTAGAGATTCAGTGTAACTTTTCTTAATTATATTAGAGCGGTCATAGCTGTTTAATTAAGTCAATATAAAATACTGGTGTAAATATGATTACATAATAAAGACTGATGCAATAGAAACTCTCAAACCATTTTTTCACTACTGAATAACAATGTGTTATATGTAGGAGAACTAACTTAATTATCTACAGTCTTTCAGGTACAATGTTGCCTGCGTAAAAGCTGTCATGTAGATGAACGAACAACAAATATTGCCCCCACATTATCTCATTATTACAATGATGCTTATTTCATAATGAAAAATGTAGGCTCTACTTATGAAACATAAATCAACTTTTAGTTTATCTCAGGACTCTCACCCTCTACATATCTCACATTCAGCTCTCATAATTATATTACTGGGCTCTGTTCATCTGTTATCATAGGAAAAAGTGAAAGTGACTATAATAGCAAGTTGTACCACTGATATCTGAGCAACGCAATCCAGAACTGTATATCTTAATAGTGGAAAAAGTTACGTGGGTTGTTTAGTTAAAGCAGAGCAATTGTAGATAATTCACCTATTTCCTTTCTTATTGTATGCGTGTAAAAATTATATATTTTGCCATCCCCTTTTGGACTCCTTTCTTTGTAGAAGCATCCAGGCTGCTTTGGCCCCACCTCTATTCCTCAATGTGCTACTTTTGATTACTTGTTTACTGAGACAGCCTCCTGATGCCCTCACTCAAGGTGGATTGTATAGACTGACCTGGAAAAAAAGTGGGTTTGTTGTGAATGAAATCTGATGCCCAGCTATACTTGTTAAACATGTAATGAGAAAGAATCGAACTGGGGTTCCAAATTTGATCAACTCTTTTTGCTTTATTTGGACAAACAAGTTTTCTTACAAAATGCCAAAACCAAGCACAAGGAAATATGAAAATAATTTTTCTTATTGGTCACTGATGAAGGCCATATCCACACTACTTTAAAAACGTAGACATTAGTCTCTGTTTTCACCTTTTGTCCAGACTACCCTGGTGCTTTCAACCCCTGAAAACTGAGACTTTTGAAAATGCTCTCCAGAGTTGTATACTTCTGAAAACGCAGCATCAGAGTTGTTATGTAAAAGAGTGAAAACACAGATTTTCAAAATCACAGATCTTAAATTGGGCTCTGATTTTTTTGTGCTTATTACCGGTACATAGATTTTACACAGCCCTTCCCTAAATTGATTCTGCTTTTTACAACATCTCATTCTCTTTTTGGTCATTCATAGCAGACACAGAAGAGTTGCTTTCCTTAGTGCATGTTGTGTTGTTTACCCATATGCATGTAAATTGTGTTTTGTACAGTTTGAATGATGCATGCATGTGCCTTACAGTTTTACGATAAATCCCAGCAGTGTTATCGTCTCTTCTAGAATCTTTCCGCTGATACACATGCCTAGTACAGGTGAAGGTCTACATCATATGTGTTTTAGTGTGGATGGAGATATTTTCACATATGATGAGAAAATGTTAGTGTGAATGGAGATCGTTTTTGTTTAAAAATGCTGTTTTTAAATGAAAGTGTATCATGAGTGTACAAAGAAGTGAACTAAAGAAAACAAATAATGTGACGAACCAGACACAAATAAATGTAAAATGGCCCAACATGATGTGTTCAAGTGGGTTCAAATTCTAACATCACAAAACTTTTGGAGTAGTGATCTTAAAAAGGTTTCTAACTGGCAAAGACATAATTATGAAATTGGGAGATGAAAAAGCTCTAATGGAAGAAGACAGAGACCAAAAAGTCAATGATCAAGTTCAAAATCCAAAGAATCATGGTCAAAAAGGCCAGCAAATGGTGTTGATACTACTTTGTTCTGCCCCTAGCTGTTTAACAATGCAATCATTTATGTTTTGTAGTAAATCCAATACTCAGATCTCAAAAGAATTAAATAAAATAATGTGTCAAGTAACTTCTGCGTAGCAATTGTAAATAATATGGCTGTGGCCATGTAGTAATCAAACCAAAATTGTTCGATTCCAGCCAAGGTTCCTCCCCTGTGTTCTTTGCTCATTTTTATTCTGTTGTTTATGTCAATATTGTTAGTCATTTAGTTTTTATGTATCTATGTATTGTCTTTTATGTTCCATTTGTTTTGTAAGTGGTCCACCAAGAGGCAAGGCCACCTGTCCTCAGCCCTAAAAAGATACACAATAGTAACCTGAACAAAGGAAGAAAAATGAACAAAAAGACATAAAATGCCTTTTGAACCCTGGCTAAAATATAACAGAAATGGCAGTGATCATACCACAACAAGAAACAAAATGGCTATTTAATTAATCTCAAAAACAAAATGTACAAACAAAATACACAAAAATGTGTTATAGGAGTTCATAAACCCAGAGTATAAAAAGTGCTTTCCATTCCAACCAAGGCGGTCTTCCCAGCATCATAGGCCCTGGGCAAAGCAATATGCTGGGTCCCCTGTTTTCATAGCAAAACAGAAACATACTTAGCTATCAGAAACATCATGGACCCCTATGCTCCTGGGGTCCCTGGCCAGTGCCCATTGTGCCCTGATTCCAACCAAACTGCATGTTCTGTGTTACAGAGAACTTGGCAGGAAGGACATTGTTTATATAAGGGGGTTTGCTATGAAGAATCACAATATTCAAAAATGAATCCCAGTATTCCAGAAATTAAATATTTGAAGAGATACGCAAGGATTCTAAACCTAAAGCCAATTTTTGATTGCATCCAGAATACTGGACAATCTGGAACAATAACAACTTATTTGTGTGTAGTGCTCTTCACTGAGTGCAGGCGCAGAATTCTCAGTTAAAATGCAAGTATAGATTATACTAATCGCTAAATACAGAACTGGTATGCATATACATGCAGATTTGTTAAACACACAAAGAGCAAGGTAGAAGGAAGTGTGCAATGTTGACTTTCATATCATTGCAATAGTGTCATTATGTTTTGCAACTTCCATTTGTCCCGTGGCAGCAAACTCGCTAGTAATGGAATAAAAAAATACCTAAAAATTGAGGTGACCATTAGAAAAATAAAGTGGCACCCACCAAGTTGTGAAAACGACCTTAATTCAAAAAACTAATTTAAGACACAAACAGACAGAAGAAAATGACAAAAACATGTAGAGTAGGCACAGAGAAGAAAGTAAAGAGGTTTCAGATCATAACATTCCTAATTAGATGGCAGGTCCTGTCTTTATATGTCTTTGTTCCAGCATTTTCTTCACATTGCTCTTGCTCGGCGAAACCAGCAATATATTTTAATGTGCAAAGAACTTCATTTAATGAAATCTAAAACTTTGTGCGACCACTCTGACTGCAATAAATCTGATTAAGAATACATGGATTATGTCTTTATAGTGTAAAACTGTAGAGACACACACTCCAAACCAATACTGGAAATGTTAGCAACAACTTGAGCCTGAGGATGGTTTCTTTAGGTCAGTTACATTTGATGCTTTGGATCCACAAATGATGGGAGCCATGACAGAGCCAGTATGAACAAATATCAGCCTGAGCCCTGACTGCCCAATTCTACTTTACGTTTGTGGTAACAGTGCTTCCAGGTTTGCCTATCAGAGCGCCCGCCATTGTTAGCACAGTGCAAGGGTATCACCTCGTCTTGAATCCATTCCAATGTAAAGCTCTAAGCACTAATCAGCCACTAGTCTGTATAAAAGTTCCTTTAGTTCAATTGCTTTCTTCACTACCAAAAGCCTAGAAATATGTCACCGTACTGGATTTAAATATGTCAAATATACTACAAGAACCTTTAGCCTCAGGATAATTCATTCTTTCTTTTTATCAATTCACATCCTTTTTAAGAGACTGCTTCCTTAATTGCTTCGCAATCACATCATTCAAAAATGTCATTTAGCTGGGATAATTTCAAGTGACAATGTATCCTAAACTGGAAATGCTAATTCAGCTTCATTCACACCTGTATGCTTATGGTATAATAGTCACTGTGAAAATACGCATTTTGACATAAATAATTTTGTGACTTTTAGCAGGTAAGCTTTAAAATCTTTGATCTTTGTTCTGTTCCTTTCATTAAGTATTCCTGCACTGGCACTTGAATAAACATGGGAATAGCAGCAAGTTTAATTACACTTGTCCAAAACTGCTGAGACAAAAACCTGCTGGTACGCCTGCTTTACAGCGCCTTGCAGCTGTGCCATTGATCACGTCATGTTTGACCTCATTTCAGCTGGTAGTAGGAGGAATGCTCAAATTATTGAATGATATTTGTTGTTTATATCAAAAATATTATTCTCTGTTTAGAGTCAGAGAGTTGGAATGTTGTGCTGATATAGAATGCAGAAATATCCCATAATCTTGCAAAAAGCTGGAACAGCCCCAGGACAGTTAGGACTGGATCCTACCAGGCCAAAATTAAAAGCCTGCAGAGGACAAATTGCCTGTGTTGTACCTGACTAGGTTTATGGGTTGTGTTGTGACTCTGAGAGGCCAAGCCCTGCATTAATTGGGTTGTTTCACTTCTTCCTAATATCGCAGCCATTGAGAGTTTTTGTTTGCCTTTCATTTTGTGTATGTTGCATGGATTCCCAGTTGCTGTAAACTGAGTAAACTGTGCTTCAGAACAGCTTATCAGTTTCAGGCGGAGTTTTCTTTTGAAACAAGCCCTGCCTGAGAAATTATGCTTTAGTGTGAATTATTTCCTCCTACTTCAGAATTGAACAAACAAGGCAGGGCAACTCACTTTCTGTGACATAGATTTTTTTTGTCTAGGGCAGCCATAACTTTCTTTTGAATTAATGCTGTTGGCATTGGCCATTTTTCTGTTTGGATTGTGCTTATGACTTAATTTCTTAACTTGAAGCTTGGAGTCTCTACTTACAGGGTATTTTTTTGGCAACTCTGTATTATGTATATAGTACTGATGTCTGTCAGACCTGTGAGGTAAAGACTAAACAATTTTGTTGACATTTTGTATTTTTTAATGTTTTTCTTAGGTAAAGGCTATGCTCTCTGATTTGTCTTATATGGTAATGGGGCATTCAGCTCTACAACTGTACTATAGTGTTAGCTGAGTTATATTCATTTCTGATGTCTGTGGGTAGTGCAAGACTGAAGACTGGTGGTCTTCCATTCATCCATCCATCCATTTTCCAACCCGCTGATTCTGAACACAGAGTCACGGGGGTCTGCTGGAGCCAATCCCAGCCAACACAGGGCACAAGGCAGGAACCAATCCCGGGCAGGGTGCCAACCCACCACAGGACACACACAAACACACCCACACACCAAGCACACACTAGGGCCAATTTAGAATCGCCAATCCACCTAACCTGCATGTCTTTGGACTGTGGGAGGAAACCGGAGCGCCCGGAGGAAACCCGTGCAGACACGGGGAGAACATGCAAACTCCACGCAGGGAGGACCCGGGAAGCGAACCCAGGTTCCCAGGTCTCCCAACTGCGAGGCAGCAGCACTACTCACTGTGCCGCCCCACTGGTGGTCTTATTTTTCTAAAATTAATTTAACACTTTCAAATCGGAGCTCTCTAGGTGTATCTGTTAGTAACTTACTGCTGTGTAAGAAGACCTTAATAAACAATTGATTTGCTTTTAATGAACCTTGCAAAGCACCAAAGACATCACTTTAGACTTGCCGATACCTGTAGTGCATCTATTAGTCACTTACAGCTATGTAACGCAGGCTTAATAAAGACTTTTTCTGAATTACATACCTATAAGTGATTAATGTACTATAGCAAGAAGATAAAACTTTTGTTCTAAAGTGCTGCTATTAATTTTTCACTCCACATCTTCTCATTTGCAAAGTAAATGTGTGGCTTATAAATTTTTTAATTAGATATTCTTTTTAGATATGATCCAATCTGATAATTTCTTTTTCAGTTAGCAAAAGTCCAAGTGATACAGTAAGCTACCATGGGTCAATGTTCCCTGTAAAGGACTTGCAACCCAACCAGAACTGGCATTCATGACCCTGAATTCAGCTATGAAAGTTTGAGATTGTTAAGATGTGTTATTTTGTTAGTATATTTCACACTGTATGAAAATTTATTTGCTGTATTATTTCGCTAGAAGATTGTGCATGGTTTTAACAGTGCTGTACAAAATATAGATTGATTTATAAATATTGATATGTTATAGAATTCTGTATTCAAAAGTCTCTTTGAATGAATTATTCTTATGCCATTAGTGTTGTTTTGGAAGTGATGCAGCATGATGGTATATTAGTATGAAACAGCAGTTTGGAGTTCAGTTTCTAGTCTGGTCAATGTACTTGTCGGGCTTCTGTGGGTACGTTTGTTTTTCTCACATTACAGAATTGTGCATTTAAGTTTGATTGAATATGTTAGCCCTGTGTGTAGAGCAGGTAGGTTCACCAGTGTGCCTTGGGATGGGCAAGTGACCCGTCTGCCAGGATTTTTCAGTTGCATTGTATCTTACGTGGCTTAAATAGGCTTCAGTCCCATTGACCCTGAACTAGATAAAGAGGATTCGAAAATGGGTGAGTGATAAAAATGGAATTGTGATATAATCACTTGGTATTTATTTTTGCATTGAATAGGGCATGAAGGTATGTGGAATTCACAAAAAGATGCATGCAAGGTCACCAGATGATCATTTGTGGGCCCAGTGTGTACATAAGGATGCCATGCAAACTTAGCGTCTCCTCCACTAACTGGTTCCCAAGTGACAGCTTGTCAGCCTTGACTCCCTAAGAAGACAAGAAGCCCCCCCCCCCCCAAAAAAACCCCCACCCTTATAGGGAAAAAAATGTAAGAAATCTTGAAAGGGAAGTCAGAGAGAAAGCGAGATGGAGAGAGACCCCCTGCCAGGTATATAGGTAGATGAATCTAGTTATTAATGGCAAAACGCAACTGTTTTCTACCTTTTAAGATTTCTCGTTCTGCTTCAGTCAGATGAATGCTGCAGAGGAATATGTAGAAAGCATAATTTTTAGCTGACAGGATTTTTGTCAGCTTTATTGAAGCAATTGTAAATTTTACTGCTAGAGCAAAGAGGGATGGGCTTGGAGGCATTAATCACAGTAAAAGATTTTTATGGTGGATATAAAGCACCCGACATAGTAAGTAGGCAAGAGAATCATGGGTGTGACTAGGGCAACCTTAGGTTCATAATGGTATGTAAGCACTCAGCTCCAAAGTGTTTACAGTTTAAATAAACATATAGAGAGTTTAATGTAAAAGGATTTTGGATCAGCTATAATATAGTTTAACCTTACTGATGAGCCTAGATTAACAGGTACAAATACACAAAAAGAAATAAAATTGCAGTTGGCATGTCCACGTGGGTTCAAGACAGAAGAGTGCTGTTGAGAAAAAGACGACATTACTTCACAAGTACTGTGTGTTGCACAAAAAGCAATAAAACACTTCCCTGTTTCTCAGGGCCCACGCCAGCCGCTTTTTTCTAACGCAATGGAAGTTGAGCCAATTACCATAAAACCTGATTAAAATTGTTGCAATTTTTTTGCATAAGTTGTTTAATACATTTCCAATGGTCAAAAATCACTACAGTCAACCTACTAAATTATCTTACATTTCCTTGACCCGTTAAAAAAGTAACATTTTAAACTATTTTAGCAATAGACATATATTAATTCAACCAAAGCAATATATTGCCCTTGCAAAAAATAATATAATTTTAAATTAAATTGCTGTGGATAGGCATGTCTTTTCAGTATCTGAACCCATTTATCATATTTCTAGATTTGCCTTCCACGAAAAACAAATGTATGAATTTATGTGGATGGTGTTCTAGAAATAGAATTGAGGGGAGTCTGACTGAAAGCTGATTTTTTCCTTTTTTGTCCCTAATCTCATTTTTACTGTTCAGCAGGGATGCAACTAATATTACTAGCTGTCCAGGCACACCATTAATTGATAGTTATGTCACAGGGTATTAGGCTGAAAATATTATTAAGGAGCCATGCTTCTGTCTGAAAGGTGACCCTGAATGTAACAGAAGTGATCCCAAGCCACCAACGGCCATTTAAAAAAGAGCTGAACTTGGCCCTCTAGTACGAGGCAATGAAATCATAAAATGTGTGAAAACAAACAAAATGGAAAAGCTATCAGTACAGTCTGTGTAGAAAAAAAATAATAAAAAGCAGTGCATAGAAAACGTGTATTTCCTGCCCTTGAGACATTTTTCTTAACCCTTCTGTATTCTTTAAATGACATTTTAACAAAGATGTGAAGCTTTGAATTCCCCCCTTCTTTAGCAAGAGAAGCATTTAACCTTTAACAGGAAACACATAAATGAAGTGTTGGTTCAGATTAGATGCAAGGCAGGTAGAAAATGCTAAGCTATGTGACATTAAGGCAGGCTCCTAAATTGCCTCTGGCAGAAGGGGGGAAGCGATAGATGAGAGGTGCAGGAGGACATAGAAACTGTGTGTGTGTGTGTGTGTGCTTTTCTGATTAAAACTTTAAAGCTGTCAAATTTTAATAATATTAATAGAACTAGGGGGGTCAAGCCCCCTGGCACCTTTGGTGCCCAACTCCCAGTTGCAGCCTGGTAGGCCGCTCTACTTTCTGCCAAAATCATGAAATTCTATAAATATGTAAAAGAAAAATGAATTATTATTTAATTAATTTTTAATTATTAATTAATTATTTAATGTAAAAGAAAAATGAATTATTATTTAACGGTGTAAAAATCATGAAATGAGAATAAAATATTTACTGTCTTACCGATTGGAGTATTCCCATTAAACTGAGGTCCACTATGCTCAATGAGTATTTATAAGAGACTAAATAAATGATCCATTCATTTTAACTGACGTTCTTATAGATAAAAAATGTTGCACTTTTAGGCTTAGGATTTTATATATGGAGAGTAGATTTTAAATACAGGCAAACTGGGTTAACATTCGTACAACAAGTCTATACTGGTGATATTAATGAAATCAATGAAAGTTATTATAAAGCGTTATCAATTTTATTTAATTAACATGTATTTATGTGACCATACTGTATTAATCATTCTAACAGAACAGAATGAGTTAAGCTCCGTCATGCTCTCCATACACATTTCTGATAATACAAATAGACAATCAGTGATTACTTATGAAGCTTTTGTCGTTATGATGGATGGGTGGTAAGACAACAAATGTAGATGGTCACATTCTTTTCTCTTCTTGCTAAAACCAATGATAAGCATTTGGTTTAAACACATAGGCTACAACTAATACACAACAAAACTCGTAACAGCACATTCAGATGGTGAGATTATATTAGGGCTTCACAAACCAATAGCCAGCAAACTGTCAAGAACATGAAAAAATCACAAAGACAGTACAAACCCAAATGGTGTATTGCAGTTTGATTTAACTCATGGAGAACTGATCAAGTAAAACGCTGTAGGACTGCGTCTACTCATATCGCACCAGTCTGATCACAAGGCTACAGTATACAGATAACATCACACTCTGCCTGTTGTGTAACTTCTCAGAGAAATATTTTATGCCACAAGTACTTTTTAAAAGGTAGGTAACAGGTGTCAAAACATAGCTCTTTATGAGGAAGAGTCCATCCTTACACATTTCTGAATAAATCTGAGAGACTTTTGCACTTGCTGTAATTCAATGTACGGCACTTTACCAGTTGGGTGAATGGTGCCTAAAGGATTTAAGACCCTATAGTTGTATTCACAACATGCTCCTAATATTAATTTATATTTAAAATTTTCTGCTTCATTTTTTCAGGGGCATACTTTAAAACAAATTGTAAAACCTTTTTATATAAATAGCATTGCTGTCATTTTGATTATACTGTATCACCAAATAAATACAGCAATGAAAGTGCTATTAGGTAGAATAACTTTTAAACTGAATAACAAATAACATTAATCATTTCAGTTAACTTTTTAAATAATTGTATGTACAAATATTCCGTTAGAACGTTGCAAGAAAGTTTGATTTTGGTCAATGAAGCGTAAGATTACAGTAAGTTTTAACTTCCAGTAATATCCATCCATTCATTTTCTAACTTGCTTATAGAATTTAGAACTGTGGTGCACTGGAGCCAAGCTTGGCAGCACTTGGCACAAGCTGGGAACCAACCCTGCCTGGGGGTCAATTTAGAGTCGATCAGCTAAGCGAACATGCCATGCTTGTGGTGTACTGGTGAAACACACACCCAGAAACGAGGCCTGTGTGAGTGAGTGTGCCCTGGCATTGCCTTACATGGCACCAGGACAGCCTCCAGCTTCATGCAGCCCTAAAACTGGAATGAATACAAAATGCATGAATGAAAGCTTGAAATCGCTTATTCAGTGATACATCTAAACAAGCAGCATATGCAGGCTGAATTTGTTTTTGTGTTACATGAAATTCAAAAAGTAATAATGAAAAAAAAAAAATGAAGCAATCGACTATTACAACGCTTTATTATTAACACTTTACAATTACTTTCACTCATAAGTCAATAACAAGTAATACATAATGCTTACCAGATTATTAGTTCTAGCAATTGTTAGAAATGCCATTAAATGAGAATTCATATGCTGTATTTTATTTTACCTTTTATTAATAAGTCATTAACAAACATTACATAATTCTTCTTTATGCTTTCACAGATCATGTAGTCATTAATAGTAGATTGCCTAATCTAAAACTGAAATTATTCATTCTCTGTTAAGGTTTGTAAAGGTTTATTAATGAAAGCAATGGAAGTTATTATAAAGTGTCATGAATCTTTTTATTTAACATTTGTTGTAATACACATTCTAACATAACCGAACACGTTAAGCTGTGTCGCATTATCGATGCACACCATTTCTGATAATACAAATCGATGATCATTTGTCATTACTGCAGATTGGCGGTAAGACGACACATGCAGATGGTCACATTCTTTTCTCTTTGTGTTAACACCAGTGATACGTAATTGGTTTAAATGCAGAGCCTGCAACTAATGCACAGCAAAGGAGCCAACAGCACATTTTAATGTTGAGATTATATTAGGGCTTCACATACAAATTGCCAGCAAACTATCGAGGATGTGAAAAAAATCAGAAATACAGTAATCAACCTGCCACACTTTTTATTTTTCTATGTCATTAGTATTCTTTCATTTTTCCATACCTGGTGAAATAACAATAATAAGAAAGCATAAAAAAGACAAAACACAACAGGAGCAAAAGGGGACCAACACTTCAGGATATGTTTCGTGAATTTTCTGAGGAATTTGTTACTTGAGAAGGGTGGAGTGGAGAAGGAGCAGTTGGGCTTGCCTGCTTAACAATTTTAAAATGACATGCATGTCATATTCATATTCTTTTTATTATGCATATATATGGAGTGATCTTTTATGTACAGGCTTTCTTTTCTGTATAAGAACAACTACAATAATCCATACTCCATTTTAACACTTTTAGCAATGCACTGTATGATACAATAATATTGACCATACGTACAACTGTATGGAAGAAATGCATTTTCCATGCTCAGTTGAGGGTTTAGGACAAGATCTATATTAGGGCGAGAGTCCACTGAATGTGACACTTTTACAAGGGGTGGTAGCAGTAAAAATAAAAGTCTGTTTATGAGCCTGCGGCCTTTGTTTGGCTACTAAGCCACAGAACCAGTGGAGTGTTTTATGGGTTTTTCCTGGTGTTTACAAGGCATACCGAAGTGTCATCCAAAGTCTGTATAGGTTTGCAAGAAGTCTTAATGTCTCTGATCATGCTAATAGGCAAACGGGTAAGATATTTTTTTCACTTGCTACAAGGGGGAGGTGTTGTGGGGAGGCAGGGAGAGACTGAATAAATCCTTTAGTTAAAAGTGCAATGAATGGAGAAGCCTGTTGTTTCATCTATAGACCCTTCTGACAGCTTTATTAAGTTGTTAGCAGCTTTAAGACATGCAGCCAGTACAAAAGACTCTGCTGCTTTGTGCATTGTAAAGTAGGAGTCAAACCCATTATTATGATCCTTACTAACATGTTTTATCCTTTGCTGTTAAATTTAATTGTTTCAAACTGGACGAGAGAACAGTTAGAATTTCTATTTATGTGTTTCTCATTCTGCTTACATACATTTTTTACCTTACCGTTGTTTAATTTAACTGACTTTCTGAAGCATACATTGTCTGTATGTGCTTATAACTGTAATGTAATAGCACTAAATAAGTAATACTTACAGTAAAAGTGGTACACTTTCTAGTACCGTTGCCACAAAGTTCCAGGACATGGGACTTAATCACCTGTCTGTGTGGAGTTTTGTACTTGTCCCCACTCATACATATGGATCTTTCTACAGAAACCCTGGTTCTCCTCATATATCCCAAAAATGTGTGTGTCACTTCTATGCAACAGCATTGCTACCCTTTGCACCACTTTACTTTATGTTAGTATGCTAGATAACTGGTAATATGAAATATGAAAGTGGATTTATGTTTGAGTGGACTGGATAACCACTAACACCCCTTAACTGGATTAACCAGTCTTGACAATGGTATGTTATATTATGTTATACAGTAAACTAGCCTTACACAATATGGTATTACTGTTTTGGGCATTATAAGCTCACTAATAATAGCAAGTGAATGGACAAGAAAACAGAACTACAAATCTACGTAGAGACAAAAGTGAGGAAATAAACAACAGACAGATTTATAGCAGAAGAAAGCTATATCATAATCTTAACAGTGCACATCATGATGCTTGCATTCCTCTGTCTCAGTAAATTCTGACTTGGCTCTGTACCAGACATTCCCTGTAGCTTTAAAGCCCCTCTCATATTGTCCCTTTGCTTTATGCTCTTGTTTCATTGCTTCTGTCCCCACAAATAATGTTTTAAATTTAAGTAGGTACAGTATAAAGAAATGTTTGAAAACACTGCATTTTGGGTTGTATGGGCTTAGCTTAATTTTTCAAATTTGTACTGATGTGTTTGAGATTTATATTCTCTTTTGTATATACAGTTTATAAGATAGATAGATAGATAGATAGATAGATAGATAGATAGATAGATAGATAGATAGATAGATAGATAGATAGATAGATAGATAGATAGATAGATATTTGAAAGGAACTGTATTATACTGTAGATAGATAGATAGATAGATAGATAGATAGATAGATAGATAGATAGATAGATAGATAGATAGATAGATAGATAGATAGATAGAATTGAAAGGAACTGTATTATACTGTAGATAGATAGATAGATAGATAGATAGATAGATAGATAGATAGATAGATAGATAGATAGATAGATAGATAGATAGATAGATAGATAGATAGATAGATAGATAGATAGACATGTACTGTATGTGCTGTCATGGTTTACTTGAAATACATGCATGTTAGTTTCCATAAATTGAGCCTGTGTGAGTGAGTATGGAGGTGTGGGTGAATGCACCCTGTGATGGAATGACACCCCATCCACAGGAGCTCCTGGTCTTGGTGCATTTCAGACTCGCGCTCGACTTACACAAAGCCTCTTCCCCATTGTGTCATATTTGGATGATATCCCTCTTTATGCAAACATTGTGGTCTTCTGACTTCTTCATAGTTGGCAGGATGGCTAGGGAAGAACCTTTTTTATGTGGTTATGATTAAAGGATAAGAATGTGTTTAACATTGGTTTAAATTGTGTAATGTCTGCTTTCCTTGTTTCTGAGTAGATTGTGATTGGCAAGAATCCACTTCATTAAAGGAGGCATACACAAATACAACAAATGTGGTTTTAATTTATATGTGATTTTTTTTTGTGACTTAGCAGCTGAGCTCATTAAATAGTTTATTTAAGTAGTCATCGAAGGAGAAATTTAAAGACTATTTGAAAAACATTGAAAGTTGGAAATCTGAACCTTGAACACTTGTTTGCTCTACAGTTTTTATCTGTTTTAGTGATTTCAGGATTCCTTTCTAAATAATATGCTCTTTGTAAAGAGACAATAATTTTGTTGGTAGGATTTATTTTAAACGGTGCAGGTAATAAATTAATACATTTTGCTCAGAAAGCAAATAATAAATCAATAGATATTTATTTAAAGATGTAAATTTGGAATGAGTGTGCACCTTAATGTTATTGTATTACATTTGTAAACCTGTCTAGGCACTCTGACCCTATAGTGAGTGAATTGAATTGAAATGATCCAACAAAATGCATACTTTTCTTTGATTATGTTTATGTTCATAACATTGAACTACAAACATTTTGGTTCAAATAATGTTTAGGAAGATTTGTTTAGGGCAGAAAAGGTTTTATTTATTTCTTAGTATGCATTTTACTTTGCAAACACTTTTTATACAGAATTTTGAAAATGTTTAACTTTTCTGTGTTCTTGCTATGAAGATGTTCAGATTTTCTAGCAAATTATAAAATTTCAAAAAGACTGAAATGACAGCAAATGGCGCAAATTACTTTTTAATCAAGTTAACTTAGTAGAACACTGGAGGTTCTACAGAACATGTCTAATTTGAAAAAAAAGCTGTTCATTTATCCCAGTGTGTTGTATGATCTTGTCCTCTCAAAGTTTATACATTTTGTAAATAAAACTGTGCAAAGCAAGTGAGATTTCAGCAGTCTGCAAACTTTGGAAAATGTGTGATTTTCTTCCTTTTGGCTAACATTAGTAAGTAAGATGAACCTGCTGTGAGGGGGTGCACTATTACCACAGTGTCAGAGTGGCCTTGACCGACGTCTGCTCCTGACTTTTGGGTGTGTGTATTTGCTTCCTCTGTCATGTTTGAAACACACTGAGGACAGTGACAGGCATGCAGCCTTTGAACTCTCTGTGTATGCCAACCTGTCACTGCTCATTGTGTACATATCCCACATTCCCTCGGCTTTATCGTGCTGTCTGCCTTTACATGCCAGTGATGTTTGGGGCTGGCCTGACAGTTCGCTCAACTCTCTCAAAGCCCCATATCGACAAATAAACTGCCTTTCCCCTCCTTGTTCTGCTTTGTATGTTTGTACATTTTTTAACTTTAAAGATGCTAAAACAATGTTGTTAGTATTATTGCAATTGCCTGGGTTATATATGCAATCCTGGCTCCATACCAGCCCGAATTTTAAAAAGTAATTGGGAAAGAACGTTTTAAATTTGACATATACTGGTCTTTATAGGCAAAACATTAGAATGAGATATTTTGAATATTATTTAAACGTGTTATCTATCTATCTATCTATCTATCTATCTATCTATCTATCTATCTATCTATCTATCTATCTATCTATCTATCTATCTATCTATCTATCTATCTATCTATCTATCTATCTATTTGAATGTCTATCTGTCTGTCATACTGCTCGTGTCAAGTTTTTTCATTTGAAAGTAAAGGAAACAGGGTAGCAAAGCACATCTTGATTATAAACACCTCCGAGTATGGATGCTAAAGGTCACTGTATCACTAACCCATGGAAATAATGAATTCCTTTCTTTGATGTTGTCCAATAAATCAATTTTCTCTATCCAATTTAAAAGGAAATTGTTATTTGGAAAACAATTTTATTTGCTGTTTATGAATAATAAAGTTCTAACAGACTCGCAGGAATGTAATGATACTATTGTTTTATTATTATCATTATAAAGTCTAGCATATGAGTGGATAGAGTATTACCCAGTAAAAAAATATTGAGTATTTTGCATGTGTAATGTCAATTTTGTTTTGCTACAGAAATGTGATTAGAAATATGAATATTTGCCCAAATGCCAAACCAATAAAGTGGGTGCTACAGAGGCTCTGGGATCTTTCTGAGCGATCAAAACTTTTCTAAAACTAGAAAGTGCTTGACTAAGAAAATGCTGAATTTATTTGAGTAAATGTGACACGGTCTTTGGTTCCTTTAATTTAGCTCTGTTATTTTGTTTTGCTGCTTATTAGTTCAACAAGGAAATATTACCTTCAAAACAAAGCACAATTACTGGATTTTTGAGTACACAAGGAGGGTCACTTAGAGATTTATCTCTACAAGAATAGAAAAGTTTTGATTGATATTTACATAAAGACTGTTTAGACTGACAAAGTATCTCTCCAAATGTTTAACCTTGTTTTGCATTGTTCACATGTATATTCACTTTTAAGAGTATTGTTTAATCTCTAGAAGTCAATCTGGCTTAAATAGTTTAAAATAATAGAACAAACTGACAGTAAAAAATCCATATGTCCATTTTTCTGAACTGCTTACCTATCTCAGGGCCACAAAATATTGGTTCTTACACTACAGTAATTAAAATAAAGCAACAGCTTAAATGATACAAAGAAAGTTCAATTCTGACTACTAAAAGCTAATGAATTGTACATCTGTAATAATTAGTTATTTGTAAGTTTGAAACAGCCTTCAAGAAAATATCAGTGCATTGGGAGATGTATTACTGAAAGTGTGAATCCGCTCTATAGAAAGGTGATACATTTACCATCTAGAATAAAGAAGTTGAAAGCTGTTCTTCCATTTATTTTTTCATGTATAAATATAGTATACATACTGGAGGTACCATATATATATATATATATATATATATATATATATATATATATATATATATATATATATATATATATATATATATATACTTTAGCCAGAAGAAAGTTCCCAATGTATAAAGAGTTGGGGTTGATTCATAGGGCACTTCTCATTGATTTTATTTTTACCTCCTTTAAAAAAAATTTGTTTTTCGGCAGGAGTCAGGTACAGTCAACAGGGAGCCAGCGAGGTCACTTCCTCAACGACCATCAGTCACCACGGTAACAACGCCATGGCAACCAGCCAGTCAGTTTTACAACAAGTGTCTCCGGGTGGTCTGGACCCAAGCCACAGTTTACTGTCACCTGATGCCAAGATGGTGAGTCCAGTCAGGATAAGTTAATTGGAAATAGTAACATATATGTATGATATATACATATACATATATATTGTATACAGTAAATGATAGATAGATAGATAGATAGATAGATAAATAGATAGATAGATAGATAGATAGATAGATAGATAGATAGATAGATAGATAGATAGATAGATAGATAGATAGATAGATAGATAGATAGAATTCATTTGGACATATGGCAGAGTGTGATTTAATGCACGCTGTCATAAAAGAAAGTGTTTCAGCCTTATACATGCATGCCTATCGATGGAGAGAGGCCTAAACCAGAAACAATGGCCACATTGTACTGTGAGTTGAAAGTCAGACTCCAGGCAATGGCCTTTTGAGAGGAACGTAATGCTGTTCCCTGTAGCCTTCACCAGCTTCTAAAGGTGCGCATTTAGTTATAAGCCAATAAACCTGACAAAGGAGCATTCTCATTTTATTGATTAAATACCTTGTAAAGGGTGCAGAGGGTGGAACGCTGTTTGTTTTTCTGTACTAATGACGACTGAGTTTGATAACAGGAATACTTTTTTTTTTGGATTCCAAATAAAAACATTCCTCCCCCCTGCCCCTACACCTACACCCCCCCCCCCCCCCCCCCCCCAACACTTCTGTTAACTTTGCTCTTCTCTATATACAAGTAGCAGCATGTTTTCTTCCACCCTTACATTTTAATGTAAAAAAAAAAATATAGAATCCGATATTTTATTACTGAAGCAAGTCTACTATTGTAAAATACAGTTTCAAGGTGTTGATTATATGTCCATGTACCACATTTTCAAAATGGGATCAAAACATATGTGTTATCAGGAGTTTTTAAATGCAGATGTAACAATCGGGTTGTTTGGTGGCATTCATTCAGTCAGAGATCAGGATAAGATCAACCTGTTGACGCTGATTCATCTAATGATTTTAATTGTATGCTATTCAGTAATTTTAGTTACCAGGAGTCTCATTCAGGATTGTTCATTGAAAATTTTACGTATATATGAAGAGTTTTCTTCATGATAAGGCCATGTCAAATTATGTGACTTTTCCAGCGATTTTCAGTCATAGCCTTCATTTATATAGTCTTAACAAGCTAGAGGCAGTCAACATCGCACTTCTGTGACAGCTTGTCGCCTAGTGTGACATACCTAGTGACTCACACCAACTAGTCTGCGACTCACTCTGGTAATCAAACAGGTTTGATTTTGTCTTTAGTCATAGTGTGGGCGCCGTGTGCATGAGAGCAAACCAATGAATGTTCATTTGGAAGCACAATGCATACAATGCAGCAACGAAGAATAAAGAATGTGGGTATTTTGGACCTCACAAACAGAAGAGAAGTTTGTCTGTATGATGTCTCATGTTTTACTTTCCGTGACAACTGGTATACTTTAGTACATCGCTGACTCTGTCGGGATGCTTATTATTGGCTGTCACAAAAAGAGCAAGCGCAACTATGCTTCAAGGTCGCCACTCAGTCAGTAAATGGGCACTGATGTTCAGTCATTTAAATTGGCATGGTCTGATGATAAGATCAGCAACTCCAGTCAGCAAGTATGACAAATAGAAAAACTAGATGTTGCATCGACTTTAATCTAAAACTTCTCAGCACGATGAACACGTTTGTTTCTAAACTAGTTTGACAATGAATGCAAAGAATTTTCCTAGTACAGTCTTTCCCAGTTTATATACTCTTAATATTTTTTTTAGAAATCTTTATTTGTCCCACATTTTATATTGGACTAATTTCTCAATGCAATACCTTCTATAGTTTCTGTACTTTGCAGAATGTTATACATGAAACCTGGATACACTTAATCGCCAGTCACACCAGTCTTATTCAAAACAGACCCAAGATCTAACCAATCTGAGGTCTTGTGATTAGAAAACTCGCTGGATGGAAAAAGAACTGGGCTAACGTCAAAGTGTTTGTTATCTAGATGGCTTGTTTTAGCCACATACAATATGCTACACTGATATTTAGGATTCGTTGCAGATGTGCTTTGATGGAAACTACTCAGACTTGTGGTGTTCTGTTTATTCATCTGATTTATACATCCACCCATTTCCTGTACCACTTCTTCTAATTGAGAGTTGTGGTGAGCTGGAGCCAATACCAGCAGCACCAGACATAAGGAAGGAGCCAAACCTGGATGGTTCACCCATTCATCACATTGCACATTCATGCACGTGGTTGCACTAGGCCAGTTTACAGTTACTGATCAGCATGACTTACATGTCTTTAGGATGTGGGAGGCAAAATAAAGTTCCTGGACATACTTGTAAAAACCCAATGCAGACATGGGAAGAAAGTGACTGAACCAAGATTCATCCCTGGTCTCCTGGAGTTGTCAAGCAGCAGTGCTATCTAATTCACCACTGTACAGCCCTACACCGATATACAGAAAAATAATAAATTATACCCTTAAAGTATCTAGATAGTAATTCAATTGAACATGTTAAGTGAAGACCACCAAGTAAAGAAAAGAAGAAAACTAAAACCCATATATCTGCCCTTGACTATTGGTCATCTGACCCTACACCTTGGGTCACAGTGTACTTGTCATAGGTTCTCCCAATGAGAATGGTGTATACCCCATTGTCCAGTTACTTTTAATGATTTTCATTCATATAACATAACCAAAAATAAGGGGCATTTTAGTCACTGGCGTCATGGTCAGGTGTTGCTAGGCCTGCAACCTTGGTATTAACTTTAAGAATCTTTCTAATTGTTTGCATTCATGCACAAATGCTGTACAGTATGCCATGTATAAAGAAGGGTTAATGAAAACAACTGCCCTTTTAGGTACTGGTGAGCATGGCTCACATTCAGTTATAAGATAAACCACATTCCTGTTTTTGTATTTTTTTCAATGAATTTGATTTCCTTCTAAAAATATCATCATGAATGGGATGCTTTTAAAAAGAGTCAACTGTAATGTTCAATAAGTTGAAAGTTAAAGATTTTAACATTTCTTTAATTTTTTTTTCAAGCTGCCTTAATTCACGTAAATAAAAAGGACTTGATATAAAGATTATGGACCAATTCGGGTGTAGTTTGGGTGGCAGAGAGAATTAGAGAAGGGCAGTTCACAGGTTATTAAAGATGTGATTGATTTCACTATGGAAATGTTGAATATAAACAAACTAAAGAGTCTGGGGGTCACTGGAAATCCTTCTGTCAACTTTGTCCTTCTTAATAAACTTTATCCAGATGTTGAGATGGGCAAGTAACATTGTTGTGTTTTCAGTTTTTTCTGTGTTCTTGTAATCCTTGTAGTGGAAAAAACATGCACTATAAAGCTTTTAATTAAAATGGCTGTATTGCAGGTTTCTGGAGGAGGTCTGCCTCCTGTCAGCACACTGACGAATATCCATGGTTTGTCTCAGAACTCACACCACAATCCGCAGACACAAAACCTCATCATGGCACCCTTGACTGGAGTAATGGCTATTGCACAGAGTAAGTCACTGTGAATATAAATGCATATGTGCTCATAACCTATCTTGTGCCTGTACCTTTATCTGCTAATGCAGAAAAAGCATTTACATTCTCATTTACAGCCTATTGTACAATGGAGATAGAGCTAATGTTATCTTGAGAGGTGTTAAACTGCTGTTTTGCACAGCCCTGTTGTTAACATGCTTACAGAAATGCTTCTAAATATCTTCTAAGAATGAAAAAGGAGATTATTAAAAGGTTTTCTCTGTCTCTTATTGTTTTATAGGTTTAAACACATCGCAGGCTCAGAGTGTCCCAGTTATTAACAGTGTTGCTGGCAGTCTCACAGCACTCCAACCTGTCCAGTTCCCACAGCAGCTGCACAGTCCCCACCAGCAGACCATCATGCAACAGTCCCCTAGTCACATGTCCCAGCAACCCTTCATGGCCACAGTTGCTCAGCTGCAAAATTCACACAGTAAGTGTTGAGCGTTTTTTGAGCTGACCTTGGTCGGTTCTACTATGAATTTTAAATGAAACTCTTGATTTAAATTGATCTTAATCATTACTAGTAAAAAAAATGAATTTAGGGAGTCTCATATCTGAATAAAAGGAACCAAATAAGCTTTGGTTGAAAAAAAAGTAAAGTAAATGTGGAATAATGCAAATGGTTTCTGTCTTTTTAGTGTACTCACATAAACAGGAGCCCACGCAGTACTCCCACGCCTCCAGATTCCCATCTGCAATGGTGGTTACAGACGCAAGCAGCATCAGCCCGCTTACCAGTTTGTCCTCCAGTAAACAGGTGAGTGCAGAATTATATTTGAATGCTGAAATTCACATTCCTTATAATGGCAGAGAAAAGGAGTGACCATTTCATGAGACTGGATGATGGCTATGGTTAATACAAAGATACTTTATACTGTATATCACCACTATATTTGTAAAGTCTGCATATCCCTCCTATGTTTGCACACTCCTCCCACATCTCAAAGATATGCACTTTGGGATAAATTGGTAATTATAAATTGGCCCTTTACAAGAAAGCGTGAACATGTCTTCTGTCCTGTGGTGAACTGTTATCCTACCCAGTGTTGTGTCTTGTCTTGTGCCTAAAACTGACATGGTCGTCTTCAGCCCCAGACCCCTTAACTTTTTTCACATTTTGGTATGTTGCAGCCTTATTCTACAAAATTTTTAAATTCATTTTTACCCGCAATAAACAACACTTAATACCCCAGAATGCTAAATGTGTAAACAGGGTTTTAGGACTTTTTTTTCCAAATTCATTAAAATAATATCAAAAAACCTTGCTTGAAATCTGGCTCAGGTGCATCTGATTCTATTGATCATCATTGAGATGTTTGTACACCTTGTTTAAAGTCCACCTGTGGGTAATTCAATTCATTAGACATGGATAGGAAAGATAACCTGGGTGGAGATTGGAGAAACTTCCAGAGGCACATCCATCGACTGCAACACTCCACTAATCTGGGCTTTATGGTGGAGTGTCCAGACAGAAGACTCTTCACTGTAAACCCTAACTCTAAGCCTCACCCTAATTTCTGATGAAATCAAGGCTAAACTGTTTGGCCTTAGTTTTAAGCATCATGTCTGGAGGAAACCAGGCACTACTTATCACCTCCACAATATCATTCCTGCGGTGAAGAAAGGTAGTGGCAGCATCATGCTATGGGGTTGTTTTTCAGCATCAGGGATTGGGAAAGTAGACGGAGTCGAGGGAAGGCTGAATGGATCAAAGTACAGGGATATCCTTAATGAAAACTTGCTCTAGAGTGCTCTGCACTTCTGCCTGGGCTAAAGGTTCACCTTCCAACAGGACAATGACCCCAAGCACAAAGCAAAGACAACACAGGAGTGGCTTAGGGACAACTCTGGGACTGTCCTTTAGTAGCCCAGCCAGAGCCCAGACTTGTACCCGATGGAACATCTGTGGAGAGACCTGAAAATAGCTGTCCACTGACGGTCTTCATCCAGCCTGACAGAGCTTGACAGAGGGGAATGGCAGAGAATCCCCAAATTCAGAAATGCAGAGCTTGTGGTGTAAAACCCAAGAAGATTCCGGGCTGCAATCGCTGCCAATGGAGCTTCAACAAAGTACTGAAGAAAGGGCCTGAATGCTGGTGTCAATGGGATATTTCAGTGTTTCATTTTTAATAAACGTGCAAAGATTTCTAAAATCCTGTTTCTGCTTTCTCATTCTGGGGCATCGAGTGTTGCTTGATGAGGTAAAAAAATGAATTGAAATGTTTTTAGCACAAGACTGCAACATAACAAAATGTGAAAAAAGAGAAGGGGCCTGAATACTTTCTGAAGGTACTGCATAAATGTATGTATATATATATATATATATATATATATATATATATATATATATATATATATATATATATATATATACTGTACACATATACATATATACACACACATATACTGTATATATATATGTGTGTGTTTATTTATCTATCTATAAATATAGATATAGATATAGACACATATAATTTACACAGTATGTGTTTATATATGCAAACCCTGAATTGAATTAAAAGGATTCGAGAATGTTATTTTACATCTAATAATCTAAACATACAGTATATATATATAATGTACATAGACCTTTAATCAAAAAAGTCTAACAAGGTCTTTTTTATAAAGAATAAAACTCAAATGCAAGTCAAGTACTGGCAGGTTAACAAACTCTTTCAAGGTCACACCATGTGTCACTGGGAGCCCTGAACTTCCAACCCATAGTTTTAAGACCAGATCCTTAGGCCATTTTGCCACGTTGAATTAGATATTTTTCTTAATCAGTTTTCCATATGGAGAAAGATAATGTCTGGAAAATCTGATTCATCAGGAAAATTAAATTGTAATCATTAATATGTAAAATAAGCATAGTCAAAAACATGTTTTACTTAATGTTATTTATTTTCATATGATTTTGCCATTTCTTTTATATTTATTTACTTCATTATAGGGCTTGATCTTTTTGTTTAGTGCCAATGTTTTCTTTCTCCATCTGCTGTTCTCTTTTACTTCTCACTCACTTCAGGTGAACATCTTCACTCTGCTCTTTCCTACATTTCTCATAAGTTTTATTTAGTTTGATAGTTTGACATTCATATGGTGTATCTTTACCAAATATAGCTGGATATCCATTCTTTTCTTCATATTCAATAAAAATTTGTTCTGCCAATATAAGTTTATTTTTAAATACAAAGAACCTTTCAGAAACTGACTGGTGCAGAAGCAATTGAGCAATCTCAGCAATTGTGTTGTGCTTCTCATGATATGATTCTTCTTGTTTGCTGACTTTGTTTGTTTGTCCATTTGCTGTCACACTTAGGATGCCACAGTTAACAAGATGATGCAACTCGGGAGTCTTTCCTGGGTAAATACTATATTTCTACATCCCTCTTTATAGCGATGCACATTTGTCTAACTTTCACAAATTGCCTGCTTTATTAGCCACAAGCTGCTATGTTGCCGATTCCTAATAATTCCTTTCCTAACAGTTTTGTGTGGCTAATATGATATTCTTCATATTGTTCATGCAATATGAATATCCAACAAATTAATCCAATCATACTAACCTTATGATGACATTCTTTTTTTTTTTTGTATTATTGGACACCTGACCTCCTTTCTCAGACTGTATGCTAATAAGAAAAATAACAACCATTGCTTCCATATTCTTGTTTTCAGAATGTTGCCTTCTTCAAGAGCAGAAAACCTATGAATTTGTCTATTGGTGTATATCTTTTGTCTATTGGTGTATGCGTTTCCTGAACTTGCTTTATACAGTTAAGGAGTCACAGGTAGTTACAGTGGGTGGATGGATAGAGACATGTACAGTATATATATATATATATATATATAGAGAGAGAGAGAGAGAGAGAGAGGGACAGCGAGAGAGAGAGGGAGTGGGCGTGGTCAAGTCAAGCTCATTTAAGTTAATTTAAGCTGAGTGGAAAAACAAAGCAGGTGCACAATGGCGCAGAGAACAGAAAATAAATGGATGTTATAGCCTTCCTTTTTTGATTTGAGTAGCTAGGTTGTTCAGGTCTATCTTGGGAAGAGCTCCATCTCACGGCTTGCTAAATGAGATGCCTGCCTCTGGGGATGTCTGGGTTTTATAGGGTTCATACCGGCGGGGTTTGTTGTCTTCACTGGGCATGTTCTCAGCACTATGGAAGCAGAAGGAGACAATATCGTTAGTGACAGTGCCCCCTCTAGTCCCAGAGTGGTATTACACATCTCTGATGAGTCCAGAAGGTGATCCTCTGACACGTATGCATGACTAGTCAGTCATGTCTGTCATTTTCCAACCCTCTATATCCTTTCACAGGGTCACGGGGGTATGCTGGAGCCAATCCCAGCCAACACAGGGCACAAGGCAGGAACAAACCCCGGGCAGGGCACACACACACACACACACACACACACACACACACACCAAGCACACATGAGGGACAATTTAGGATCACCAATGCACCTAACCTGCATGTCTTTGGACTGTGGGAGGAAACCCACGAAGACACGAGGAGAATGTGCTATATAAATAAATGTTGTTGTTGTTGTTGTATACATGCAAACTCCACGTAGGGAGGACCCGGGAAGCGAACACAGGTCTCCTTACTGCAAGGTAGCAGCACTACCACTGCGCCACTATGCCATCCTATGCATGACTATATACTGTACATGTACACAGTATATATATACATCTTCACCTTTTCTATCCTGGTAGCATCAAATCAAGCAAAGAGAAGTGAGCAATTCCGAACTCTGGTGCATATACACACTCAGTTTAATTGAAAATTAAAAATCACTACTTAATCTTGTTTGTGTCTTTGGATTTATAGAGGGAACTAAAGTACTCTGCACACAAACAGTGGAAATCGAACAGGGTTGTCCATCAGTCTCCATTTTCTATCCAGTTAGACGGCAGTTCCCAAACCCAGCAGCATTAAGTGCAGGTTAAGAGCCAGTAGTGGATAGCATGCCAGTCTATCACAGGAAATTATTTTGATGTAGTTTTCAATTTATTTCCCCCTGTTCTGTTGGTTTCCCTGCTGCACAAACTGCATTTACTTTATTTAGTAAATAAAACATGTCTTTAAAGTCATCTTGAAAAAAAAAACCAAAATAATGCCAGTAGCTACTCTACGGTATCTTGACATATTCCAAAACGGCCCACTGTTCAAGAGGAGCTCTGACTTTGGGCCCGCAAATCTTAATCAGTTGACCAAACAGGCAGACCGCTACTCCTCAAAATCTTATTTCCTTTGAAAATCTCTATCAATCAATCTGCTACCTGCTCAGCCCGAACAGAGCATGATTAATTGTGCCTTTTTTCTTTTTTTACTTTGCCCTCTCATGCTCAGATAACTTTCCTTGCTGAGACAGGCCCCTGGAAGCACAGGAAATGCGCTTTCAACTTAATCAAAATACTGTACTCCATTGCGCTGGGGCCAGCTCAAGCCAGCCGCCCAGAGCTTAACGGAGGAGGTGAGGAGGCTCCAGTAATTAAGGCCTGTTCCTTTCTCTGCCCTGATCTCCTCTGTGACTGCTCTTGCTTGAAGTATCAGTAAAGCGTGCCACGCCGACTTGTTTCACACGCCCAATTTCCCACAGTGCTGAGCCTCTGTCCCTGTTGTGTTCATCTGTTCTCTAAACAAACTTTGTGCTATTTAGGCAATGTGCAATTAGTTACGGTAACACTCTACACAAAGTGAATGTTAACGTGATGTTTTATTCTGACTCTACAATGGTAGCTAAGCTGTGGCGCAGAGGCATTTTTAGCTTTGAACAAAATAGAATGCTACAATCAAATTACAGTTTTATTTTTACAATGTATTACGTTTAATGTTATAAAGTTCCTGTCAAGTCTTTACTACTTGATTAAATCTCTTCATTCATTATGTGCATCAGAAATGACAATTTATTTAAAATAGAAGGGTGTTTATCATTTGTTTACATCAATTTAATAATTACATAATAATAAGCATCTATCCATTCATTTTTTTGAATTCATTTCGTCCATTACAGCGTTGCAGAGAGCTGGAGCCTATTCTAATAGCTCTAGGCACAAGGCAGGAATGAACCCATAACTGGGGTCCTGTCCATTTTGGTGGCTACTAAAGAAAGTAAGACAGCCATCCCTGTACTGAACTTGTTTAATCCAGTTTAGGGTTGTTGAAAGCTGTCATCTGATATGGCAGTACAAGTGTATTTTACACTGCGACATGCTCAGATATTTTGCATTTATTCTGCTAAACGTAATTTACCACATAGCCTCACACATCCCAGTTGTGTTCAAGTTACTTTGTAGGGATTGTCCTGACTCCTGGGCAGTGTACGGTTGTGATTTGAGAGTTGGACTTTAAACCATAAGGATGACAATGCAGTTGTCACCTCTGACTCACTTTGTGACCCTTAAGGAGTCACTCAGCTTTTCTGGGTTGCAATTGTAAAAAAGCAAACATAACATTTTTTAAACTGCTTAATCCAATTCATGGTCTTGGCAGGCAGGCACCACTGAGAGCAAGGCAGGAACCATCCCCACATATTGAGGGGATGGTGTGTGGGCGGCTGTAATTGCTAATTAGCCTAACATCTATATCTTTGGGAAGTTGGGGGTACTAAATTTGGCAGGGGAAGAACTCAACAGACACATAGAGAACTTGAAAGATAACAAAGACAGCAACCAAGTCAGTAGTTTGAACTGCGGATACTTATCCATAAGGTGGCAGCATTAACCTGTCTGCCACTGTGCCACCCCTGTTAAAAAAATAAAAATGATGCATAACAAATTGTATTGTATCCTGATCTTGTAAGTTAACTTGGCAAAAGGTGACTAACTAATATAATAATAACTGAGAGCAAGACAAGAACCCACCTTGGATGGGATGCCATGTCATTCCATTACAGGGTACACACCACTCACACGGGGCTAATTTAGTTAAACTTCTTATGGATGTATTTGAGATGTAGCACAGGAAACGATTATCATGTGAAAAACCATACAGTCATGGGGAGAACATTCAAACTTCATGCTTTGGATGTGCAGCTGGATCCGGGGTCATCCACTCTCATTGAAAGTATACGTCTTTCAACTGATTACACTTGTGCCCAATACTGCTGGCATAGGCTCCAGCTCGCTGGGGTCCTGCAATGGAATGAGCAAGTTCAGAAAATGGTTGGATTGTTGCAGAATGCTTTTCATTCATTGTCCGATTATGTAACTGCAGGTTAATAGACGTGAGTGAATGCATATTCCTGTATTTATCACTATCGGAGATGTTCAAATCAATAATCTAAGCAGTAATCCATACAAGTCAAAGCTGACAAACAGTAAATGTATTTGTTTAGAGGAAAGTCAATGTGGAGTTATTTTATTAATACCTAGGATTTGCTTGAGACATGTTCCCTGAAGTTTCATCTTCTGCAAGCCCCACTACCTGCGCTGTTTGCTATTCCCTGTCAGACCCTACCTTGCTTTTATTGCCCGAGTGTGTTTGCTGAGTCTTTCACTTCATCTTGGCAACCTGTGTCTAATGATATCCCCTTTAGTTCTGGCGTCCTGCTTATCTAATTGGGATGGGGGGTTGGGGGGGTAGTTGTGTTTGAAAGTCACCAGGTCATGACAGGTTCAGCAGTCCTGCAGTGGGTCCCAAATGAACTTTTGCAGAAAATCAGCCATGGTCACTGCATCTGTAATCGGCACGCAGAGCAAAATATGAAGGCACATTACACAGCCAGTTTTAAACAGAAGCTTTGTTGGTTTTCTAGATGTTTTGCCATTTATTTTTTTAAAAAAACTAAAAGTGATTCATTTACTCCATGGTTTTCCTATAATGCTCACAAGTGTGCAGTTTTGTTGGAAAGCCATCATCATTTTGCCAATTTTTTCATAATAATTTTTTAACTTATTTTATATATACAAGTATATGTGTGTATTATTTTATTGCATATTGCATTCCGACAAATAATCAACAGCTATTTTGCTGGAAAGTTGGAAAGTAATGGAGGCATATACTGTATATATATATATATATATATATATATATATATATATATATATATATATATATATATATATATTGTCAGCCAAGAACCAGCTGATGCTATAGTAAATACCTTTATCCTAAAGCTCCATTGTACTCATATGTAAGTTGCATGTTTTCCTTGTATTAATGTGGATTTTCTTCAAAAGACTTCCGTGTTAGTTTAATAGGTACCACATTCTCTACAGTATGTCAGCCTTGTGTGGATGTGTGTGTAGATTTGCCTCTAAACTGACATCCAATCCAGGGCTGGTTCCCGCCCTATGGCTAATACTGGCAGGATAGGATTCAGAACTCTGTGACAATAAAAGCCGGTTCATTTTTTAGAAGTTCTACTTTGTTTGTGTCAAAATGCTAACTGTGCCTGTTCATTTTTTCAACAGTGTCCTTTACAAGCTTGGTGATGCTATACGCCTTACTTCCTGGACTCTCAGATGAAAACTTCCTCTCCTTAGTTTGTCACGCTGGAATATAGGACAGCCCTTCATTGATGAAATCAGAGGAATATGCAATGTGTTTGTCCGCATTGAAAAAAATGAAATAGCTTCGGGGACAACAAGGATAAAGAGGGTTGCAGGAGAGAAATTACTGGTTTTATTTTTTAAAACCACATAGAACTTTGTATCTATAAGCAGAGGGTGAACAATAAACTGACTGACTGTTTTGTACTGAACTCCAAAAACAGTATTTCTATTTTATATTTGTTGAATACACCCAGACTTTTATGTGCTATGCCTGCGTTTTCCAACAGAACAAAATCTTATAGGACATCAGGATGGACAAATCTGTGATTAAACCAACCATTTTTGGAAGACAATCTGGAGCATCTGCTACTGAGCAAGTGCCACTCTGTCACTAGGACACCAAGCTCTGCTGTATGCTAGCTGGGATGGGAAGGAACACATTTGACTGATTTGGATTGGAAAAGCTGGCTGTTGAATACGTCCACGTCCAATGTAAAATACGACACCTGAGCCAAAGACTTCAGCCAACCGTTTCTTGTCAGTTGCCAAGGGAATGACAATCACAGGAAATCGCTTCATACAAGATGGCTACAGTGACAAGTTAGAAGGCGTGATGATAAACGGTCTGGGACATGAGGACATGCACATTTTAAATATTGTAGATAAAGAGTATATGTGTTCACATTGTATCTGAGTTTGTAAAATGATTTATGTGTGTATGTAGGCAACTGTTTTGCAGGCTGACATTTTGTATCCACTTTGTATACCTTGGTTTGCATACACCTAAACACAGTCTATAGACATATATTTACAATTTAGAAAATCCAAATCACTTTCATATAAAGACAAATAATATTATGGCTGTCATGCCATATTGCCTGCATGTTTATCTTTTCAGGTAATTTCCATCAACCTTAAGGCAGTCATGTTATATTTGACTTAAAAACAGGGTGCCAAGAACGTGAGGTTGATTTATAGGATGGTCACCATGAATTTTGAATGTCCTCCCTATGCTCACCCAAAACATGCATCTTATATGAATTAGCAACTCTCAGTTGGTCTGATGTGAGTCAGCATGCCCTTTGATGGACTGGTGTCATCCATAGCGATCATGTGATATGAAAGATGAGTTAATGGAGAGATGGATTCAGCAGACTAAAAACCGAAAAGCAATCGCAATATTTTTCTTTTAAGCTGCCTAGAGAAGAAATAAAGTAATAGTCAAGGCCTGATCATTAGAGTTGAGGTCTTTCATCTTTCATAATCTTCCAACAGTCCAGAACAGCCTGCAAAATGTCTTCCATGTATATGAACAGATGTGACTTGACTAAAGGTTCTTTGGTTTGGCCTGTTTTCTGACCATTATGCATTATGCTTTATGATTAGGCCCCTAGACTTTTCTGCACATTATTCACACCTCAGGACTAGATATATCCTAGTCTGTTGTATTTTTTATATTCATCAGTGGGGCTTTGAGAGAGATGATTCTAGATATACCAAAGCAGTGAGAAAAGAGAATGAACGACTTTCTAAATACTCTTTAGATACTTTTCTCACATTCACTTCTTGTGACTTGCTATTAATAAAGCATATTGGAGAAGCCATTTATTGAATTTCAGAAACAGATCTTCAAAAATACTCGAGAAAAGTAAAAACACCACAATTCTGTAGATGGCATCTTCCTGCAGAAACACCTCAATACTTATTATCAGACAGAAATGGTGGGAAAAGGTTAACCACTGGTTTACAGAACTTTTTTTTTGTGAAGCACTAGAATTATTACATTTTAATTTGGAAAACATCCAAATAGCTCTCAAGCTATGCCCTTCATATATTTGTGTTTTGTGGTTTCAAACTTCTCGATGGGAAAAAATATATGTTAATATATAAAATAATCACTGGCTATTTTGAACAGCAAAAAATGTTAACACAATTCTTTTTATCATTTCTTTCTGCAGGCAGTATTAATTTACCTTTTGCTGTTCAATAAAATATAGTACAAAATATTCAAAAGATTTGTAAATACAGTTTTTTTTGTATGGTATATGTATAATTCAAAGTCCTTCTTAAAAATGATTTGTTTATTTCATCGCCTACATAATGTTTTTCATGATTTGCAAGTCACACATCAAAAGGTCACAGAAACTGCAGAATTTGTGTTACCTCCGCCATTGTAAAGAGACACGTCCACTGCCAGACAAAGACTTGTGATTGACTATCATTAGAGGGCTAAACCTCACTACTTATAATTTTACTTCTGTGTAATATTTTTGTATAGAAAAATGGAAATCAGTCTTTAAAAATCATATTTATACATGTTGTAAAGTGAATATTGCTAGTAAACACTGTTTTTTTTCCTTTTGCAAAATGAACCAGCAACTGACTACTTGTGTTTATTTTAGCCTTTTAAAATGAGTTTCTTTTTTCCAAAACATTTTTAAACAGTTGGCAGAGCACACCTCCCATCGACTGACAGCTTTTATAAAATTAATGGGCTGAGCAGATTTTCATTTCCTAAGATGGATGGAATTTAAATGCATTTGTTTTGAAGCAGATGAAAAAACTTCATTTTTAATATTCTTCTTCTGTGCCCTATCCTATGCCCTTTGGTGATTTGTTAAGTTTTACTCCTTAAACTGATTTGTTTCATTTAATTTGTTTTTTGGCAGTTTATAAATCACACCTTCTTCATATGCTGAGAGCATTGCAAGAGTGAATCCTGAACTCTCCAGTAACAGACCTCCTTCCTAAGCCATTTCAAGCTGACCTCGTGATTTTGTTAGATGTTGATAATTTCATCTGTTCTTCTAAAAAGCTGCTTTTTTAAGAGCACAATACTAGGCATAAACCTCAACCTGCTGCTCTGTTCCTTTAAGGCAAGCCATCTTTCTTGGTTCCATCTTGCTTTATTAAGGTAATTTGCTAATTGACATTGGCCATCGTGGTACAATGACTGAAGAGAGCTCAATGGATAATTATTTTAGAATGGCTAGCTGGCCACCATTGCTAAGGGAGGGCAATGGGTTCTGGACCTTTCAGCCACGTGGGAGGCTGTTGTTATTTATTTATTTTATTTATATTTGGTTGCTGCACAAATTCATCCAGGCGCAGGTGGCATAGCATCACAGTGGCTAGTACTGCTGTGTCATGTTACTTCTGGTCATTTTTTTGATTACTGCTCTGAGCTTGTGACCCCTAGGTGACACTACTGATGTAGACTCACAGATAAATAAAGAAGACTTCACTCCTGTTTTCTCTTTGGTGGATGTGATATGATGAAATTTCTCTTGTTGCTAGAACAATATTACAGTTGTTTCTTCAAGACACGTTGTTTACCTGCAGCCAATTTGCTTGTTCTCAGGAGCAATACCATCTGGATGATGGTCCCTTCACTGTCATAGCCTGGTATAGCATCCACTCTACCAATGTATGGCTCACGCTGATGATCATCTCTACTTCAAGATCCTGTGGTAAATGAACACTTGCACATAGGATAGCTGTTCTTACAGGAGAGCAGTGCTTGAAGTGAAACCAAATGACTGTTTCTATGGCGATTCAGTGACATTCTATTAAAGATGTGGAGGGGTGGGTGGGGTGAATTCCCTGTCCCCTGTGAAGCTTTGAGCACTTTGAGCACCATGATATATCAACAATAGATCATAGAATGGGATGGGGGGGAGGTATTCCCATGAAGATTTGTGATAAGGTGTCAGGACATTCCCATACAGTGACAGTCAATTAAAGAACGGGTTTCCTCCATGAAGCTACAAGCTTTGAGTCCCCCATTAAAAAATGAGTAGTGGCTCACTTGAAGTACAGTAAGATAGGGCAATGAGCTTGGATTTTTAGTTGCTCATTCTCATCCCGACTGCATGCACAGAGGTGACAGGTCCAATATGTAATAAGGAAGATCTGTTTTTGCACTGATGTCACCAGAAAAAGTGTGACTGACTGCTGCTCAGAATTATACTCTGTTATAACAAGTTCCACAGATAATGCTCCTCACCTCACCCTATATCATTAGATATGTTTAATCATCTTTACACCTTTAATAATGGCAAACTTTGGGTGCTGTATCCCAAGGAAAGTATACTACAACACCCTTGCCATCCATTCACCTTTTCATTGCCTCTGCCCAGGTGGAGTCTCTTTTAATATTTTTGAATCATTTGTGCCATATGGACAGATGAAGGTTGTATGAAACATGTTGGCTAGCCAAACCACTGAGTCTAGTTAAGCTTCTTTGTTTTAGCTTGCTGTGTCACAATGACCAAACAGATTCCTGCAGGTCTCCTTGCCTTTAACCTGACTTGGCCTATTGAAAAGTGCACCAACAGCACAGAGAATACATCCAGGCACACTGAAATATATTGACAATTTAGGACAAACTGCCCAGCCAATCTTTTGAAGAAGATACTCTGCTGTCTTTTAAGAAGCATGCAAGATATCACATTAGTTATACGATCAAGATAAGTGACTTTCTTGTGTATGCTTTGTCATGTTTGCTTTGGAGAGAAGGGCCCTGAGTTGCCCCAAAAGCTTGCATATTGTAATCTTTTTAGTTAGCCAATAAAAGGTGTCATTTTGCTTGACTTCTAACCACATCCATAATGGCTAACATGGTACAACACCCTAGTACTCATGTTTGCTGTGAAAGGTCTTGTCAGTTGATCTTAGCGATTGCTGCTTATCACCTCATGTCGCTATTCTGAGCCCCTTCCTCGGAGTCAACAGATCTACATGCCATTGATCATGTATGACAATGTCTTCCCTATGAGATGGAACACCAAAATAATTAACATACAGGCCTACACCGGATCAAGCAGGTCAGCTCCAGTTGTGGTGTATTTTGGTGTGTTTCATTTTTGGTTTTGGGGTTCAGTCTTCACCTCTGACTTGACTTTGCATTATTTCACTTACCTATATGTCATTATTGTATTGTAACTCCATACTTGGGTGATGCTCACTGAAGAAAGGTGCCATATAAAAGAAAAGTTGTTTGAACAACTCTTCATCTGAAATGACATGGTGCTCTCATTCCCATGTATCACCTGTAATGTGATTTGATATGATAAATCATTTCCCAAGGGCCAGTTTTAGCAAGGTGGACCATCCATCCATCCATTTTCCAACCCGCTGAATCCAAACACAGGGTCACGGGGGTCTGCTGGAGCCAATCCCAGCCAACACAGGGCACAAGGCAGGAACCAATCCCGGGCAGGGTGCCAACCCACCGCAGGACAGGTGGACCAGGAGATGTGAGCAAAAAGAGCAAAATAAAAGCAATGCATTAAAAAGTCTAAAGTCAAAACCAGAAAGTCTGATTGTAAAATACAAAACTAGAAATTAACATGACCCCAGATTCTGTCTAACAATTCTGTTTCAAATTATCTACTAAACACTATAAAGTTTGTTTGTTTTTATCCACTATTTCGGATACTGAGGGCAGAGTGCTACCATCTTTAATATCTTCCGAAAGATGATAACATATGATAGAAATTCTAGGGGTCACTCGCATAATAACAACATATACTAAATCATGAAAGAGAGTAGGGAAAAATGAATAGGACTGGGAGATATGTGCTAGTTAAAGAAATAAGCCGAGTTAAATAAGCCGAATGTTACATCAGGTGCAAAAAGGAAACCGAAATTCAAGAGCCAGTCGCCAAAGCAAGAAATTTGTTACCTAGAACTCAAGAAATAAAAGGGTTTGGTATATTGCAAAGGGAAGGTTTTCTCTGTAAAACTAATAGCCCCCAGAGGCAACCTTTAAACTCCTTCACGTAACTGATGTCTGAGGTCATGACCCTTGTGACCACTCCCTTTGCAACCAGGACCCGCATCCTGACGACAGGATCACAAAATAATCGTGCTAGCAGAAAATAAAGATGGTGTCGTGGCAAGACATTAAAAAATATTTGGCTCCCAAAACCCTTAAATTGACATACAGAGTGAAACAATTGATGCAGAGCAAGCTGCAAAAAATTTATACTAGTGCCTGATTTTAATACAATGTATCTCTCAAAAAGGCAGCATTCCACAAAAAGCAAAATGTCAGCTACATTAAAATGAATCAATAGCCACAAAATAAGAATAGGACTGAATTCAGAACATTCCAAACAATTAGAAAGTCCAGATAAATGAAATATAAAGGCAAAATTCAAGTAAATAAATCAAACATAAACCTAGAAATTCATAACAACCTCAACAGCATTATTTCACATTTCTAGGTGGAGTAACCACTTAAAGTAACATGTGAAGTAAAGACATCATTTGAGTTTCTTTTTTAGAATTCTCTTCTTCTGTGTTGTTCTTACACGTTTGCTAGGTTTTGTTTCCTCATGGCTTCACTCCTGATTTCCACACAAATCCTTGTTACACTCCTCATTTTTAGCTTAGTGTCATAATACTTTTTAATGTTCTGGCTTCTCATATGACTTTTTGAAGTGTTATTTTTTTATTTAATAACTTTTATTCAGGATCTTGTAATTTCTAGACTAATTCAGCTTTTTGGAAGACAGCTCCTGGTGACGGCTATCCTATCTCTTCAACTCTTCCCAAATGCTGCTGTCCAAGTACTATATTCTTTTCATGATTTTACCTAAAATATTCCTTTCCTTCACATTCTTCACTGATTTCTAACCACACCAAATATTCAGAGCAAAATGCTTGTATTGACCTACAGGTCAGTGCACAGCGGGGCACCTCAGCGTCTCAGGTCTCAGGTCTCTGGTCTCTCCCTACTTCCCTACAAGAATTTTAGTCTTTTTTTTGCTAAACATCTTAAAACTCAAACAATATTTTTCAGTTCTGTTCCCAAGAAGTGGAATGAGACAGTTAGAGCTTATGGATGAAACACCTGGTAGGCACTCTTCTGGAAGTAGCAATAAAAGACAGTAATAGAAAATAGAAATCACATTTGTGGAGATGTGTTATGTGAATACCTTAAAAAAATCCGCACATCAGAACTTGTATAGACTAAACAATAGTTGAGGAACCCTCCACTGGACAAGCATAGAGCAATACCAAAATTCATCAATGCATCACCAGTCATTAGAAGGATTTGTCAAAAAAAAAAGATATATAAAACAAACAGAACAGTAAAGTCAAAGCAGAAAACTGCTTCCTGGTTGAAAGATTGGAAGCAAGAGTATAGAATTATAGAGTTTAAGGGATAGTTTAGAATATCATGTCAGTAGCTATACCACAAGCACTTCAGAACAGGTCATCCACCTAAAGCTAAATCTGTTTGGGCCCGGCCAGTACATG
The DNA here is from genome assembly GCF_900747795.2 of Erpetoichthys calabaricus. NCBI lineage: Eukaryota > Metazoa > Chordata > Cladistia > Polypteriformes > Polypteridae > Erpetoichthys > Erpetoichthys calabaricus. Next base: position 61,627,726 of record NC_041401.2, on the reverse strand, counting down.
GATGGGAGAACAACAAGGATAAAAGCTTGGGTTGCTGCTGGAAGAGGTGTTGGTGAGACCAGTAGGGGGTGCTTACCCTGTGGTCTGAATGTGGATCCCAATGCCCCAGTGCAATGATGGGGACACTCTACTGTAAAAATGGCACCATCCGTCAGATGAGAAGTAAAACCAAGGACCTGACTCTGTATGGTCACTAGAGATCCATGGGTATCCTTCTTAAAGAGCAGGATGTATTCCCGATGTCCAGGCTAAATTGCCCACTATGGCCTGGTCATTCTGGCCCCATAATCATGCCCTGTCTCTGATTGGCTAACTATTTCTCACCCTTTCACCACCTAACAGATAATGTGTGATGAGTGCACTAATGCAAAATGACTGTGGTCGCATCACCCCACTTGAAGTGAATTCCCACTCATTGTGTAAAGTGCTTTGAGTAGCAAGAAAAAGTGCTATATAAATGTAAAGAATTACTATTATTATTATTAAGTCAAAGCGATGTGGCATAATATTCTTAAATGTGTTTAATCTAATTCACAGAACCAACTTTAGGTGGTGTGCCAGTCCATTTGAGAACTTAGTCACACACACACACAAACAGCCTAAGTTAAAAACAAAACCTATTAAAATTTGTTTAGTTGGCATAAATATAAAAAATCTGTCAGTGATGTGATTATTCATGCAGCTAACTTGGACTTTGCAAAAGAAAACACAGAAAAGAGTTGTAGAAATGAATAAAAACAGGGAAGCAAAGTATTAGTAGTCAGGATTCAAGAGGAGCCAATCCACCAAGACATCTCCACTTATGGTTGCCAACACATTATGGCAGACCAGAGCTAGCAACAAGTCATCTGTGTTCATCCTGCCAGATCTCTCCTCTGCCTTTGACATGGTCAACCATGAGGTCCTTCTTGCCACCCTCTCTGACTTTGGAATTACTGGAACAGCCCTGATTTGGGTTTGAGTCAGGGGGCCAATTTTACTGTGTCTCCTAGAATTTAGAGATGTCAAGGGTGCTACAGGCAAGCACAGAGATGTCCCAAGGATCAGTGCTGGGCCCTCTAATCTGTCTCTCTATAACTCCTCACTCTGCCCTACTATCATGTCCCATGCTTTTTTCTATCAATGCTATGCTGATAATAAGAAGCTGTGCCAGTTGTTCCCCCTAGAGGACCACATGGCATCAGATAGAATCTCTGCATATCTCAATAATATTGCAACCTGGATGAAGGAATACCATCTCCAGCTCAACATGACAAAGACAGACCTGTTGTTATCCTAGCTTGTCTGTCTATTCACCATCAAATCTCTGTTCAGTTTGGCTCATGATTACTAACATCTGCCAAGTTGATAAGCAACCTTGGGGTGGTGAGTGATGACCATCTGTGCTTCAGGGACCATGTTGCTACGATTTCTGGGTTTTGCAGATTCACTTTGTACAATATCCGCAAGATCATATTGTACCTAACAGAATATGCAGCATAACTCCTTTGGTCTTGTCATATCTGGACTTTTGCAACCCTCTAATGGCAGGAGTATCAACATTTGTCACCCCGATGATGCATGATTAAAAATGTAGAGGCACGTCTGGTGTTCAAGCAGCCGAGATTGGCCCATGTTATTCCTCTCTTCAGATCACTACAATGGCTTTCTGTAGTAGTGCGTATCAAGTTCAGATCCTTGATGTTTGTGTACAGGCAAGCAGGCTTAAAAGTGTTACTGTGTGAATATAAAAGAATGCAAAATCTTAACATTCAATCACTGAGATTTTTCAATGAAGGCCAAAATAACTCTTGCGTAACGGGGTCCAGCAGTAAGTTTCACCCTAAGCCTGGACTCATTGTTGAACTTCCACCAGTCTAGATCAAAAAAATAAAAATAAAAATGAGAGCAGTGCAGATGAAGTATGGGCCATAAAATGAAAATGCAATGTTTGCGTAAAAGAAATTACGGCAAAATAGAAATAATGGAGGTGACTGGGGTGGGGAACATCAGGAAACCAGGAAAAGAGTTGATACCAAGAATCAGTCTTATCTTTAGTCTAAACCAAAATGTTAAACCCAAAATTAAAGTCAAAACCAAAAAAGTATTTTTTAACATTAATAATGAACATTAACAACCACACCCAGAGATCTCCTTTCATTTATCCATAAACTTGGAAAACTAGGAAGTGCACGGTGCTGACTTCTATCCTATTACAGTGGTAACATCAACACCATGCACCACTGAATGTTGTTGCTTTGCAATGTCATATCAATTATTGCTCAAAATGCCACCATCTGGGAAAACAACGATGGCTCTGGGAAAGCATATAAAAACTTTAAAACTGTAAAAGAACAATGTCTCGTCCAAATAATCATGTCAAAATTGAGTTATAAAACCCAAAAAACCTATGTCAGATATATATTGTAATAACCAGAGCTCCAAGAGGAAAGTAATTAATTTTAAACAAATATAAATCATAACGGAAAAGTGTGTGGGAACTCCTGAGGCAGTATGCCAAATGATTCAAGGATTTTGTAATAATTTAGTCATTCATTTTCCAAACCTAGTTATTTCATAAGAAGGTAATGGTGGGGACAAAAGCTTATTATAGTTTAACTGGGCACAAGACAGGTACAAGCCTGGACAGGGTGCCAGTCTGTCACAAAGTATGGTCACCCACATTCATGCACAGAGCCAATTTAGTGGCACCAGTTCACCTAAAATGCATAAATCTGGGATGTTGAGGAGACTGCGGAGAATCCTGGAGGAAATCACTGATTAGCAGAGAATATCCTAACTTCATGTAGTCAGTGGACAGGTGGGGATTTTAACCCATGAGTTACAAGGCAGGACATTTCAGTGAGATGTCAATCAGTCCTTATTTTCTGAAGTAAAGTGATACCATTAAATCGTTATTTAAGTTTAAGGAAATGGATAACTAATCATGAATGCCAAGGAGCTTGTGAGAAATGATAACTAATCAGCGCTATTTCATAAATAATGTGTTGGATGACACAGGAGACCTTAAATAAATACTTCTGGTATTCAATGGTTAAATCACGGAGAAGCGCTTATTTTTTATTCTGTTTTTCATATAATAAATCTTGGCAGCTTTTTTTTTTTTGTAAGCATATGTCAGTTCTAGCTTGATGTTGGTCTCAGTTGGTCATTCCGACAAAGATATTTTAAGATAAATATTTTTCCCTTCCTACACAGCACTGTTTACCCATAACACAATGTTAGGACTATTAATTGTCCTTGATTTCACCTTGTGCAAAATAAATATGAGGACGTTAACCGGACAGTAAAAGTCTCATTCCTGGAATGCTATCACCGAAGAAATGCTTCATGCCAGGGCCTGTTATTGGAATTAAACTTCAAAACGTTAAGCCTGAGAAATGTGTGCTTTAGCAGAGGGAAGTGATGACCCAAAAGCAGAACCCCCCCAAATTCTCTTGACAGACCCTTTCTTCATGATCTCCTTGGCTGAGCATGGCATATAATTTATATGAGAACCCTGGACAGGCCGACTGGAAGCTAAAAATGATTGCGTCCAGGGCTCCTGATAGCTAGCCATCTTGATTAGGTCACGCTTTTGACTATCTGTCTGTCTGTATTTTCTTATTAAAGCTGCCTAAAGTATTCATTTAGGCCACTTATGTTTAGTTTAGTAAGGAACTGCCTCCTCTCAAGAATAACTTTGAAAGAGGCACCACATACACACTTCCTAATGCTTGAACTCCTACTGTATACAGTGTGTGTTGTATTAGTCCCACTTCTGATCTTCTGCATATTCATGTATATGTTTTGAAGCAAAATTAGTCAGTTCCTTCAATATGTTGCAGCTGTAGATAGATGGTTGTCTTCAAAGTAGCAAAGATGGAAAAACTTGGTGATTCTTCCATTTAGTGTGTGCCAGGAATGGGCTTGGACTTCACTCTTAGTCCCTCCTTTTGCCTGAGTCTTTCACCTAGTTTCTCCTACCTGTGTCTGTTGCAAACTAACATTTATCAGGCAGTAGTTATGTGATTGGATGGGCAAGGCAAATTAAAGAGGGAGTTGGGGAAAAGCTTTTTGTCCTAGAATTGTGCATCCTGCCTCTATGAAGACTCTTGTTCCCTTTATGTTTCTTGTATTTTGTGTACATAGCTGTTTTTGATCTTTGACTGAATTGGAACAAAAATTTTGTCTTTGTTATGTCCTAGCCAGGGTTTTCTTTCTGTGGCTTAGTTTAATGTTCCTTTTATTTGTCTTTTTTAGCTTATTTTTAGTATTTGCTATATGCTTATTTAATTTTTGTCAATATTGCTATGTTTTTGTTTTATTTAGCATTTATGCATAATTTCTTGTTTTGCTGTGTCTCTTGTGCTCAATAGGTGTTACCACAAGAGGCGGGGTCAGCTGCCAATCATCATAAGGAACTGCCCTCTGCCATATATACCCAGAGGGTCTCCCACAGTTCCTTGGGGTTCACTGTGAATGTGATCTGGAATCAGCGAATTTACTTGCATTTTGCTGTGCTTGTGCCTTTTACATATTTTGGAATGGATTCTGTTTTGGAACTTTCTTCACCTTGAATTGCCTTTGCTGGCAACTACTTTATGGCTTTTGTGGTTTTTTTGGAGCTTTACAGTATAACACACACTTTTGTGAGAATAAAACTTTTTATTTATACGAAGCTGAGCCATAAGGCAAAGCTTTCAATTTACCAGTCGATCTATGTTCCTACCCTCACCTATGGTCATGAGCTATGGGTAGTGACCGAAAGAACGAGATCGTGAATACAAGCGGCTGAAATGAGTTTTCTCCGCAGGGTGTCTGGGCTCTCCCTTAAAGATAGGGTGAGAAGCTCAATCATCCGGGAGGGGCTCAGGGTAGAGCCGCTGCTCCTCCGCATCGAGAGGAGTCAGATGAGGTGGCTCGGGCATCTGATCAGGATGCCTCCTGGACGCCTCCCTGGTGAGGTGTTCCGGGCACATCCAACCAGGAGGAGGCCCCAGGGAAGACCCAGGACACGCTGGAGGGACTATGTCTCCCGGCTGGCCTGGGAATGCCTTGGGATTCCCCCGGAAGAGCTAGAAGAAGTTGTCGGGGAGAGGGAAGTCTGGGCATCACTGCTCAAGCTGCTGCCCCCTCGACCCGACCTTGGATAAGCGGAAGAGGATGGATGGATGGATGGATGGATTTATACGAAGCCCGTGTTTGCCTTTATTCTAGCCAGGGTTTAGCAATATACACTCCTCTAGTGGGCATTTGCAGAATTGGTTTTGGAACATAGGTGGTTTGAGACTCCTAGTTCATGACGGTTTGCTTGATTTTCTGTTTATTTCGGCTCTTTTTCTGGATTTTGCTTATGGATTGTGCTTTTTTGGAATGATTTTAAGGCATAACCTTTTTTCCTTTTGAGCTATTTTTTTTATTTTCTCTTTTTCAATACATATTTGATTTATATAGATTCTTCATTTTGATATGACTCATTAAGCCAGAGTTTTCATAGCATCTCTCACTTAAGAAGCATCTAAGGATATTTTGGACATTTATGGCATTTTGAAATAAAAAGGCCAGTTTCCCTATTTTGAGGCCTGTTTAGGATGAAGCCTAAAGCTAGTAGTTGGGGAATGGCTGGCTTAGGATGAAGTTATTTTGGATAGATCATTAGAGCCCATAGCTTGCTGTTGTGACACTTTTAGGAGGCTGCAACCCCTTTTTTTATAGTTCCTGTTCATGACAGTCTTACACCTTTTTCGGTATATTAACCCGAATTTTGTGTCTGGCTTGTAGTGGTTTATCAACTTGTGAATGAGATGATGAACATAAATAAAATACACTTCAATTCTAAGCTATTTGTAATAGCATCTGTTCCTCCTGCTTGCCCTAGTCTGCTCTCTAACCTTGGTTAAAGGTAATAAATTAGATATCTGCCCATTGCACATGTAAGATTCCATTTGTGTACATACAGTATGTGTGCAGGAATGAAAGGTTGTGTTTTTGCTTGTGTTAATAAATGTGTTTCTATAAATGTATGAGTGTTTGACTAAATAAATATTTTTTGTCTATGTATTTATCATTCAATTTATTTGAGTTGATATGTGTATTATGTAAAGGAGGGAGTGGAAAGATGGGCGTCCAGGCTGGAACAGTTGGTGGTACATTCCTACAGGGCTGCCTGAAAATTGGAGTTGTTGTGGCCAGCTATTTTTGGGGACTTGAGTCCCAAGAGTCACTGGGGATCATCTTTCTTGCCCTCATTCATTTGACCTGGAAGTGCTTCTGAGTTATGTCTGTGGTAAGTCTGTGGCTTTAAAAGAATTCTCTCATATTTGCTGGGTAAGTCGGAGTCGGGAGTGGAGTAGGGACAAAGCTCATATGGGCTTCAATTGAATTGAAGAAAAATGGCAGCGTTTCGGAGGTAATTCATGGAGGTAATTCATGAAAATAAATGTTTTTTGGACCATATTTGTGTTTGTCATAATAGAGATCTGTGTTTGAGGTGTGAGATACCCCTATGTTTTCACAGTGATAAATATTCTTGCATTTGTGTATGTGTGCGTTTTTATGGATGAATAAACACATGTCTGTGTGTGTGTATGTGAATATGATCAAATTACCAAATGCCTGTGTATTTGTAAGAAAGTCTGTATATATACGTATATATTGTGAGCTGGGTGGCTGATCGCACCCTCAGAGAATACAGACATTCCTGGGAAAACCCCTGAAAAAACAGGGGGTATATAGATGTATACAATATATATTAGAAACAGGCATGCCTCTTAAAAATTAGGTCCTTTTATGTTGCAGCCTAATACTAGCCCAAAAACACACACACATACTGTACCTGAAAAGACAGATAAATGGTATGCACTCTGGCTTCACTTTTAATGCTGATGTAACTTCTTGAATCAAACCCAGCCACAGGGGATGCACAAACCAGTGTGTTTCTTCATGCCAGTCCCAAGCCCGGATAAATGGGGAGGGATACATCATGAAGGGCATCCGGTGTAAAATTTTGCCAAATCAATATGTGGACAACAATACAAATTTCCATACCGGATCAGTCGAGTCCTGGGTTAAGGTTTATGGATGTGGTGAGAGAGGACATGCAGGTGCTGAGTGTCACAGAGCTAGATGTAGAGGACAGGAAGATATGGAAGAAGATGATCCACTGTGACAACCCCTAATGGGAGCAGTCGAAAGAAGAAGAAGAAGAAGTAACTTCTTGAATCAAACAGTTGTGATGGCAGCCTTTCATTAACATCAGAAAAGACTCTCTTGTACAAGTCCTCGTCTGTGGCTTGGGTCTTGTCTTTCCAGTCAGGTAGTGTATGGCTGAATGATTAAAAAAAAACAAAAAAACATTTTGATAGACAGACAGTCCATGAGCAGTTCCTTATCATCTTATTCAAACAATGTTTACAAGAATTAGTCCAATAAATAATACACATTCCTTACTTGTCCCTTTACTCTTTTCATTTCTTACTGTAACTTGAATATTCCAGCAAGTTCATGGCTATGTGAATGATTTTATGCCTTACATTCAAAGTTCGCTCTTTATTCTTAGTTTGTCTATGGGTGCTTGTATTTGAAAAATGCCCTGTTTTACAATTTATAAGCTGTATGTTATGAGTCAGATGATACTAAAGAATGATTATAGTGCTAATACAATTTTCTAATAAGTCCTGCACAGACTATGGTGCTTTGAATATCAAAGAATATTTATAGCTAGGTTTTTTGGCTTTTAATTACCCCTGGAATAAAGTATATTTTTAATGATTATTATTTAGCACTACTGCAATTTTTTTTAAATTTTTAATACACTTTATTAATCCCTAAGAGGAAATTGTCTTATTTGCATACCCCTTTTGGAGATCAGCCATAAAACAATCTGTTTTATTTGTGGGCTCACCCATTTTTAGAATCCCATCGTCAAAATGCAACTCCTGGTTGTCAGGGGGTGCATTTTCAGTGCTCACAGCATTTGATGTCATTGATACTTCACTTTAAATACCACTGTGATGGATCTCTCATTATCTATGATTTGGATAATGACCAAGTGTTTTTGTATGTGTTACTTCTAGTTCAATCGGTTTTAAAATTATTAATATTCTCTCTTGTCCATGCTTCTTGTTGAGTGTTGTGGCATTGGCAAAAGATTTAGATCCTGGTTAATGGCTTGTTTCTGTCTTTGACTATTTTCATTACAATTTGTTGGCAGTACAATAGTATTTAGTTATTGGGTTGTTAGGATTTGTGACACTATTGCTAGGAACAGCCTCCAAGAAGCACTGTGTGCTACGACATGATATAACCTTCAGTAACACGCAGTGAAATGTTCGAAATTAAGGATTAAATCATCAAATAATCTTAGTCTTATGATCATAATGTTTAAAAAAATCTGGTTAACAACTCATAGTATGTAATTTCTCAGCTCAGTTTATGGTTTTATCACCTTGGATCTGATGACAATTCATCCTTTAGCTAATGGTTATTGACAGTTCTCATTTAAACTTCACAGTTTTGCTATGTGGTTTTAGACGATAGAATTTCAATGTTTCACATATTTGCTCTCATTGACAGTTTCTTGAATACATGTGCATCTCTTGGTACATTTAACACAATATTCGTGAGTGCTCACTAACTCCAATGCCTATCGACAATTCATGCTGCATCTAGTTAAGCCACTTTGGATACTCACGACTGGTATAACACTCATGTGTGTTAATTGTATGAAGGGTTGGTGTCAAATTTTGTACATTAGTGGCCTTGGTTTGTAATCTTACAAAGGGCTGCTTTCGGCAGGTCACACAATTTACTTAGACCTCAAATCTAATAGATGGTGAAGAAGAAGGTTGTATTCACTAAACACCTGCATACTGTTATTATCCCACACTCACCCTACACCTCTTGAAAATTCAAGTATCATTCAGGTTGGAATACTTGAAGGGTTGAATCACAAAATGCTTCTGCCCTACTGAGAAAATTAACTAAAGCTTTGGTGAATAAATACAATATAGAAAAATGACAGTTCAGAGTTTAACAAGTTTAATAAACCTCTATTGAAACATTCTTTTTTTCAAAAATAAATCAAAATATTTTTTAAAGTTCATCTATTTTATGTTTTTTATATTATATGCTGCATACAATGAACACATAATGGTGTCATGGAGTGCAATGGGTAGCGCTGCTGTCTCATAGAGTTTGAATTATATGCCTGGTACTGTTTCCATTTCTGTATGGGTTTTTCTCCAGATATGCTGGTTTTCCTTCACCATCCACCCCCCCAAAAAACAGCTTACTGATAATTCCAAATTGGCTCCATATGATATGAAAATGGGCATGTTGGTGAGTGGTCTCTGAGATGGATTTGGTGTTTTCCTCCCTTCCAGCCTTTAACCTTGAAATAGATTAATCTGGTTTGAGAATATTAACACTGTGTTATGTTACAATAAAAAATAAAAGTAAATAAAATAAATTTAATAATAAAAAGACTAAGAAGGGCATAGTTATAACAAACACAAATTCTAACTAAAAGCAAAAGACAAGCAGGAAGCACAAGTAAGAGCAGAAATACCTTCTGAAACACACAGCAAAGAATGTCACAAAGACCATTTAGGGCCTTAATCATTTTTAACAGTAAATACACTCTGTACTGAGATGCTCATAAAACTTTCAACACATTACACATGAAATCATAAAATCTTTGAGTTTTCAATTGTTACTTAATTGCCAATACATGTCAAATTAAATAATTTAAGCACATCATAAATCTCTTGCAGGCAGTTCAATAAAAGTTCACTTTTAAATGCATGTGCATACAGTGCATGAGACTAAATCTCAGCATACAGTGTATGCATTTGACTATATAGTGTGATGGTCATCAGGCATGGGCTGCTGTTCAGGTCGGGATGGTTTAAGGTCCCATGCCCGGCTTTTTTGGAAGGACAGTTGGAGACCAATTGTATGGACTATTTCCTCCATTGACACAATAGGGGCCAGGCTGGAAAATGTAGTCATCTAGTGCAGCCCTGCAGTGTTTCATGGGTGCCGCCAAGGGGAGTTGCAGGGACGAATCATTCCCCCTTAAAGGAACCTCTGCCTGACCCAGAATTACCTCCTACTTGTGGCAGCATCACACCGGAAGTACTCCTGTGTCCAACATAAAAGAAGCTGTCCATCCTCATTCATTTGAGCCAGAGTTGGGTCGATGTGAACGAAACTTGGCTGAAGAAGTAAAAGAAGAGGACAAAAGGATAAGAGACAGAGCATATAAGAGGAATTGTGCTTGTGAGATATTTGTGTATATTCCATGACATATTTATGAAAATGGTGTTTGTTTGTGTGTATCCTGCGGTGGGTTGGCACCCTGCCCAGGATTGGTTCCCTGCCTTGTGCCCTGTGTTGGCTGGGATTGGCTCCAGCAGACCCCCGTGACCCTGTGTTCGGATTCAGCGGGTTAGAAAATGGATGGATGGATGGGGGTTTGGGAGCTCACTGGTGACCCCTACAGTTCGCAATAGCATATGCATTTGAATATAGTGTGTGTGTTATGTTACACAATGTAAGTCTTTCAGTACAGAGTATATGTGTTTCAGTACAGAAAATATTAAGAATGATTGAAATTTAAAGCAGTACTTCATATAAGCTGACCCTTTACCTGCTTCAACCAACCTTATTTGAAACCTCAACCCCTGCTTAGGGGGTCCACACCCAACTCTAGCAGCAGGCATAATTCTGAACCATCTTGATGACACAGGAACGCAATAGGCAAGAAGCAGCAGATTACAAAGAATAACAACAGATAAATATCTCAGTAAAAGTAAATGAAGCATTCCGCTTATGTCACCAATGTTCAAAACCCACACTGTCATGTTAGATATTTGGAATATCAGAAACAGAATATATAAAGATTTGTGCTAAAATGGAAGTGCCATTTATTCAATTCTGAAATAAAACCTTTACTCATAACATGCTGGGCATTAGATGTGTTACTTTTTCTTAAAATATGATTCCAGCACAGCATGGGATTCTCAATAGAGTCAAATTGGTTTTAAAAAAAAAAATATGCTGCTTATGGCATTTTGAAATGAAACTCTTCACTTAATGGAGCATTTTCATTATCTCAAGGATCTACCTTACAGTTCAGAAGGCCCTTTCACAGTCTTTAATGTGCACACTCCTGACCAGACTCCCTGTGACAACCAAGTTTGACTAACATTTTCTCAGTTCTTTGATGTTATGACTTGTGTTTATCATTAATTTTTCACACATTTTCCCTGAGTATATCTTGCTATAGTTTTTGGGGTCACATAAGTTATATCTTTTATTACTTTTTAGCTAACGTTCTGTCTTAAATTTCAAAATATTTTACGTTTTTTACAATGCCATCTTTGTTTTCCCAGGGTGCCAAAATTTTAGCAGTTTTCGCAATGTTGCTATGCAATGTCTTCCAGAGGTGTGCAGCACTGAGGTCATTGGCAGAATATAAGGTTGGCGTTGAGAACTTTTTGGTCATCTAAGTTTGCAGACATTAACAAAGAAAAACTGCTTTCAGTTGTGAATAGAATTTAGGATTTATTTCCCTTTATTAGACTTCAGGTTTCCGGTAAATATATACAATTTTTGGGTTGTGTTTTGGGTTGGTGAAAGATAAGAGGGACCTTCTGTTAAAAAAATATCTGGCTAGTTTCTACAAATTTCATTTCCTGGTCACCTCTATTCCAATTATTTGTGCATTTCTTTGTGTGTGGCATATAACTTGCTTTGGCACTCTAAAGTTCTTCAGGTGTCCCTCATGTGCCATTACTTTGGAACTGATACATCAGGATTATAAACGAAACCTGAATAAAGCTCAAGTGGCTTAAGCGACAAGGCCAGCACTTTATCAGCATTCATGGCTGTCAGCTCTTGGCAAACTGTATTTGTGACTGTAGCAGAAGTGATTTTGAGCTTGGACTGCACCAAAAAAATGTTTATTTCATTCTTCAAAGAAATTGTCTCAGGGAAGAATAAGAATAAAAGCAATCATAGGTTTCAGAGTGAAAGGCCAATAAAGGTGTGCAAACCATTGGCAGTAGATTTCTCATGAATTGGCATCAAAGACTAGGGTCATGACCCAAAGCCATCATCCTGAATGTGTCCCATCCTAAATACTGAGAGCCAAGAAAGTAAAAGATGTAAATAAAAAAGCAAGGGAACAGGTGGAAAGAAAGTATCTCAGAGAGATGGCACAAATTTAGACACAATTTTCAGCTATGAAAGAATCAGCCCACCACCTCAAAATACAAAGTTTTAGGTGAATCATACTGCATCATATTGCAAGGACTCGTGACAACAGGAAGCAAACAATACAGGAACTCAATGGCCAAAATGGGAGTCTGCAATATCAGATTCTTTACTTGCTGTAAAGTTCTCAAAGTCAATGGCTGAAATCAGAAATTTATACCATCAAACCCATTACCCTACTAGTCAAACTGGGAATCAGTGGCTAAACTAGGAACCTTATGGCATCAAGCTCTATACCCTCTGGGCCACACTGGGGACCAAAAGAGAGCTAACTGAGAGTTAAATATTTCTTATTCTGGACCATACTGGGTGACGACAGCTCATAACAGACCCTTTACTGGTAGAAGTGGCAACCAAGGAGTGAATTGGGATTCAAACCCTTTAAATTTAGGGTGTACTTGGTTTCATTGGTTAACCCAGGAACTGCTTATGTCAAACACTTTACCACATGGGCCACACTGAGCATCAGTGACTGACTTGGGAATTTTTGTTGTATCAAATTCTTTATAGTTATCTGCACTGGCAATCGGAAGGTTGCCGGTTCGAATCCCGTAAATGCCAAAAGGGACTCTGCTCTGTTGGGCCCTTAAGCAAGGCCCTTAACCTGCAATTGCTGAGCGCTTTGAGTAGTGAGAAAAGCGCTATATAAATGCAAAGAATTATAGTTTTGCTCAAACTATGTGACATTTTGTCAATTGCAAGATTTCCAGTCTCTGATTCTTCAGTTATTGGGAAGCACTGAAAAGTCAGTGGATGAATGGGGAACTGTTTGGTGTAATCTTCTTCTTTTGGCTGCTCCTGTTAGGGGTCGCCACAGCGGATCATCTTCTTCCATATCTTTCTGTCCTCTGCATCTTGTTCTGTTACAACCGTCACCTGCATGTCCTCTCTCACCACATCCGTAAACCTTCTTTTAGGCCTTCCTCTTTTTCTCTTGCCTGGCAGCTCTATCCTTAACATCCTTCTCCCTATATACTCAGCATCTCTCCTCTGCACATGTCCAAATCAACACAATTTCACCTCTCTGACTTTGCCTCCCAACCATCCAACTTGAGCTGACCCTCTAATGTTTTCATTTCTAATCCTATCCATCCTTGCCACACCCAATACAAATCTTAGCATCTTTAACTCTGCTACCTCCAGCTCTGTTTCCTGCTTTCTGGTCAGTGCCACTGTCTCCAACCTATATAACATAGCTGGTCTCACTACTGTCCTGTAGACTTTCCCTTTCACTCTTGCTGATATCTGCCTGTCACAAATTACTCCTGACACTTTTCTCCACCCATTCCACCCTGCCTGCACTCTGTTTTTCACCTCTCTTCCACAATCCCCATTACTCTGTGCTGTTGATCCCAAGTATTTAAACTCATCCACCTTCACCAGCTCTACTCCTTGCATCCTCACCATTCCACTTTCCTCCCTCTCATTTACACACATGTATTCTGTCTTGTTCCCACTGACCTTCATTCCTCTCCTCTCTAGAGCATATCTACTATCTACTATCTACTATCGCTACAGATCACAATGTCATCAGCAAACATCATAGTCCACGGGGACTCCTGTTTAATCTCGTCTGTCAACCTGTCCATCACCATTGCAAATAAGAAAGGGCTCAGAGCTGATCCCTGATATAATCCCACCTCCACTTTGAATGCATCCGTCACTCCTACCGCAGACCTCACCACTGTCATACTTCCCTCGTACATATCCTGTACAACTTTTACATACTTCTCTGCCCCTCCCGACTTCCTCATATAATACCACAACTCCTCTTGAGGCACCCTGTCATATGCTTTCTGCAGGTCCACAAAGATACAATGCAACTCCTTCTGGCCTTCTCTATAATTCTCCATCAAAACCCTCAGAGCAAACATTGCATCTTTGGTGCTCTTTCTTGGCATGAAACCATACTGCTGCTCACTAATCATCACCTCAGTTCTTAACCTACCTTCCACTACTCTTTCCTATAACTTCATGCTGTGGCTCATCAATTTTATCCCCCTGTAGTTACTGCAGTCCTGCACATCCCCCTTATTCTTAAATATCGGCACCAGTACACTTCTTCTTCACTCCTCAGGCATCCTCTCACTTTCCAAGATTCCATTAAACAATCTGGTTAAAAACTCCATTGCCATCTCTCCTAAACACCTCCATGCTTCCATAGGTATGTCATCTGGACCAACGGCTTTTCCATTCTTCATCCTTTTCTTCGCTGTCCTTACTCCACCTTGCTTATCCGTTGCACTTCCTGATTCACTATCTCCACATCATCCAACCTCTTCTCTCGCTCGTTCTCTTCATTCATCAGCCTCTCAAAGTAGTCTTTCCATCTGCTCAACACACTCTCCTCACTTGTGAGTACGTTTCCATCTTTATCCTTTATTACCCTAACCTGCAGCACATATTTCCCAGCTCTGTCCCTCTGTCTAACTAATTGGTACAGGTCCTTTTCTCCCTCCTTAGTGTCCAACCTCTCATACAACTCATCATATGCCTTTTCTTTAGCCTTCGCCACCTCTCTCTTCACCTTGTGCCTTATCTCCTTGTACTCTTGTCTACTTTCTTCATCTCTCTGACTATCCCACTTCTTCTTTGCCATCTTCTTCCTCTGTATGCTCTCCTGTACTCCCCCCATTCCACCATCAGGTTTCCTTTTCCTCCTTCCTTTGTCCAGATGTCATGCCAAGCACCCTTCTTGCTGTCACCCTTATGTCACCCTTACTACATCTGTTGCAGTTTCCCAACTGTCTGGTAACTTTTCACTCCCACCCAGTGTCTGTCTCACCTCCTCCCTAAACTCAACCTTGCAGTCTTCATTTTTCAACTTCCACCATTTGATCCTTGGCTCTGCTATCACTCTCCTCCTCTTCATGATCTCCAATGTCATCCTGCAGACCACCATCCTATGCTGCTTAACTGCACCTTCCCCTGCCACCACTTTGGAGTTTTCAATCTCCTTCAGATTGACTCTTCTGCATAGGATATAATCTACCTGTGTGCATCTTTCTCCACTCTTGTACATAACCCTATGTTCCTCCCCACCCTATTCTTAAAATACATTTTCACCACAGCCATGTCCATTTTTTTGGCAAAATCCACTATCCTCTGACCTTCTTCATTCCTCTCCTTGACACCATACCTACCCATCACCTCCTCGTCTCCTCTGTTCCCTTCACACACATGTCCATTGAAATCCTCTCCAATCACCTCTTCTGTCCCTTGGGTACTGTCACACACTTACACTTCGGAGGCAGTCAACAAGTCCTCAGGTGAGTGAAGAGTTAACAGATGGGGGGTTGTACTGTGGTAATGATGCCTCTCTCTCTGACCTTTTAGAACCAAAGACGATAAATAACTCAACTGTACCTGCACCAATCCATAATCATGAAAATGGCTCCTCATCCACTTCCTCATCTACAATGCTACTTCCGGCTTTCGATGATGACGTCACTTCCGGTCCCAATCTGATGATATCACTTTCCGGCTTCTGATGATGACTTCACTTCCGGTCCCACATGGATGCCGTCACTTCCGGCTTTAGAAAATGATGTCACTTCCGGCTTTAGAAGATTGCATCACTTCTGGTCCCACATTGATGACGTCACTTCCTTTATGATTTCATTTCCCGTAGCCATTTTCTGATCTGTATAAAAGCCATTGTGAAACCGACCATTTTGTCGAATGTTGGATGATTTTTTCAGTTATTTTAAATATTAATATTGCAGTAGCAATATACGGGGCAAATCCCCAAAACTTTGACGTTGTATAGTGACGTTATTTATCACAGTACACTGTTCATCACTTCATCCAACTCACTCCAAAAATCTTCTTTCGCATCCATTGCACACCCAACTTGCGGGGCATATGCACTAACAACATTCATCATCACACCTCCAATTTCCAGCTTCATAATCATTACTCTATCTGACACTCTTTTCACCTCCCAAACACTCTTGACATACTATTCCTTCAGAATAACCCCTACTCCATTTCTCCTCCTATCCACACCATGATAGAACAATTTGAATCCAGCTCTGATCCACCTGGCCTTACTCCCCTTCCTTTTAGTTTCTTGCACGCACAATATATCAACCTTCCTTCTCTCCATCATATCTGCTAACTCTCTCCCCTTACCAGTCATACTGCCAACATGCAAAGTTCCTACCCTCAGTTCCACTCTCTTTATCTTCTTCCTCTCCTCCTGCCTCCGGACACTTCTCCCCCCTCTTCTTCTACTTCTTCGGCCAATAGTAGCCCAATTTTCGCCAGCACCCTGTTGGCTAACAGTACTGGTAGCGGTCGTTGTTAACCCGGGGCTCGACCAATCCGGTATGGAAATTTGTATTATTGGGGTTTCTGGGTATCCAATGCTGTCCCATCTAGACTACACTGGGAGCCAACTGGTGAACCCAGAGCAAATGTTTACTAGCCTATTTATCATTTTGGTCAAATTAGCATTCTCAGGATATCAAACCCTTCATTCTTTGAGCAACACTGGAAGACAATGGATATATGGATGCCATGTAATTTACCATAGAGCTACAGTGAAGTCTGTCCTGTATAAACTCAGGTAACACAGTGAGTTTTCCCTTAAACTGTGAATAATTGTATATCTAACACTTCAAACTCTGAGACACATGTGCAATATGTGGTCTGAACCCAATTTTAACCCTCATGACCACAATGATGTGGGTATCAGACATTTGATACTCAAGGCTGCAAAAGTGTCTCTTAAATTGCACATGTAGATGAGGACAGATAGCTGAACTAAGAGTCTTCTTGTTCCAGGACCAATAACTGTCTGGGTGTAATCAGGGAAATTTGTGATTTACATGTAAGATTCTTTACTGTCTGGGCTATGCAGGTATACACTGTCAGAGTCCACAGTCCTCTGCGGCCTTTTGTCATAAACAACCAGTGCTGTGTTCTCTCTTTAGTAGGTATAATTCCTGCATTACAAAACTGTAATTCAGATCCCATGCAGCCTCAAACTGAACCCTGAGGATACCAGTATTCCTTTAGCTTGTCATCACTCATGGAGTCATGTCTCCCACACACAGCTCATCTCTATTTTTGCTTCTTCACACATCTAAGTGACTCTGATTCTATGAAAATAAGGTGAGGCCCCAACAATACCTGGTCCAGCCTTGTAAGTACCCATCCCCCTGCAGGCCCTCCTTTCCATTCTATCAGTCTTTTTGGAGTGCCCCTAATCAGAGAATGTGTGTGCTTTGAGACTGCGTACACACAGATACCAGCTGCGTAAAGAGCTGCCCCACCAGGTCTGTCTCACTGAGTAACATGTTCTGAACACAATGGTGGCCAGGTCATGCCCTCTGTTTAACCCCACAGTCCCTCTTTTCTCTGAAGGTGCAAGCAAATTGCCTCACCTGTATTGCCACAGCACTGTGAAAAAGCTTTACTCACTGAAAAGTTTTCAATTCTGCGTGTCTGGATTTGGCATAGAGGACCTTGGGTGGCTATTTACTCTGCAGAAAGGCTTTTCCAGCAGATTGAGTCTAAAGTGCTGTTTAAGGTATAGTTTTTGACATTTGATGTTCCTAAAAAAACTCTTACTGTGTTCTTCAATCTGTTGGTTGCCTTGGACATCAAGTTACTAAGTAGACACAGTTAACAAGTCCACAGAAGAAGAGTCATTCTTTGTACTTAGTAGCAGTACTAGGGTGTTGTACCATGTTAGCCATTATAAATGTAGTGAAAGTCAAGCAAAATGATATCTTTTATTGGCTAACTAAAAAGATTACAATATGCAAGCTTTCGAGGCTTACATCTTGCCTGAAGAAGGGGCCTGAGTTGCCTCGAAAGCTTGCATATTGTAATCTTTTTAGTTAGCCAATAAAATATATCATTTTGCTTGACTTTTCACTGCTTAGTAGCAGGAAAGACTGGTTCTCCAGTTCCAATGGATGATGATAGTCCTAGGTAAAGTGAGGTGGCTTCCTGTACCCCATTGAAACCGAAATAACCTAACAGCCGATTTTCATTCTGGCCATGATTTAATAAGACTGCAATGGTGGGCACTGCACAGCAACGTCACATTTAACAATTTCTTATCAATTCCACTGTATCTGAATTTGTGCCCATACATTTGATAAAGAAAGATTGTTTTTAAATGAAACAACTTGTAACTGTTCCTGATCTTTTAAACGGGCAATAAATTGTTTACTTCTTTGTCGATGATTAATATTAACTGAAACTATTAAGAAGCAAAAAGAGAGAACTGACAAATATTGTAAAATTCTTATGAGATGAAACTGATCTCTTATGAAGACAAAGGGAAAAAAAGATCTAAGATCTTATAAAAGACACAACTTTCCTGAGAGTTTGAGTTTTATAAAAAGAGTTATTGCCACTTCCTCAAAGCTCTGGAGTGCTAAGTTAAATTGCAGCTTTTTCACTGGCTATGTAGAGTATGCAGGTCCTCTCAGTGTCTGTGTAGATTTTCTATTGTCACTGCCCTTTCCCTCACACATTTCAATGGCTTGTGTGCAAAGTTAATTGGAGATTTTAAACTGTATGTGTGTGTGTGTTTGTGCATGTGAGTAGGCCATATGTGTCCCATCTTGATGTGGTTTCTATGTTGTTCTCAGTGTTGCCTAAATACGTTCTTTCTGCCTGTGACCAATAAGTGGAATAGGCAGATTCTGGTGCTTTCCTAAAAAACGTATCAATAGTGATGCAACTTTTGTCCTTCACTGACTACAGGTTATTTAACCATTAAGTCAGCTTCAGTTGCTTAGATAGAACCGGGGCTGTATTTGTTCATATGTATGAGTTGAGTCACTGTATTGACATAGCAGGTGACATATCCATGTTGCAGGGTCTGAACTCCAGTTTGACTTCAAAATGTACTCTTGGTTCTGTTCTCCCCACGTTAGGGGTGATATAAACCCACCATGCGGTTAATAAACTGGTTACTCCGGCTTAGCCACAGAGTTGTGTTGGTGTTAGTGTGCCTTTTAGTGGACTGGCATTACTAATCAGAGCCCCTTCTTGCCTCAATCTACCATTATACAATTGTAACCAAAATATCCAAATGCAAAGAGAACCCTAACCCTTACATTGTGGGCCGGTTGGCCTTTACATTTAAAAAAAAAATGTGATCAAACTCTTCCCTGTGCCGCTGTTGTGTAAGTCTCAGGTGGGTACTGTATACATTTAACTTCACCCTGAGGTACTCTGTGCCATAAAATACATCCGTGCCAATGGCCTAATGTAGTGTGGAAGTCAGCCTTTAACCCGTATTGTGCTGGCATACCTTTTAACTTTTAATCACGCATCTGTTTCCAATGTCACAAGAAAGACATAGACAGCTTTAATTTGTTGTTATAATTTGTAATATTATTTCTTTGTACAGTATTTATTATGTTAATTTTGTTTTACACCAGAAATTTAAAAGTAAATTCCTCCATGTAACAATTTTAGAACTGTCCATCAATCCATTTTCTAACTTGTCACTAGGCATCAGTACCAGCAATAGGTGCAAGGTGGTATCCAACCCATGATGTCTGATCTTTAAAAGGCACATTTGAAAACATATCCACACTCAGTCACACTGGACCAATTCATAATGTCCAATTAACTTTGTCTGCATTATTTTGGGGTGTGGAAGGCGAGCAGGTGGATATGGAGGAGAGCGAGCAAATTCCACAAAGCCACTGACTGAGTTGAAATTGGATCTGAGTGCCCTGGAGCTGTGAGGCAGCAGTGGTAACCACTTGGCCACCAGAGTGCAAAAAATTGATTCTTGACATTTGTATTCACTAATATAACTAGGAAGAATAAAGAATTCTCATTCATGTGCAGTCCACTTATGGAAGAAAGAAGTTCAGAATATTAATAAATTGTGGAATATATTCAATATTTAATTTTCCGTGTGTCTGAACTAGGTTATAATTCTTGAAGTTTTCAATGTTTTGAAGTATTTATTATTGACATATTTAATTGTGTAGCCATAGAAATGCACATTTCTTTCTTTCTTTCAATCAATCTGTACATTTATAAATGAATGGCTTATTGTATTTTATGTTAATCTGAAAGTCCAACATAATTTCTGTGCAAATACAATTTTTCTTTATTAGTATTGTTTAATTTATTTAACTTTGTTGAAACTATTTAGATGAAAAAGCATTATTTATAAAGGAATGCAATGACCCATACAGGTTTGCTTCCTACTGAACAGGCTCCAGCCTCATGAATTAGATTAAGCAGCTTGTGAATGTTATGTAATTTAGAAAGGGTTTGATGCATTTTGTGAAATATTTGCAATGATTGTTTGAAATAAACAAAGATAAGCTCTGCTCTTACATCTTGTGTCCTCAAGAACCTGGGTTCATTTCCAGGCTGGTCACTATTTATATGTACAGATACTCCATGTGGGTCCGGAAAAGTACTCTTTAGCTTTTCCTGATATGGTCAATGCAGTATTTTCTTTTTTAATTTTGACTTGCTTTTTATTTGATATCATTTTTATTGTTTAGTGACCAGACTGTGTATTTGAGAGGCACACAGTTGTCCATGTCCCAGTTTGCTATGTAATCTTGTTTGCTCTGACGACTCTAAATTTCCATGCTGTGACCAACTATTACTGTGTATGAATGTATCCTGTGATGAACAGTCTTCCTGACTAGGACAAAGTCAAAAACTGATGGATACAAATTCTGTTTTGCTTGCTGTTTGTAAAGCAATGATGTACAATTTTATCTAATGTGATATTATCGGCCTTTTTTTTAATTTTTCTGTCATTTTTGTTCTTTGATATATTCAGTTCTACCGAAATGTGTCTGTATTAGGATTAGCTTTATAAAGTGTTTTTCTTTATTTTAGAAATACTTGTTAATGGTTAATTTACTCTATTCTAAAGGTAAGAAACTGTGGTCACACTTTAGTTATGCTTATTTGTTTTTGTTTCAGACTATTGTAGAAAGTCTGTTTAGAAGCACAATGAACCTTTTGCCAGTCATTCCCTGGAGGATATGCTTTGGAATTTGGTTGGTAGTTCAGAGAACTGCTGAGGTGTGTGCTTCTGCCCCCTTGTGTCAAGAATATGCTCTGCGGCATACTGTTGCTTAAAACGTCTGCCTGCTAAGTAAGGTCTTGCAGTCTTCTGATTGTTGATTCTTTGGTCTCCCTGTTGCACTTTAATT
This sequence comes from Erpetoichthys calabaricus, assembly GCF_900747795.2. NCBI lineage: Eukaryota > Metazoa > Chordata > Cladistia > Polypteriformes > Polypteridae > Erpetoichthys > Erpetoichthys calabaricus. The sequence continues at coordinate 61,606,298 of NC_041401.2, read as the reverse complement.
CACATTGAGGTATAATGAGGCCCTTGCTCCATTACTAAATGGAGTCTTCACTGCTGTCAGTGGTACATCGAGAGTCAGATATGTTGGTTGGGACCAGATGTTACCTGCGCTTTGATTAGACTCCAGAATACCAGATGTTTCTATATGTACTGGATCTGTTTTAGCAGAAATGTGTGTGTGTGTGTGCGGTTAAGTAGCCATGCAGGGTGAATCATGGATTCTAATAACGTGGCATGTGGTATTAGAGAGAGTAGGAGGCTGGCATCTGGAGAAACTTATACAGTAAATTATTTATCACTTTCATAATTTCCAGGTCCAACTGACACCTATTATCATTCTTCTGTATCATCTGGGGGGTCACCTCTATCTGTCCAACTCATGGGAAGGACCAGCCATTATTTCACAAACTTGTTTCCAAACATTGAAGTAAAAAAGGATGAGCCTTACAGCCTATCCTGGCCAGTTCTGGTGATCTATAAGGCAGTGGCAGGTGTCAGGCCCAGCATGATTGAATGTGACTTTGTTACTTATTAATTCCACTCTTCTCTTTCTCTTAGTGGGGATCTTTGAGCAGTAGGCCACCAATAGACAGCAATGAAGTGATCATGCTATGTGCTGACAAGATGCCACAGCTTAGCTGCATTGTGTAACAAAAAAGCTAGAAGATAGAATGCGTGATTTTAGTGGAGCAGAACCCTGACACGAGTACCTCTTTAAAGCAGTTTGCACCTGCTGTTTTCTCTCTCTAGTTAATCAGCTACTGTCACACAACTGCATTGGCATTCTTTACTTCTCCATTACTCAAATTAAGGCACACATGAATAATTGGGTCAGTGCACCAATGCCATTGATCTTTTTGTGCCTCCATGCAATTGCCCACTGGCTCTTAAACATATATGGAGGCATGTTGTGCCACACTGGAACAGGCATATGCATATACACACAGAAAAAAAAAACATTTTTTAACATAAGTGCTGGTCATAATAACCAAATAAACCAATGTAGTGGGTTGGCAGGCTTATTGCAGTGATGGTAAGTCTGTGCCTATCCTGGCAGCTTTGGGTGCTTGACAGAAGCCACCTATGGACAAAATGTCACAAAAATATCAAGGTACACTCATGTATACACTAATTCTCAATAATTCATTCATCCATTTTCTTTAACTCACTTATCTATTTCAAGGCTATGGACAGCTGCTGTTTATCCTAGCATACAGCACCCAGCTCAAGGCATAACCTTCGATTCTGCGAATGAAAAATGCATCTGTGACAGAATACACTTATACACACATGCTGATGCAGAGCTGCCAATGAAACAAACACATAAGTGTATAAGATGCTTCAAGAAAGCTGGAATATCTAGAGAAAAAAATGAGGCAGACATGGGATGAGCATGTAAACTGCCAAGACCCTGGTGCTAAAAGGCAGCAGCACTAACCACTGTGCCATTCTCAGGGAGACCACACACACCCACACACCAAACACACACTGAGGCTAATTCAGCCTCACCAATTCACCTAACCTGCATGTCTTTGGACAGTGAGAGAAAACCAGAGCACCCAGAGAAAACATGCAAAGTCCATGCAAGGAAGATCCACGATGTGAACCTTGGTCTCCTTACTGCGAGGTAGCAGGGATACCACTAAGCCACTGTGCTCTCCCTTAAGTTGGCTAAGTTTAGCAAGCAAAATTCATTCCCATTCATGCATCATCAGGTCTTCAGCTGTGCAATTGCACAAGGCCTTTGTTGCCATATTTTGCATTTTATAATGCACCACACATTCTCAGTAGTTGACAGGTAAGGACTGCAGACAGGCCAATCCAGAAGCCACACTTTCTGCTGATGCAGCCATATGCTTGTAATCTGGACAGAATGTGGTTTGGCGTTGTCTGCTGGAAAATGCTGGGACATCCCTGGAGAAGATGGTGGTGCATGGTTGGCAGCATATATTTCTCCAAAATTTGTACATATCTTTCTGCATTAATGGTTCCCTCACAGATGTGCAGGTTACCCGTGCCATGGACACTGACACATCCCCATACCTTGACAGACAAACAAAAAAGACATAGCAGCAGTAGAAAAAGTCCAGAGAAGAGCAACTAGACTGATTGCAGGGCTGCAACATTTGAGCTATGAGAAAAAAAAACTTAAGGAGATGAACATTTTTAGTTCAGGAAAACAGAGATTAAGAGGTGACATAAATGAAGCATTTAAAATTATAAAGGAGAATTAATACAGTAAATCCAAGCTGTTAGTTTAAAATTCATTCTTCAACAAATACACCAGAACACAGTTAGAAACTTATTATGGGTAAATTTCTCACAAATGTTAGAACATTTTTCCTCGCTCAAATAACCATGAACATATAGAATAAACTTCGTCCCCTGCTTGCTTCGATCACAAACCCCACTGGCCTGTGCTACGTGCCAGCCACTTCACCACTCTGCCGCTTGCATATGTGGATTTCACTTTCACCAAACAACAAATCTTTTAATTCTCGCAGATACACCTTTTCATTGTGAAGAAACACTACTTTTCCCTGATGGCAACATGAATTAGACGATCTACTAGTCTCCGACTTAAAGTTTAAATCCAAACAATATCTTCGATCTCTTTTCGCTGTTCCATTATTTCACCAAGTAATAATTTCCATTTGTTAGCTATAATGCAATCTTTACTATCATTTTTTTGAGACTTTCAAATTTTAGTACTTACATTATCTCTAACCTGCACTGCATGTGTATCACGTCAATGTTTTTAAATTCTTTACGACGTTCTACTTTGTCATCTACTTATGTCTTTTATTTCCGGCCCTGGGTGTAGTCACAAAGTGGCACAAAGTCTCGTCTCGTGGGATGTAAAAGTATCTCTCTGAAAAAGTCTTGTCTCATCCCAGGATTTATTTATTATAATAGAGAGATTACCAAGTAGTGTAGTAGACAGTAAGACGTAGGGGGCCTTTAAATCTTCAATTGATGTTACTTTACACAATCTAAGTAAACAGGATGGACAAGCTTGTTGAGGAAAATGGCTTGTTCTCATCACAATTGTTTAAATGTTGTCACATGTGTGCACTTAGGGGACAGTTTATGGGTATTTATGGGTATTCCTCTGCTGCTCCAGGGGTTGATGCTATGTGATAACGCATACTTTTCTCCTTATTTCCAGTGTCCATCTGCCTGGAATCGCCTCTTCTTGCTGGAAACTATCATAATTGTAAGATTCACCATTTTTGAGCCAGTTCGTCATCAGACACTTTAATTCTTTAATGCTCATTAATTGCACTTTCTTTATGCATGAAATTCAGTTATACAGAGTTTGCTCACTGGTGGCCCAGCCCATTTTAATGTGTCCTCTTGTTCATACTCTGTTCTAATATTCTGATATTCTCACGTTCTAAAGGTGGCAAAGTGCAAAGTCCCCAGAAAACCTCTGTAAAAGCAAAAGGCCCAAACTTGACTATTTGGCATGTTTGTTTGGCAAGACAACAGCCATTGGAGATATTTTACTTGAGAGCAACAGACAGAGAAAGAGAGAGAAGATGTGCAAGCATTATAAGCGCACATGCAGCACATGTTTCCAAGTCAGGAGATTTGGGACATTACCATATTAAAAAGGAGATCTGCGAGACCTCACATGTATAGCCTGTTATTACCTTCCAGTCTATTAGGTAGGGGCACACGGTTCCTAAATGGAGGGGGTGAGTCTATATTGCAGGTAGCACAAAAGCTGCTTGAGAGTACTAGTCCATCAAATGAGCTTTATCCTGTGACACCTGTAGCAACAGAAGACCCTGGAAGTGAAAACAATACCTGGCTGGAAGTGACCACTGGCAGGGACTTACAGCCATTTTCTACAAGTTCGATTATTGAATTTAAAGTTGGCCAAAGATCTAGGTGAAGACTCAAATATGGCAGAACTGAAAGGTGAGAGTGAGTGTGGCTTTGTGTGGAACAAAGGCTGGAAAATGGGTGAAGCACTCCAATCCATAGACAGTGGCAAAGCAGATATTGCTCGTGATTGTAACCTTTGTGAAATTCCCTGTGTGTTTTACTGTTATAATCTAAACACACCATTTTTGATCCATATTGCTACCTTTGCATTATTCCAGGCATGCACTTGATAAATACAGTACACACATCATCTGATGTTTAGTGCTACTTTACTTCATTTTTCTGTCAATATTTTAGAAATGGTTGCACAGTGGTTAGTGATGCTGTCCGGCTCCAGAGACCTGACATTGGCTCCCTGCCTTATCACAGTAAAAGTATCAGAACCTGTCACAGCTGCATTGGGCACAAGGCAGGAACCGACCCTGGACAAGGCGCCTGTCTATCACAGGTCAGAATCACTCACTCATTAAATAACCTACCACTTGTCTTTGGGATGCGGAAGGATGAACTGCAGTAAAGATAAAGAAACATACAGTATACATTGAAACACTTCTCATTTTTATTAATTCTTTTTGTCATTGATTTCTCCACACATTTTACAAATTTTTTTCCTTCATATCACTAGCAGAGCTGTAATGGTACAGTATGTTAGCTAATGCCAGGGGCAAGAGAAAGACACAGATACAGAGAAAGAGAGATTAGAGAATTAAAAAAACAATACCAAAGTCCTCTTGGCTAAAAAGTGTAGGAGGGAGAGGTCATGGGGCAACAATCAGCACGAGCAAGGTGGGGAACAGAAGGGCTAGACAAAAGCAGAGAAAGTGGAAGCGGTAGGACAAATGCGGGAGCGTGTTCTTTTGCCGCAAGAGAATAGGTGCTACATCAATTCACACTGAGATCTAAAGGGTTAATGGATTGGGCAACACAGCAGGGGTCAGAGGTCACCAGGGCATGAATCCGGCAGCTCCCAAGTCAATGCCCAACTATGATAGCTTCATTCAGTGAATCTACTGCTCCAAGTATTCTCTAATAATGGGGAATAGAAAAGTAAGAGAATGAAACAAAGCACAACAGACACATAGAGGTGATCTGTCGTGGCTCAGGACGGCTTCCATTCTCATCTCAATTTTGAAACTGTGGGTCACAGGGTCAATTTGTTTTTATTTTTATTTTAATTATTTTTAAGGTAAGTGACACAGTGATGGGTACTGCTGCCTCACAGCACAAGAGTTTGAGTCTCGAATCTCAGTCAGGTCACTTTCTATGTGTACCTTCTTACTCCTTTTGCGCAGGGACCTCTCTGAGTAGCCTGTTTTCTCCACCTGTTTATAATGTATATTGTTTAATTAGTCATTCATGTTATTTGTATATATTGTTGTGTTCTGTTAAAAGCAAATCCAAAGTTAACATGTTAACATTCCTGTACATTAATTACTTGTGAATAAAAGTGACTCTAATTCTGATTCTAATGCAAATTTTTGAGAGTATAGGTGAATAGGATTGGTGACCTCGTTGGGGGAACGGCCTGTTTTCATTACAATTGTTCTAAAGTTCTAATGTACAGAATCCATAGAGGCAGAGACATGGTCAAGACTGAAATTCATGACAGTGGAGAAATGAGGCAGTGGTACTAGTGGCTGAAATGGCCTCTAATATGCATTTTGAAGATGGACCAAAGTCAGATAAGTGAGTTGGGGTGTTAAAAGTACAAACACGGAATTTTAATGTGAAGTGTTTTAGGCACTATGCCACAGAAAGGGACCAGAAAGACTATGAAAGGTGTGTTACAGATAAAAAGAGGAAATATTTGGTTGTAAGAATGATTTAAAGTTGAAAAAGCTCTGTTTGCTGGTGGTTTTGTGCTCATTCAGAAGTGTGTGACTGTTTTCTCATTCAACAGGTGCTAAATATATAGCAGATTATTCAGAATGGGCTATAATAGTGAACGGCAAACTTCAAATTAACAAAAATTAAACATTTTTCTCCTTTTAATGGCCTAACCTTAAGAAAATTGCCACCAGAGTCATATGATAAAATATTAGAATTCAGCATTCTTGACACAATCCCATGCTTATCCACAGAGTTTCGTCAGTTGTATCATACAAAAAAAATCTATGAAAAAACAGTCTTTGGTCATACAGCAAAGAGGGGAAAAAAGCCTTTAGACACCAGCGGCAGCTACGCAAAGCATCGGTTTGGATACTTCCAGATGAATTGGCAGACTCCAATAAAATGGCATGTTAAATGTCAAAACTAGAAAAGCTGGAAGTTATTCCTATAATTAAATAATAAAATAAACTTGTAGGATGTTACATAAACAGCTTTAATAAAGGATAGCAGGAAATGAAAAGTTATTATTGAAATATCTGTGAATGTGTTTTCTGCTGACTGTCTCTAAATATCTCAAAATAATTGCTGATTAAAAATTGGACAAAAGCAAAAAATTGCAAGATTTAAATGAAAAATGGTTAGAAATCTAGTATGATTTCTATCTATCTATCTATCTATCTATCTATCTATCTATCTATCTATCTATCTATCTATCTATCTATCTATCTCAAATTATTATCATTAATTAATTAAAACTTGACTTAGAGCAGTAGAATTCAAATACTTTGAGAACTGTATCCTAAGCTACTCATTACAGGTTACTTAAGAACACAAGGAAGAAATATATTGTATTTGTCTGTAAAGAATTGTCCAGTCATCTTCCCATATTATTCTGTAAAAGTAAAAGCTAACAGTTTGTGCTTGCATGTACTATGTAGTGTTGACTGCATTTTAAACTATTGTCATAATGGCTGAGACAACATTAAGAAATTAGTGTTAGTGCATCAGCAATAATGTACCAGGAGGTATGTAGTTATTTGAACTCTTGTGCTAAAAGTGTTTGAGAGTTTTTCTTTTGATACTTGTTGTATCAAATACTTTAATAAATCATGGCCCTGAACTCAGAAAAAAACTGCTTCATATCATTCTCCCAATGTGCAATATAGACCTTAAGTCCATCCATCCATCCATTTTCCAACCCGCTGAATCCGAACACAGGGTCACGCTGGAGCCAATCCCAGCCAACACAGGGCACAAGGCAGGAACCAATCCCGGGCAGGGCGCCAACCCACCACAGGACACACACAAACACCAAGCACACACTAGGGCCAATTTAGAATCGCCAATCCACCTAACCAGCATGTCTTTGGACTGTGGGAGAAAACCGGAGCGCCCGGAGGAAACCCACGCAGACACGGGGAGAACATGCAAACTTCACGCAGGAAGGACCCAGGAAGTGAACCCAGGTCCCCTGGTCTCCCAACTGCGAGGCAGCAGCGCTACCCACTGCGCCACTGTGCAGCAGACCTTAAGTCAACCAGTGCAATTCATATATTTTGTAAATTACTTTTATTACTATTCGGTTTGTTATTATTTTCTCTCTTCTTGTCTTTTTAACTCTTATGCCTCACACTGAGTCGACTGCACCTTCAATTTCGTTGTTCCTTTGTAAAAGTGACAATGACAATAAAGATCTATCTATCTATCTAATTGTTTTTGATTAATGTTAATGCTATGCTGTTTACAGAGCACTAGTACATATGCTGATTATGAATGACTACCTTCTGCACAGTACCCCCCAATACCAGATCACCTTTGGGTATTATATATGCTTAACCTGCACATCATTGAATTGACAGCTTCTCACCAAGCTCCTTACAGACATGTGTAGCATGTAAAGAATCTTATGGCCGTATGAGTGTAGTATTTCTACATTTTATGAAGTACCCTTTCTGGCAAACATTGCTTCTCCATGACTGCTATAAGTCTTATTGTACCTTTGACTTTTTGCTGTAGCATAACCATTTGATAACGCTGTCTGAATATGGAATGGGTCAGTGTGTGGTCTCCTACTCCATAGAGCCTAAGCGAGAAAACATGAAGAGAGAACTAATATACATAGAATAATAAAACTGCTGGTGGGGGTGTGGGAGGCTAGTCTCTGAAAAAATACCTTTTCTCATTTTGTAGATTATGTGTAGTTAATGACAGGCAATCTTAAAATTATAAAAATTTGATGGTATGAGGAGTATTAGATAAATTCATTCTGCCTAAGAGAAGTTTATGTGAACATCCTGAAGGGCATGAACTTTTGGAATGAGCACCTGATTGCAAGTTGCCTTTACTCTGGTGGTTGAGAGGTCTTTCATATGCTGAACTGTGAATTCCACAGAGGCACTTAGTTCAGGCCCAGGACAGACCTGCCAGGCTGATGGACTGACCAACTTTAGCACTCTTTTCTTGTTCTGGATGCTGGACTTTCTTACAATATAGTGAATGTGCAAGACTAAAGTGATGGATAGGAGAAGGGCAGGCCACAATGCTGTCCTGAGACCCGCTAATTATCCTGTAAATCTTTCCTTTGGAGACAAGCACTGACAAATCCAATCTGTTCCGGGGGCTGGGCCCTTTATTCCTGTGCTCAATGGTTGCACGATTAAAGATGAGATGAAACAGTTGGTGTGTCTACTTACACAAAAGAAGCCAGCAAAAAGAAGAGCCTGTAAAACTGTAAGACAGATTTAAAAGGAAACAGAAATGGCAAACCAGGGTAAAATATACAAAAGGAGCATTACTGGTGGACCCTGATTGAAGAAAATATATGGCCTAGGGAGTCTGATGGGTCATTAATATGGCACAGCCACCCACAGATCTGTTCCTATACCGACCCCTACATCCCACCATTCAAATGATACCCCAGAGATAATGGGCAAACAGAATTGTTGCCACTATTACATCTTTTGGCAATGATACAGCACCCCAAACAACTTCACTAGATTCACATGTAGTAAAAGAAATAAGTTTAACTGAAGAGCATCCAACATGTGATAGTATGGAAAATTACATTATAAACAGGACAGCCTGTGCCCTCTGGCGTGCATCACTGACATCCAACTTACTTTCCCAATAATATGCCAAACCATTTTTAAGCCTGCTTGTCAGGGTTGTGGAGGGTATGAAGTCTACAGCAGCAAGCATAGGGCACAAGGCAGGTATAATCCCTTGGACAGAGCACCCATTCATTGCAGGGTGAACATACTGACACACACTAGGGTTAATTTAGCATCACTTATCCACCTAACCTGCATTTATTTGGGCTGTGGGAAGAATCCAGAGCACCTGGTGGAAACGCACTGGAGAATGTGCAAATTCCATGCAGTGGGGACCTGGGATATAAATCCCGTTCTCCTTACTGAGCGGCAGCAGCACTACCACCGTACCACCTCGTCATACCTAATAATATTTTAATTTATATATCCATTTTATGAACCCATTTGTTCCATTACTGGGTCAAGAAGAAGCCTTTGAACCCTATCCTGTGTGAACTACTCAAAAAAACAGAGGCAGGTCTATATGTGGAGCACACTTTCCAACAGCCATTTGTGAAAATTAACCTTTGTGTCATGAAAGGAAACAGAGGGAGAATGTGCAAACTCCTCAGAGCTAGCAACTGAAACAGAAATCAAACTCCTGGAGCTATGAAGTGGGAACTGTAAGCACACATGTAACTGTGCCTTGCTCTCCCTTCAGTAATTAAACAGCAATTTCCATAATTTCAATACTTATCTCTAAAAGAACTCGTTGTGTTACAGTGTCCTGATTTTTTTTTTTTTTACCTTGAAGGAAATCATCCCAAAAGGACAATATCTATCAAGCAACTCATTTTCTAAACCTAATTTTAAATTACAAAGTCAAGGGAAGCATTTCCTAAGCAGTGCTGGGTACAATGGATGCCACTCTGCCCTAATCAATTTACAGTCACCAGTCATCTTAGAGTACAAATTTTTTGGATTAGGAAGAAAAAAACCCACATAAAAATAGGGAAAGAGTCCAAAAATATCATAATTAGTGGCAGTAAACATTCTGAGACAGCGGTGCTAGTCAATGTGTAACCCTGCTGTCAATGGCACCATATTGATTCGTTTTTGAACTCTTTTTTTGCATGAAATAATCACATGGAGCCATCATAGCAGTATAAGGTACAAGACAAGCTGAATAGGAGGCTAGTCTAACATAGGCTGCTCACACTCACTCATACAAAACCAAATTATTTAAACTTTCACACTTTTATGATGTGTGAGAAAACATACTTGAAAACATGGAAGATGTTCAGTCACTGCACAAAATGAGATTTGTTCAAGAATTTAGTACAAGTTCCTTCTATTTTGAGGCAGGAGTACTAACCATTTTGTCACATGGCAACCATTGATGTATTACATATAATAAAAACAGACACCCGTGAGAAAAACAAATTAAGAAATATCACATAATATCAAATAATGTCGAACAGCCTTAATATTACTATACATCTGGAGTTCAACAGTAAGACAGATCATGATATCATCAATGCATGGGCATAGTTAGGGAGGGATTTTAGGTCTGAACTCCCACAAAATATATTTCATGACAGTTCCAACTGAATGATCACAGATGGACTTATAATTCATGTACTTTCTCATCATTCCCTGAAATAAATTACTGGTAATGTCCCACAACCAGCACAGCAAGTTCATCCTTCAGAGTTTTGTTCAAGTTGTTGTGGAGTCCTTCTCACTGATTTTGAGTCATATTGATTTTCTTTCTAGAAGACCATGATCCAGTTTCTGTCAGGGTTGCTGAAGACCTGTGCTTGACTCTGAACTTCTGCATGATAGTTCCTTCAGCTAACCTCTCTGCCAAACATTATGCCAGTTGCAGGTACCTGTGAATGGTGGACTCTGCAGTGTATTAGTACTAGTACCAGTGACACACTATTCTATTCAGGAGAACTCAGTTGTATTCTAGACACCACTGTTGCATTTTTAATATTTCCTGCTATCTAGGCAGCATGTTAAAAGCACTGGACAATGTGACAAGATTCTAGAAAAACTTAGCTTTAACTCTTAACCCAGTTAAATACATTTTAGGGTGTAGGAGCCCTTCCTGGTAACATCTTGCACAACACAGGAAACAGCCTGGTAGCGTTAACAACAATAACTGCTGTGATGGACAGCCGGGTCCCATGCCCGGCAGGGATGCCCCTGCTGCATCTGTTCCCGGGGAAGCCACCATGGGCAGCTCAATACCTCCCCCGGGACGCTTGGTGGCAGCCTCCCTGGAGGACGGTGATCCCCCAACCTTTTGCATGGCTCCATGGGAGATGGAGTCTTCCACAGCCTGGTTGGGAGCTTGGATGGCCGCTAGGGGGAGCTTCATGGAGTCAACAGCCCGGCTGGATGAATCTTCAGCCCCACCCAGAAGTGCAATGAGGACCAGGTGGTCAAGCACCTGGAACGTTTCTGGGTGGGCTATAAAAAGGGCCAGCCACCACCACTCCAGAGCCAGAGTCAGGAGGAGCAGGACTAAGCTAGAGGAGGAGTGGTGGTGAAGGAGAAGAGTGTTTTGGTGGTGTTGTAATTGTGCTTTGGGACCGTGTGGCACGGGGAAGACGTGTCCCACAGTTGAAGAATAATAAAGCCTGTGTTCATTTTGTACGTGCCTCTGCGTCAGTCTGTGCCAGGTTGGACGCTATATGGCGCCCAGATTACACTGCATATATTTTAGGCAATTATATATCTATTGTGAAACCTGTTTAATGTAATTCAGGGCTTTGGAACCCATATACAATTCTAGCAGCACTGTGTACAAGATGGGAATGGGAACCTATTGTGGAAGGGGCACTAGAGCATTGTGGGATATACTTACTCAGCAGGCCAGTTTAAAGTGTAAATAATTTAGCTAATACAGACATCTTTTGGATGTGGGTGAAAAACAGCAGTATCCATGCAGACATGAGGAGATCATACAAACTCCACACAGAGTGTAAGAAGAGTAAAAATACAAGACCGATAGGATACAAGTTTCAGCAGAACCAAAATATATGGCAATTGAAAAGAAGGGCTTGTGTGCATTGAGTGATAAGACTTAAGCATCATAATCACAGTAATTGAATGCATGATCTTAACACATTTGGATTAAAACATTTGACTCTATTTTTTAATTAATTTTTAATAACTGTGTATATGCTGGAATAGTGCATTTTGCATGGTTCCTGACAAGGCTACTTAAGTGAAATTATAATGGTGAAAAAATAAGTGTCTGTTGTAGCAATGACATGTTTTCACTTCTAAATTAAATAATGGATTTACTGCTTTCTAAATGATGATAGAACAATTTGGCAATTTACTATAACTTATGGGCAACATGCATTCTGCTTCATATATAAAGGTTAGGCAAAAAATCTTATGTGATCATTAGTATATGCAGTAAGTAAGATTACATCTTGCCTGAAGAAGGGGCCTGAGTTGCCTCGAAAGCTTGCATATTGTAATCTTTCTAGTTAGCCAATAAAAGGTGTCATTTTGCTTGGCTTTTCTCTAATAAACTAACACAGTTTATAGTATAATCTACAAAAGTATGCCAAAATAGTAGTTGTTCCCAATACACTGCACTATGAAGTTTTTGTTTCTTGAACACTATTGGGTGTTTCTTATAGATTTTTGGGTGCTGATCACGAATATCACATCAATATTTACCCATCATGTACTGTTTCAGAGACATCTTCAGTTTTGTCATGAGTTTTTCTTATATTTGTATCCAAACATTTTCGCTCCCGTAAGTGACTTATCAACAATGGTTTGTGCAGCCTGGGCATGTCCAGGCATGGAATCAGGCCAGGTTGGAAGCTGTTCTGTTCCTAATCTGCTATCAGCAATGAGACCCGTCTCACATGACAACAGTCTTCCAATTCCGAAGCCACCAGAGGATTGAACCTTAGACGAACCAGATGAAGAAACTGCAAATAGGGTACTGACAGTGACATTCACCTGGATTTTGAATCGTGCTCATCATGTGATCCACATCTGATAACACAGTCTGAATTGAATGATTTGGTCAGAGATTTGGGTCTGTCAAAAGCAAAAGCCGAGCTGCTGGGTTTGAGACTGCAGGAATGGTGTTTGCTGTCACCAGGTACGAAAATTTCTGTGTTTCGAGGCCGACATCATGATATAACCAAATTTTTTGCACAAGTCAACAGTCTCTGTTTCTGTTGTGACATTGAAGGATTGTTCTTGGCCTTGGGTTGTGATCACAACCCAGAAGAGTGGCGTCTCTTCATTGATTCGTCAATGTTAAGCCTGAAAGCTGTTCTGCTACACAATGGCAACGTTTATCCTTCAGTACCTGTTAGCTATGCAGCACACATGAAAGAAACATATGAGAATATGGAACTGTTGCTGAAGCACGTCCAGTATAGCAGGTACAACTGGAATATCTGTGGAGATCTTAAAGTCGTTGCTCTGTTACTAGGACTGCAGCTCGGCTATACAAAGTACTGTTGTTTCATCTGTGAATGGGACAGCCGTGCCAAAGAGTCACACTATTCTCAACAGAACTGGCTACTCCGTAAAAAGTTAGTTCCAGGACAGAAAAATGTGGCACATGAATCGCTTGTCAACCCGGCAATATATTGTTGCCTCCTCTTCACATAAAACTGGGACTCATGAAGAATTTTCGTGAAAGCACTGAACAAGGAAGGTGAAGGTTTTCGTTATTTAAGACAGATGTTCCCAAGAATAACTGATGCCAAGATCAAAGAGGGCATTTTTGTTGGTCCCCAGATCAGACATGTTATGAGTGACAAGCGGTTTGAAGATCTGTTAGTTGGGCCGGACAAAATTGCCTGGAAAGCCTTCAAAGACGTTGTTGACAATTTTCTGGGCAATTACAGAGCACAAAACTACATTCAGCTGGTAGACAAACTTCTCAAAGCATACAAGACAATGAAGTGCAACATGTCACTCAAGATTCATTTCCTCCACTCACACTTGGACTACTTCCCTACAAATCTCGGTGCCGTCAGTGACAAACACGGTGAAAGGTTTTACCAGGACATTGCTGCGATGGAGAAACAATACCAGGGCAACTGGAATCCGTCAATGCTTGCTGACTACTGTTGGACACTGCAACGTGATGCACCAGACATTGAATACAAAAGAAAATCAGGAGCAAAACACTTTTAATTCTGTTGAATTTAATAGCTTATGCGAAACATAAACGTTACTAAATACATTATTGTCAGTAAACATATAAATGTCTATTTCTCAGAGTTCCTACGTGTGATGCAGTAAAACCAAAACTATATTTGTGCATACCCAGTAGGTAACTGTCACAATCCGCAAAAACTTTTCAGGAAGCAAGACTTTTCAAAAAAATTGTTGTGCAGTGAAAGGGTGGGTTTATTTCATGTCATCTATTCTAAATGATAATTTATTTTTGGAATCTTGACACTTCTTACATAATCATTCTACTTGTATTACATTAGTGAACTGAGATTTTCAGGTATAGAAGACAGAGGTTTTGAGGTATGATGGTTATACTCACTGATCATGGTGCTGAATATATTGAATAGCGCAATCAGATTAGAACTTTGTAAATATGACAATAATGACTTTAGTAGTAATATATACATTCAAGATGGTTTAAGCTTGGAGAAGTGAATCTAACCATTACGTTTTATGACTTGATTATTTAATTCACAGTCATGAGGAGTAGTGCCCATCACATTAACATTGGGTACAAGATGGTAATCAGCTCTAACTCATTAGAGGCCAATTTGCAAGCTATCATACATGCCTTTGCAAAACTGAAATCCTAGACAGAGGAAGTATCAAAGGAAAAATCCACCAAAATAGGCAGAGAACAAGCAAACTCCACAGAGGCAGGAGCCAGATAAGGATTTGAACCCAAGACTAGTGAACTGTAAGAAAGCAGCTGAAAACAGGTTTGCAGTACCCAGCACAAAGACAATTTTACATACTACAAGATGCATTATTTTCCTTGCTAAGTAATTACATTGCACATATGATAGAAAATTTTAAAAAAGCTTAAGAAGACAAAACTGCCAGTTGTTTTAAATGTTTCAATATTAAAGTTAAATTGAGGATGGAAGCCTAGCACTTATTTTGCACAGTACGAAAGTCCAGTTTATAAATGAACCTAGAGTCAGTTTATAGACACATACATGTATCTTGTTGGATATGTTGCAAGAGTATAGAGTTTCAGGTTCAGTTTGAGCCATTATTCCCTGAGAGCTAAGGAGTGAGAGATGTCTCCACATTTTTTGGCATAAATCAATTCCTTTGAAGTTTGAAAATGGATTCCTTCAAGGGTCTTCCTCAATTTTCATGGATAGAATAATGTACCAATACGAGTAGAATAAAAATGAGGCTTATAGAGTGTGCAGTCTGGGACCTGACTTTGTGCATTTCATTGACAGCAGAGTATGACATGACAAGTTCCAAAAATTCGGTTCTCCAAATCCATGGTTCTTATACAAAAAAACAGTGCCTTGCTGTTCCCTGTCTCTGCACCTTTCAGAAAAGATAGACAATCTGATTGGAAGATGGAATAGAGTTGTTCCTTCTCTGCATCAAGAGGAACCAATTCAGATTGTTATGGAAATATAGTAAAATGCCTGTATGCCCCAAATGGAAGGTGCATGTGGCACAGTCAATCAGTGTAGACCAGGACTTTCAGAACCTAAACACGTCACTACTTTACATACATACAATTGGGATTTGCTCATTCACAGATAGAAGTGTGGAGTTATGGGGGACTGGAATCTTATTTATTTGATATTTTACGCAATACACCTGAATCAGACTGTTGAATTTAAGACATAAATAACACCATGGACAGGAAACTGAAAAAAATGCAGAGCCAAATACAAAATAAGCACCCAAAAGAGTAGGCTACAGCATTTTTACTGTTCAGAGATCTGCACAAACTTCAGTTTCAATCTGACAGAGGCAGTGAGCTCCACACCCTCTGGCTTCACCCACAGCATCTGTAGCATGCTCTTCCATGTGCGGGTAGAAAACAACATGTGTGAAAATAACAGTATATAACCAGGGGTGGAAGTAACCAGACTCAAAATGTCCTTCTGGAGCTGCAAGCAGCATAGCTTTCTTATTTCAGATTGCATCAAATTTCACAAACAACTTTTTTAAATACCTAACCTTAGCAAAAAATTATGAAAATGGACTCATTAATTATTACCTTGGACTGTTTTGTTTGATTCATTTGCATGAACATTAGTGCATCTTATGTTTGGATGATTTGTGCTGCTTTTCTGCTGTTCTATTATTATTATTCGTGGAGTAATTACCTTCTATGTACCCAAAACCTGAAGGGTTACAGATACATGCCTGATGTAATCTGCTTGTGGCAAGGGAGCTATTGATGGGCTTACACCTATTGGCTGACCTGGGAAGCGCCTGGGAGTTCACAAGGAACAGCTGCAGCCTGTTGCTGGGTTTATGGGAAATCTTCCTTGCTTGGCTTGTTACAACTGTGACGCTCAACAGGATAAGGTGGAATTGAAGATGAGATGACATCATAACACATGTTTGCATAAGTTGTTTGAATTTTTTCTGTGTTTACTGGAGAATTAGCAAGGCAAGGCTGCTTTGCTTCTCCAAATGGTCTCTAATTTAGTGCTTTTGAAAAGAAGACCCTAACAAACATACTGATTTATGTTAAGACGTTTGTCTGAGACACTGATATCAGCTAATGATTCTTGCAAAACATGTTGATCCTTTCTTATCCTTTCCATTGCTTGTGATTTTCAATCTCATTTTGTACTCAAGAGCATTACAACTACAAACTGAAAAAACAAAAAACTAACAACAATACATAATTGCATACAGGTTTAATAAAAGCTGACAAATTTTACCAAAAATGTTACATTAGTAATGACTTTTTTAAGGTTTACAAATATTCTACCATTTTAACCAAACATACAAAATACTACATTAATTTAACAGAAAAACATGCCTTTCTTTTATACAACACCTTTTTATGATGGTATTAGCTCAAGGTACATTATACAGAAATATATTGCAGTATTTATATTTGTTTTTCTTTTACAGATGGAAATCATACAGAATAAGGCAGTCAAGGCTGGGGCTTAAACTGGTAACTTCAGATTTATGGTGCCTTGGCCACATATTTCCTACACAGTACAATAAAAAAATACAGTAAACATTTTGAAATATCTGAAAATAAAACATCCTGTCATTTACTTACCAAGATACACTACAAATGCAATCAGAAATATTCAACCCCCTCACCTCAAAATACATTATAGTGATATGAATCAAGGTTAATGAAAATATATGACAAAAAGCCTCAATAAACAACAAAAGTATTTACTGACACATTTTTAAAGTTATTTTGAGAACATATTGTAAATTGACTTAACTTTGAGTTCAAATGAAAAATGTAACTCTGTTTATAAATGTGCATGTGCACTATAATTCAAACCTCAGCTTCAGTACATTGTGGAGCATCCTTTAGCCTTTATAACTTCTAATAACCATTTTCGGAAAATGCTGACAAGCTCTGTACACCTCTGTGTTGAAATCTTTGCCCATTCTTCACATGTAAAAGCCTCCAGCTCAGTGATGTTTAATGGTGTCCGTGCTGCAACCAAAGATTTTTAATGGAATTTACATCAGGGGACTGAGAAGACCACTCCAGGACATTCCAGGATCTATTTCTCAACCAAACTTTAGTTAACTTGGAGGTGTGCTTTGGATATCTTTCTGGAAAGTCCATTCAATTTCTGAAGAGAAGGCATCATGTTCCTCTTTAAAATAGCCAGGTATTTCTGGGAATCCATGACGCCAGTTACATGGTTAAGATTGCCAGTTCCTGCAGCAGAAAATCCCCACATCATCATTGATTCACCCCCATGCTCGACTGTGTGGATGGTATTTTAAGCCAAGCCTTTCTCACTTCAGACATTCTGCTAGTCCATGTGTCCAAACAGTTCCAATTTAGTTTTGTCAGTCCATTGAACTGTTTTCCAGGATTCGGCAGGCCTATTCAAATTTCTCCTGGCATATTCTAGTTAACCTTTGATGTTCTTTGTGGTCAAGAGTGGAGTGAGGCCATGAAGTCCGTGTTTATTCAATGATTGTCTTATAGTTGCCAGTGAAGCAATTGTCCCGGCCTTCATCAGGTCATCCTGTAGGTGTATTACAGTAACACGGGGATTTTTGTCAGTTGTCCTGACTAAGTTGTTAAGGGCTCTTGATGAAATTCTGGGCTTTCTCCCATGGCCAGGCAGATTTGCAGATGTGCTGTAAGCTTATAATGCTCCCAATGGTGCCTCGTGGAATGTTCAATATTTGGGAGAACTTCTTGTACCTGATGACTTAAAGATGAAATGAAAAAATTTCCTGACTCAGCTTTTGTGAAAGCTCATTAGTCTTACCCAAGATTGAAACTTACCTTCAACAACTTCATGGGTGGGGTTTATATATGCATCACAGTTGAAGCCAATTAAGGATCATTATTGAATTCCCAAAGTCTTAATTATGTTTTGACTCCACTTTAGGCCATACAAACTAGCAGAAGGTTTTAAAAACAGCAATATTATATAAGGGGTGAATAATTGTGACATGGCTATATCAATAAAATGTCCTGTTACTCACAAATACTACATCACACATTTTCTATGTTGATTTTACGTACAACTAAACTGATAAAGAAGAAGTCATCCAAAACAAAATCTAGCTGTTAGAAAAAAATTTCATTGGTAAATCCTTACAATCTTTGGGGGGGGGGGGGTTGAATATTTCTGATTGCAACTGTATATGCAATGACTTGTTGAGACTTTGGGGGAGTTGTTTTCTAGTTTCAAATTATTTCAGAAAATACTAATATACTTCTAAGTTATAATTTAATTATTCTTATTTGACCAATCATCAATGCCTATTAAGGAAGCATTAAAATAAATTGCTATGCACTGTGGACTGATTTTTACAATAATATTACTAGATAGATAGATAGATAGATAGATAGATAGATAGATAGATAGATAGATAGATAGATAGATAGATAAGTAAGTAAACAAATAAATATACATACCCACTTTGGTCTGTACAGACACTGGGAAAATTATAAAGCAAGAAAATTCAAAAGAAAGAAAAGTTCTGACTTGGCTGCCGCAGTCCCAGTGAGGCACCATACAGATGTATTGCTTTTGGTATATAAAGGAGCCCCCATAGTGTTTCTTGACACACTTCTACTGAATGATTTGTTGGATGAAAGTCCTCAGTATTAGTGTGTCAGAGAGAAGATGTGAAGAATTGTTTATAATGGCACTCAATTTTGTTTTAATTCTCTCCTTTACTAAGACCTCCAGGGAGTCCAGAGTGTGTCCTATAACTGAGCTTACCCTTTAAATTAGTCTGTTAATTTGGTAGGTCTCTCATGAAGTGGTGTTACCAGCCCAGCACACCAAAGTGTAGAAAACCGCACTGACCATAACAGAGTTATAAAAGATGTGCAGGATGTCACTTCCCACAATAAGGAATACAGTATCATAAGGAAAAAGACTCTGCTTTGCATTTGTTAAATATTTCCTCTATGTTCCGAAACCAGTCCAACCTGTCATTAATGTGGACCCCCAAGTACTTGTAGAAGTGGACAACCTCTACATTCACTCCTTGGATAGTGACCAGACATAGAGGCTCCTTGGCACGGCAAAATCTGTTTCTAGGTCCTTGGTTATGTGAATGTTAATTAAGATGCAGACAGATCTCATTGCACCCAAAACAAACTTTTCCACCTGATTCATATACTTTGTTCCATACCCTTTATAAATACATCCCATAAGTGCAGAACAATCCAAGAATTTCTGGAAGTGACATGACCTAAAGTGTTATTTATAATCTGAGGTGCACAAAGTGAAGAGAAAAAGAGACAGGACTGTTCCTTGTGGTGTTCCAGGTTTGCTCACATCCGTATCAGAAACAGTCCTTGAGTCTCACAAGCTGTGTTTTTTCTGACAGACAGTCCATTGTCCAGGACACCATAGGGTCATCCACCTGCATATCTCTGACTTTACCCCTTAACATAGATGGCTGGATGGTACTGAAGGCGCTGGAGAAATCAAAAAACATAATTCTAACAGGACTGCCAGCTTTGTCCAAATGAGAATAAGCCTTGTAGAGCACATAGATAATTGCATCCTCCAGGTCAACCTTTGCCCAATAGGCAAACTACAGTGAATCCAGGTGGTCTATCACAAGAGCACTCATATAGTCTAGTCTCTCAAATGTCTTCATAAGGTGAGACACTGTAGTTAGCATTGCCGTATCATAACTCCTAAGTCAATGCTTTAAACCCAATCCACACACACCGCTCTGGTGGAGTTTACACATTGAATCTGTGTCTACATGGTTTTTTTTTTTGTTTAATACCATTTCGTTTATTACTGTAAATTCCAACTTTCACTGCAAAGATATACAGGTTTGGATATTGGCATCTCCAAATTGGTTCCAAAAGACTGTTACACAGGAGTTGCTCCCTGTCTTTCTGTGAGGACGGGAGCCAGCTCCCTGCTTCCCTGAACTGGATTAATAAATGAATGGAAAATATTATCCTGTACATTTTTTAAAATTAAAAAATATTATGTGTGAGTAATCGACTAGTTAGATTCTTTTGCTGTAGTTACAGCAAACTTTCTTGTCACTCTGCCACTTCCCAACTGTTGATCTTAGGGTTCATAGATAGATAGATAGATAGATAGATAGATAGATAGATAGATAGATAGATAGATAGATAGATACTTTATTAATCCCAATGGGAAATTCATTGGGATTCAATGGGTTGCAAAGGTTGTAACCCTAACGCACTCATTTCCTAGTACCAGATACTTTGAAGTCTCGTAATTTAACCCCTGAAATATGTACTGGGTTTTCTCCCCACGGGAATATTCCATTGCATGGAAGAGGGACTTGTGTTGTCTCTGCGACCCTCAGAATGAAATTGTTGAGAACTTTTTGCTCTTAGTACGTCTACTGCTGACAAACCGGTCTAAGGTAAAGAGCCAGAGAAAAAAAGTAATTAAGAATTGGAATCCCTAGTGATGGGGAGCTCATTCCCATCTTGCAAAAATGAAAGCATAAGATGTTTTTAGATAAACAGGCAAGAAAAGGCAGAAATGCACCGACACAGTAAAGTAGACACTGTGTACTGTGGTCTGTTTTTATTCTAGTATTCGTGCCTCAACACTGACCTCTGAAGGCTGATCAGTACTCCCGATAGTTGGCTCAAACCCTGTGCGCATTGGAAAGATTAATAATATTTCTGTGAAAGTTTCCATTCATATTTGAGAAAGAAGGCAGTACAATTCGTGTAACCATTTAGTAACCCAGTCCAACATCTCAGTCGTTTTGAAACAATATAAGTGTATTTCTCCTATTACCCCGCATTACGAAGCACTAAGCGTACACCACACGAGCAGCAACCACTTGCAGAGCCTATGCTCGCAGCTTTGCTGTAGCTTTGCAAGGCGCACTAATCGAGTGCCTATTTACGAGTCGGACGCTTCATCAGCGATTGCTTTTGCCCACACTCTGCGTCGTGTTGCTTCCGGTGAAGATGGATGTCAATGATCTGTTTCGAAAACTAGGGGCAGGTGCTAAGTTCGACTTTAAAAAGTTTGGAAATGATGCCGAGCGATTCAAGGTGAGTACAGCTTTAAAAATCTGTGACCATGCAGTCCGTGTTATGACCGTTTGTGGTACGGAAGCATGCATTGGAAAAAAAACCCCTGGCATCTTTGAGACAAGCACGTGCGAGATATATACCGAGTACTGGTAAACAAATAAGCCTCTCTGTCCTTTGCTTCTTTCTCAGTGGTGGTTATACCAAGCGGCATAAGTGTATAAGTGCAACCGAGAGGGCGCCGTAGTTAAGTTGTAGCAACAAAGACACATACGGTGCATGGAAATGCAGACAAACTAAACTTAAGTGGAATAAATTGTAATGTAAGTCAACACGGTTGCAATAAATTTGTCATTGTGTTTAAGCCACATGTGTGACAAGATTCAAATATATAGTTGTAATGAAAAGTTAACATTTACTGCAAGAGCGATATATGTGTCAGGATAGTGCTAGGCTTTCAGTTATTTCTTACAACTATTTTTGTCTGTGGCAAAATGATTGTACAACATGCATCTTCAGACAAAGAAAGTACTGTAATTTGGCACACAAGTTTTAATTTATTGTGAGTTTTCTGAAATCATTAAATGAGTAAAAATACACAGAAAGGGTCAAATATATACAGAACAAGCACCCAGTAGCTGATTAAATGTCCTTTGGCATGTTTCACCTTGATCAGTCACTTCTGGTAGCCGTTACAAGCATTTGGCAGAATTCATGTTGGATATTTGACTACTCTTCTTGGCAGAATTGTTACGGTTCAAATTTGTTGGTTTCCTGGCACAGACCTGACTTTTAAACATAGTCCACATATTTTCAGTAGTGTTGAGGTTAGGACTTTGAGAAGGCATTCCAGAATCAGCTTTGATGTTTGTTTAGGGTCCTTGTCCTGTTGGAACACCCACTTCTGTTCAAGTTTCAAACCTTCTAGCTGCTAAGTTTGAGGTTATGCTCCTCCTTCATTATTTCATCCACTTTGTGTAGTGCACCTGTTGCAATGGCTTCAAAACTGCCCTAGCTTTAATAGTTGGAAGTGTTCTTGGTTAAATTCTTAACCTTTTCTCCAACAAACATATCTGATATTGTGATCAGGCAACTCAATCTTTGTCTTATCTGACCATAAAACTTTCCTCCTGAAGGCTCTTTCTTTGTCCATGTGATCAGCCACAATCTTTAGATGAGCTTGATGGTGTCAATTTTGGAGCAGGGGCCTCTTTCTTGGATGGCACTCTCTTGGCCCATGGCAAGGTAAACTTTGCTTGACTGTGGATTGTTGCACTGATGTTATGGCAGCTTTGAGTTCATGGCAGACCTGTTTCTTGGTGGTTCTTGGATTGTATTTAACCATCCAGACCAATTTTTCTCTTGGTTGAAGGAAACAGTTGGGTCTTTTTCCAGACCTTGGCAAAGTGGCTTACAGCTCCTAGTAACATGTACTTATTTATGAACAGTTATTTGAACTGAACATCTTGACGTCTGAAGGTGCTTAGAAATGGTTCCAAGAGACATTTGTGACTTGTGTAAATATACAATCCTCTTTCTCACGTCTACACTGATCTTCTTGGACTTTCCCATTCTAATGTGTGTTTTTCAGTCCAATGAGTGCTTTCAAACCCTTTTATGGCAATGCAGAGAAGTTTATGAGCTGTAGCCAATCATTAACAAGCAGTTATCACACACCACTTAATTAATTATCTAGGTTCATGTATGTATAATTTGAACCCTGTGATAACTGTAGAAAACTCGCAATAAATTTAAACTTGTGCACTAAATTTCTGTTTTTTAAATTTTGAATAAACATGTACGCTCTTCTGCCGCAAAAAAAATGTAGAAATTATTGAAAGTTCAATACTACCCTGACATACATGTCTGTAATTTGAGTGTATGTAAACTTTACACCACAAATGTAACTGAAGTACAAGTTACAATACATTATGGAAACACATTATATACAATGGTAGTAAGTAATATCAAGGTGCACAAAAATACAATAAATGTATTAATCAGTATGATAGTGCATATAATTGCACTCATGTCCTATACTTAGTAAGTCTTTAAAAGTAGACATAAATCAGGCTGGACTCTGCCTGCACCCCTGGTAATACAGAGGTGTTAGAAATTTACCATCGTGACTGCCATAGGAAAAAAAAATGACAAGAAAGGGATAATACATTTTATGTTGCAGCTTAAGGTGGCATAAGGGGTTCATAGAATAACATGGTAAGCATCAAAGATGGCACTGTAGTAATGGGCCAGATTTCTCTCTCTAGAACAGGGGTCCTCAATCACAGTCCTGGAGGGCCATAGTGGCTGCAGGTTTTTGTTCTAACCCGGTTGCTTAATTAGAAAGCAATTCTTGCCAATAATTTGATTTCATGGCATGTTAGTGCCTTAACTCTGCCATGTCAGGAAATTCTCATATCCTAGATTTTCTTCCCCTTTCTAAGGATATCATCCAAATGATCTGAAGGCTAAAATGGATGAATAATTCTCAGTCCTTCACTTTACTCTCTTCAGTTTCCTTCCAAGTATGTAGTTAAACCCAATAGTGCATGATAAATACACACAGGTGTAAATGGAAACAAGCTAAATGGAGAAATGCTGGTCTCTTTTGTCATTTGCATGTTACTGCTAATTAGGAGCAATTAAAAACCAAGAGTACAGCTGTTTAAACCTAAAATAAGCAATAAAGGTTCAAAATATTAATGAGTGAGACAACTAAAGTGAATCAGAAGTGTTACTTGAGCAATAAGTGTTTCTTATTAAGCAATTGGGTTGGAGCAAAAACCAGCAGCCACTGCGGCCCTCGAGGACTGTGATTGAGTACCCCTGCTCTAGAACAGGGGTGGGCAGATTCAGTCCTGGAGGGCCGCAGTGGCTGCAGGTTTTTGTTCCAACCCAATTGCTTAATAAGAAGCCCTTATTGCTTAAGTAACACTTCTGCTTCACTTTAGTTTTCTAGCTCGTTAAGATGTTGAACCCTTATTACTTATTTTAGTCTTAAATAGCTGTAGTCTTGGTTTTTAATTGCTCCTTATTAGCAATAAGATGCAAATGACAAAATAAACCAGCATTTCTCCATTTAGCTTGTTTCCATTTACACCTGTGTGTATTTATCACGCACTATTGGGTTTAATTAAATACTTGGAAGGAAGGTGAAGAGAAAAAAGTGAAGAACTGAGAATTACTCATTTATTTTAGACTTCAAATCATTTGGATGATATCCTTAGAAAGGAAACAAAATCTAGGATATGAGAATGACCTGACATGGCAGAGTTAAAGCACTAGCAAGCCATGCAATTAAATAATTGACAAGGATTGTTTTTTAATTGAGCAACTGGGTTGGAACAAAAACCTGCAGCCACTGCGGCCCTCCAGGACTGAATCTGCCCACCCCTGCTCTAGAAGAACATATTCTTGGCTGCTAAAATCTGGTGAATCTAGAAACAAGCGTGGAATGGCTGAAGTCAGTCAAGATAACTGTTGAGTCTGGGTATTTATTCTTAATTGTGGAAACTGAATTTCAATTATAGCATGTGCTTGAGGGGGACCAAAAACCCTGATGAAAATAACTGATAAAGATGGAAGACTAAACAGTTTGCTGTTAATCCTCAGATGTGTCAGATTGGGAGAGTAGGTTGGTAACAACATTGTGACATTGGTGCTCAATAGGTTGGTAACATAGAGGCACATTCCACCCCAGTACATTTTTATTATACCAATCAACTCTGCAATATAGGAAAAGTAATAGCCTCATCATAGATGGAATCTTTCAGCCTATTCACAATAGAAACAAAAAGGTAATAAGTGAATAATTTGTTCTAATGCTTCAAGCAATTAAATCTTATCCATTATCTTTCACAGTGATTGTACAGTTGAAAGAAATATACCTGAAAGAGAGCTCTAGCTCTTTTTCTTACATGCTAGCAGCATGTGCAGTTCCTGTCGCTTAACTTCGAGGGATGGGAAAGACAGAAAATCAGTATGGAATCATACATTGTATTTGCAGAAGATCAGTGCAGAAATCTAAAAGAGACAACAGATTTAAATATATGAACATTAGTAAAAATTAAATAACACTAGCCTCCTTTACATAAGATCTTTGCTTAATGTGCTTCCTGCAAATATTTAGCTGTCCATCCATTTTTTTTTTTTTTTTACTGGCTTATCCAGTTCAGATTCATGGAGCAACTGGTAGCATAGGGTGCAATGAATGATCCAACTCTGGGCAGAGTGCTGAGGACTCTTGACACACACCCAGTTTGAAATCACTATGTAATATAACAAGTACTGTACATCTTTAGAATATGAGAGAAATCCTCTTGACATGGAGACAAGATGTGAAGTTCATACACGCCAGAGTTTGAACCCAGGGCTCTGGACCTGTGAAGTACAGTGATACCTTAAGATACGAGTTTAATTCGTTCCGTGACCAAGCTCGTAAGTCAAAATTCTCTTATCTCAAATCAATTTTCCCCATTGAATGAATTGAAATGCCATTAATCCATTCCGGACCCCGCAAAAAACACTGCAATTTTTTTGTTACATGTTTTTAAATAAGAAAAATGTACTTATAAATAACGAATATTGTATAAAAACACAATACAATAGAATGTACTGCAATAAACTGTTTTTATTAAGTACAGTACAGTATAATGTGCAGCATTTACCTTGGAGATCAGACAAGTTGAAGATGCTGACTGAGGTGGTGGAGAAAGGCTGAACTGAATAACTGTATGTTATTCACTGATTTTTGCCCTTTTCACTGCACCTTCCTCGCTTTCAGCTGCAGGGGTTTTCGAAAAAACCAGTCCAATGAGGTCTGTTTCATCCTCTCTTTCAGAATGTTTCTAAAATGCATCATGCAAGTTTCATTAAATAGTGCAGTCGCGTACCCAGTTGAAACTTTTTCTGGGTGTTTCTTTTGAATAAAGTCTGAAAGTTTCTCCCACATTCCCAACATTTCCTTTATCTCACTTGTAGAGAGAACTTCCTCCGTGTCACTTATTTCCTGCAAAACCTCTGTGTGCTGCTTTTCTGTAGCTCCTTTAGCTCCTCTGTTGTCAGTTCCTCAGAGTGCTCCTCGATGAGCTCATTGATGTCACCTTCAACCATGTCCAGGCCCATGGTCTTGCCGAAGGATACAATCTCCTCCACCACTGCTGCTTCGGATTTAAGTCTTTCAAATTCCATTTCAGACACAACCTCAGGCCACAGCTTCTTCCACGCAGAGGTCAATGTCCTCTTTGTAACACCCTGCCAGGCCAAATCGATAATTCTGAGGCATATCACAATGTTATAGTGGTCTTTCCAGAACTCTCGAAGGGTGAGGTTTGTGCTCTCTGTCACCTCAAAGCAGCAGCGGAACAGGTGCTTGGTGAAGAGCTTTTTAAAATTAGAAATCACCTGCTGGTCCATGGGCTGCAGGATAGGGGTGGTGTTGGGTGGAAGGTAGAGAATCTTTTATAAACCTGAACTCTTCGAGGATGTCATCTTCAAGGTTAGGTGGGTGAGCAGGCGCATTGTCCAGGACGAGAAAGGCTTAGGCTTAGGGTAGGTTATTTTCCTGGAGATATTTTTTAACGTCAGGACCAAAGACCAAATTCACCCACTCCACAAAGAACTGCCTGGTGACCCACGCCCTCGGGTTTGCCCTCCACATAACCTGCAGTTTTTCTTTCATCTTTTGTGACTTAAAGGCCCTGGGGTTTTCCAAATGATAAACGAGCAGCGGCTTAATCTTGCAGTCACCGCTTGCATTGGCGCACAGTGTGAGGGTTAGCCTATCCTTCATGGGTTTGTGGCCTGTCATCCTCTTCTCCTCTGCTGTTATATAAGTCCTACTTGGCATCTTCTTGTAGAAGAGTCCTGTCTCATCACAGTTGAAGACTTGCTGGGGGATTTATCCTTCGACTGCTATAATTCCTGCATAAGTTTTGAGGTAATCCTCAGCTGCCTTTATATCCGCGCTCGTTGCCTCACCATGCCTGACAACGGAGTGAATGCTGGTCCTCTTTTTAAAATTCTCAAACCAGCCCCGACTGGCTTTAAATGGCTTGCCCGATGCCTCGTCTGTTGAAGTGCCTGGGGTCTGCTGCTGCAAATCCGTGTAAATCGCTCGTGCCTTCTTGCAGATTATAGCCTCCGTCACGGTATCTCCTGCGAGCTGCTTCTTCGTCAACCACACAATCAGCAGCTTATCCATATTTTCATGGATAGATGTCCGCTGTTTAGAAATGATTTTAACGCCCTTGGCTGGCGTTATAGCCTTTATCGACTCCTTCTGCTTCAGTATGGTGCAGATTGTAGAAGTGCTATGCTTGTACTGCTTCGCCAAATCGACTACACGCACACTTTGCTCATGTTTTTCTATAATTTCTTTCTTTAATTCAATGCACATCATCCGCTGCTTCTTCTCTGCACTGTCCTTCGCACTCACTTTCTTCGGACCCATAGTTGGAAAAACGAAGTTTTGCAGAATAACTGCGAGCACAACACTAAAGCTTCCACTGTGAGCTAACTGCTTAAAGTGAACAAGTGAGTCACGGGATGTTGGGGCGTTCACTGTGGCGAGCTGCACGTGCTAGCGGTGGGCTGGGGTATCTGAAGCTGGCTCGTAACCCAAATTTTAGCTCTCAACTCAAAGCAAAAAATCAGCCAAGAGACTGCTCGTATCTCAAAAAACTCGTTAGTTGGGACACTCGTAAGTCAAGGTATCACCGTAATAGCTGAAACCACTGTTTGGGACTCCATACATATGATTAATCAAAGTCAAAATAATAACTGATTCTTTTTCACCACGGGTAAAAGCTGCAATAGTAGAGGCGCACACTGAATATACAGAAAAGTTGACAATGCAGGGATGTCCTTTCAGCCTATAGACTTGACATCAGAAATTTGCAATCTTCCATTGTCAGTCATTGTATTTCCATTGTATTTATTATTTTAAATGTTTTTGAGGAGCAAATGTTCACATTTATGCCAATAACACATTTAGTTATTGTTTATTTTACAGTTAATAAGTCTATAAAGTATGTGTTTAATTTAATTTATTGTGTAAGTTAACCAAGTTTACCAAATTACTAATAAAAAAGGGAAAGATGTTGTATGTCAGTAAGAGAATGAGACATGACTGTGATGTTTCTTTAGTGTAAGCACAGCTGCCTGTCCAAAAGCCCAGCAAATATACTGAGGAAAAACAAAATCAAATCATTGTCTCTCTTCTATTTTCTCTTTTTATAGGTGATCAAATCTAAGGAAAGCAGCTTATCATTTAACCTATCCAGGATTAACTTTTTTGGTGCAAAAAAAGATGGTGGGACTACCAAAAATCAACAGACAGACAGCCCAACCAAAGAACCTTTGGTATCTGATGAACAGCCAATTGTGAAGAAGAGGAGGAGAATACAAGAAGAGAAACCATGCTCTCAAGATACTTTTCAAGGTTTGATGTTTCAACATATTATTATTCTACTCCTGTTCTGGTGCAGGGTTGATAGCTGAGCAAAATTGCAACTAGAACTGACAGAAATGTTTGTAATATTGAGTGAAAATCAGAAAAGGCACTAGAAAGATTAATATTAAATATATGAGACAGGGTGGTGGTGATTCTTAATGTATTTTTCCCCCAATATAAGAAGACGTATTCATGATTTTGTTGATTTAATTGCAATATGTTGCAAAGACAGAATTCACATTTATACTGGACCACAGTGTATATAATGCATACTCCATCCATCCATCCATTATCCAACCTGCTATATCCTAACACAGGGTCATGGGGGTCTGCTGGAGCCAATCCCAGCCAACACAGGGCGCAAGGCAGGAACAAACCACAGGCAGGGCGCCAGCCCACCGCAGGGCACACACACCCACACACCAAGTACACACTAGGGTCAATTTAGGATCGCCAATGCAACTAACCTGCATGTCTTTGGACAGTGGGAGGAAACTCACACAGACATGGGGAGAACATTCAAACTCCACGCAGGGAGGACCCAAGAAGCGAACCCAGGCCTCCTTACTGCGAGGCAGCAGCGCTATCACTGTGCCACCATAATGCATACTGTATTATTGTTTTTGTAGTATTATACTTTTCATCCATCCATCCTCTTCCGCTTATCCGAAGTCGGGTCGCGGGGGCAGCAGCTTGAGCAGAGATACCCAGACTTCCCTCTCCCCGGCCACTTCTTCTAGCTCTTCCGGGAGAATTCCGAGGCGTTCCCAGGCCAGCCGGGAGACATAGTCCCTCCAGCGTGTCCTGGGTCTTCCTCGGGGCCTCCTCCCGGTTGGACGTGCCCGGAACACCTCACCAGGGAGGCGTCCAAGAGGCATCCTGATCAGATGCCCGAGCCACCTCATCTGACTCCTCTCGATGCGGAGGAGCAGCGGCTCTACTCTGAGCCCCTCCCGGATGACTGAGCTTCTCACCCTATCTTTAAGGGAGAGCCCAGACACCCTGCGGAGGAAACTCATTTCAGCCGCTTGTATTCGCGATCTTGTTCTTTCGGTCACTACCCATAGCTCATGACCATAGGTGAGGGTAGGAACATAGATCGACTGGTAAATTGAGAGCTTTGCCTTACGGCTCAGCTCCTTTTTCACCACGACAGACCGATGCAGAGCCCGCATCACTGCGGACGCCGCACTGATCCGCCTGTCGATCTCACGCTCCATTCTTCCTCTATACTTTTCATAACAAAAATAAAAACCTAAATGACCAAATATAATATTATTCAGAGTTTCTTCTGCTGAATTTGTTACTGTTAAGCACACTTAGTGATTGGCAAGGATTTCTGGTATAATGTAGGTTAAGGTTTGAATCTTGAAAACCAACATCTTGAATCATTGAGGACAGATAAAAAGCTTTTGGAACAGGCTTATATCTTTTTCTTTCTTTTTTTTTCCTCTTTCCTTCAGTAGAAGGTATCTCTGAAACCATAGCATCTCTTGAAAATGATGGAATAATGTGGACGTCATCACAAAAAGAAAAGAGCAGTGATGCAGAAAGCAAAAAGAAAAACAAATCTTCTTGGAAGAAGTTGAAACATTTGCACCAAGAAGAGGTAAATTGCATGACCAAGGCTAATATGGTGTTGAGTTCCTTAATATTCCCTTGTGTTTCTCTGTCTGCCTACTTTAGTGGCATTGGTTCTGTTCTTGTACAGCATGTTTTCAAGTCTGTTTTTGTCATACAATTTGCACATGCATGTTTCATGAGTCAACAGGTATGTGATGTGTCTGTTATTTGCAATAGTTGGAGGAGTGCAGATATCTGGGCTGACAGCATTTTGTCTCCATGCACAAAAAAGGAATTTATGTTTACTGAAAGTATGAATTGGCATTAATGATGCAGTATACGTCATACAGATTTGGGTACTACTTATTTGTAAAATTTTACAATTAATAAATGCATAAAACATATTTTGCAGTGTCTCATATTACCCAAAACAAAAACCAGTTTGCCTTGTCTGGACAGTGTGCTCATTGTATGACTAAAACCAGTTTGTTTACTTTTTCTTGCCTTGCTGTTTGGGCAGCAAGCTGTTTTGTTTTATTTTTATTTTTTTGTAGTCCATGCTTCAGTGACTTTGCACATGATTTTAATGAACTGTTAACACTGTTTTCTAACAACATGATGATAGGTAGCATGAGTACAAATAACTTCAGCAAGATAAAGGTGAAACCTTAAGTCCAGTTAAAATGTGGAGTTGGTGGTTTACCCAAGTACATTTTTAACATTATTTAGGGTGTTTTCTCGAAGTAAAGTAAAATTGGTCAGTTTATTCTTTCGTGAGAAACTGCTGAAGGAATTCCTGTAATGCATAATTGCCTTATTTTTTTATACTGTAGTACTAAATAACACAGTGCAAATAATAAACAGGCATTATTGCTAAATCTTTATTGAATATTTGCTTTTTTTGTGTTATGTTTTTATAGTAGTTTTAGGCTTAACAGTGTTACATGTAGAGTACTGGAATAATGGTAAGCTTTTATGAAATACTTCCAGAACAACGATTAATGAGGCTATATTTAAAATGACACATGCATTACATTACTTTCAAATATCACAGTAACATCTTTAGCTGATTAACAGTGTAACCAAGAAAACATATTGTATTGACAGAAAACAAAATACCCAGTGGCTGTTGGCTAATTTGTTTGTGTTTATCAGTATTTCCCAAAAACACATTTTTGGACACAACAATACGAAACTTAACTTATGTTTACAGAACCATCAAATGACAACACTTTCACCAAGTAGTGCAAGAATAGTTCAAAAACCTGAAGAATTTCTACTATTGAGACCATTCAAGGGCATTATAAGAACTTTTATTTTAGCAGCACATGCACAAAAGACAGCTGTATGGAAATGCTTTATGGCTTACAGTTAGGTCCATAAATATTTGGACAGAGACTTTTTTCTAATTTTGGTTCTGTACATTACCACAATGAATTTTAAATGAAACAACTCGGATGCAGTTGAAGTGCAGACTTTCAGCTTTAATTCAGTGGAGTGAACAAAACGATTGCATAAAAATACCTAATTGTATGTTTAATGTCTAAGCTGAGATATGTGTTTAAGTTTGTTTTGTGACATGTGGTACCATGGATTGTTTCTCTTTTACTGGCTTTTCTTTGTAAGGAATCCATGAAGAACTTAGAAGCAAACATTTGCACATATGACTGGCATGACAGCTTTTAAACATAAATTGTAGTAAAAATTATTATGCATTATTAATTTCATTAACATGTCTGAAGTTTATTTCCTCATACTTTATTTTTTTTTTCTTTCCTAGATAAATAGCTTGAGGCGTGAGCACAAAATCCACATTCATGGGTCAGACCTTCCAGATCCTATAGCCACTTTTGAACTGTTGCAGAAGGAATACCAGATCAGTCCAAAGATAATGAAGAATATTCATGAGGCAGGTTTCCACACACCTACACCTATTCAGATGCAGGCTATCCCTGTCATGCTTCATGTAAGTAATATTGCACTCTTTGTTGAAATTTTGCCATTAAAAATAGCACTGCATTTACTTCTTTCTTTCAGCTTGTATTTTCTGAACACTAGGCTGCCTTGGATTTTCAAGAGGCTACATTATTAAGTAAACATCATTTTAATGCCTGTCTGTGGCAAAAAGTAAACTTGGCAGACATGGCAGTAATGACCCTATGCTATTGCAAAAAGAAATTAAACTAGAAAGCTACGTGCAACTGTGATTGATGGCTATGCAGTGATTTGGTAACATATTACAGTATGTTCATTATTTTTCAGTTTTAACAAATTTTGTTGAAAGTTTTGCTCTGTGCCAGTGCACTACATTTGTGTTTGTTTCTAAGGCTATATTTAAATTTTAATTACCAAACAGTCCAGGTTACCATTTACAAATTTCAAATATACTGAAATTAAAAACAAAATCTGACTTTATTTTGCATAGCACTTTTCACATTGACCTTTACAGTGCACAGTGTACTAGTCAAAGCAACTAGCCAATCTGGTAGATCTATGACAAGACTATTGCTAGGAATTTCCTAGGTTGGTGTAATAGCACTGTTTTCCACAGGCAAAGATGAATGCATGGACCAGCTCTGGTGAATTGTGATGCTCAGCTCTTATTTAAACTTTAATACGTCCTTCAAAAATAGTAAATATGCAGTAACATATGTATTTGCATCCTTGGTGTTTCATATTTCAGTCTGCACTGTCAGAAGTTTCTAGTCAACAGTGCTGTATTTGTCTGAAATACATTTGTACTTTATACAAAACAGTAATACATGAATCAATACATAAATAAATAAAACCATGATCTTGACAGAGAGCTATGTTTGCCTTCCAGTATTTTTGCTTTTAGACTAAAAAAGAAATGTGTAGTTACTGGGAATTTTTTTTTATAAGCCTTTTTGTGCCCTTATCACTTTTTCTTTGATGAATGGTTAATATGCAATTTATATAGAAACAGAAAGTTGCCTGGCTGATATAATCACATTTTTTTATTATAAAATGTCATTTTCATAGCAGTCCTCTTGTTTTAATATAAACTTTAATAGATTCAGAAATAAGAAAAACAGAAACAACTGAAATGGGCTCCTGAAACTGAATGTAGGCACCAGGTGGCAGCAGCAATGTATATATTTTTTCAAGTCCGTGAAACCTCAACAATATCACGCAGATGTCAAACAGCTTTCTTCATGTATTCCATATACATGTATAATTTTGTTGGGTTTTCTCTTTTTTGCAGAATCGTGAAGTTCTTGCATGTGCTCCTACTGGATCTGGGAAAACAGCGGCTTTCTGCCTGCCTATCCTTGCTCACTTAAAACAACCTATGAATAAAGGATTCCGTGCCCTAATCATTGCTCCAACAAGAGAGCTGGCAAGTCAGGTAGATAGATAGATAGATAGATATGATTAGTTGAATAAGATAAAATTTGCATGGGAGTTTTTGAAGTAAGTGTAATATGATCAGTATATCATACATATTAAGATAAAATATTGTATAACTGTTGTTGTGCCCTGAGTTCAATTTTACTAAATGCTACCCTGGAACATGCTTTTTATGACCTAAGTAAGGCATGAGGTTTGGTATTTTTCGATTCAAAGCAATATTTTTATAATCCAAGTATTGCCTTGGGAATTTTTTATGTTTTGAGTGAAGCATGTATAAGTGTTAAGAAAGGCCCTATTTTAAACTGTAAAAACAGGTACAGTATTTTTTTTTATTTTATAAGAAATGCTTGACGTAAGATCACATGGCAATTAATATTTGCCATGAATATGAAAAAATAACTGTCTTAATAAATACCAAACATGCCCTTTGATATGAGATGCTATAGATTTTCTTGTTGAATGTTTCCAGGTAGATACAGAGGTCTTCTCACCTTAAATAGTTATTTATTTACATCTGACATTCTCTCTGCCTACTTTGCTTATCTGTTTTTTTTATCCATCCACCAAGCACAATTCCTCCATAGATGCCTTTATTTACAGAAGAACATGTGAAGTTCTTAATTCTTATTTTACAGACCCACCGGGAGATGGTAAAACTGTCCCAGGGTACGGGGTTCAGAGTCCATACAATTAATAAAGGAGAGGAGGCTGCCAAAAAATTTGGCCCAAAGTCATCTAAAAAGTGTGGTAGGTATTGTTGTGTCCATTATTCATCTTCCGGAACAAATACATTTGTATTAATTATATATTAAAATGCATTTTAATATTTTTCAGCGCAGAATTGATGATAATGTATTAAGTGTTGGAAGCTTGTGTGACTTTATTTGGTTTAAACTTAATTCTTATTGATGTAGTAGAACCTTGCTCAAACAGATGCTCGTCTCCCACAGACTAATGTACTGCAGTCCATTGTAAATGTAAATATTGGTCTTCAAGATGATTTTTTAATACAAAGAAAAGAATACTCAATCATGTCCAGGTTCATTTTAGGTGACCTGGAGTGATATAATTTCTTGTGTTTTTAAGTAACATCTTGCTGCAGCTACAGGTTTTCAGAAATAGAAGCTGAACCAGCTTGTGTCCTTTTGAACACAAACTAAGAGTGTTTCATCACAGAATAAAGTATTGAAAGCAACCATTTTTCTAAATAAGAAATGTTGCACTTGCACTAAAATTGAAGTCTCATCTGCTTGTAGAGTACAAATAGTAGGCTGATATCATGTGGAGCAAAAATAACCAATTTTAAGTCTAGTGTTTAATTTTTTCCCCAGGTTTTCAGCCCAGGTACTCATTTATAACAGGTTTACAGTAAAGGGATGCTGAAACATAAATTTGGATATCAAAAGGCTTTGAGCCTGAACCAATATTAGAAATGCCAGTAAAACCAAACAAGTATCCTCTTTAATAAAATCCCTTTATGCGTCCATGTGTCCGTGTGTGTGTCTTCTGGTAAAGTGCGCATGCGCGGGGCACGGTGTGATGCTTCAAAGGCCGCCTGACGCGTCACACAAGACAGAGAGGGCGGGACCTATAAAATATTGTGCAGCCGATCCAATCGGATTTCGGTAAATGAGGTAAGACCTAAAACATAACGCACGAAAAATCCAATTGGGTACTGAGACCCGGAGACCAGCTTCCCCAAGAGGTGTGGGATTAGTGTTTGTTGTTCACTCGGAAGAGGTCAGATTTGCGATTAACAAACTTGGCCCGGTAAAGTGTAAAGTATTTTCCTAAATATACGAATGTTCATGATATTACAATAGGATGACTTTTAAAAGTAGAATTATTTTCGCGCACATAAAATCCGTTGCTAGGGAAACGCCATACATACAATAATCAGCTGCACGCCAGCACAGATTCAAATACTTGCTGGAGAGATGTATTACTGTGAGAGAAAATTAAAGGCACACAATAAAGTGACACATATTACAGCCACATACAAGCCAGTGTTACTGTAACAGAAAATAGACGGTCCTTTGCCATTTAATATAGACTGTTCCTACTAATGTTTATGCACTACTATTCTAGCGCCCGTTATTGTAACGGGCTTAATGTCTAGTTTTTAATATAATCCCAGCGAGCACAAGTATACTTGTAACATTCTTGTTCTTTTCTGAAAACCTCAAAAATTAAATGTTTTGTCTTGCTTATGCAATTACTTTTCTGTGGCTGGCTTGACATCTTCATCATTGGCATGGTGCACCCCACATAGGTAGCCCTTCAGATTGGGGAACAGGTACTAGTCACATGAGGTCAGATGGTGGATGTATCCTCTCTTTGAATCCACAATTTTTCAGAGTAGCCTTTGCAGCTTATGCAGTGTTAATGGAGACATTGTTGTAGGGATGATTTGACAGCTTTCCTTTTTGTTATATGTGACCTTTGAGGTAAGTAAGCAGTATGGTATGGACTGCACTCTCAGAATCATTAAAATTGTGCACATGATATTGCTGGCACTGGCTGAGACTATCCACAGTGAAAATCTCCAGCCCATCTCTTGACTGCACTGTATGAAGAAGACTGGTCCTGATGCATGTTGACTATTCAAAAATAAATCCCCAAAGATCTATTCTGTAGCGTTAGAAATTCAATAAAAGCACATTAATTGGTTTTACTGTTTCCTGCATCCATTTTGATTTTGTTTTGAAGAAAGAAACATTAACCATAAACCACAAATACTGGAGATTTTTAATACACAAACTTTACTACATATTAGTTAATCTTTGACCATCTACATAATGAGCCAAGGAAAATTCGACTTTCAGTTTCAGACAACATAATATGGACTAATGTACTGCCACATATAAGGCAGTGAGCAAATAATTTCTGTTGAATTGATACCCATTTTAAAAGGGGTATTGCAACATGAGCTAATACATCCTTTTCATTCGTGCTTAATCCAGTTTAGGGGTGTTAGGGGGGCCAAAGCCTATCCAAGCAACACTGACTACAAAGCAGTAACTAACCCTAAACAGGACAGCAGGCCCATCACACACTTACACACTCAAACATACAGTAACGTGATGTCAGTTTAGATTTGCCAGTCAACTAACACACACATCATTGATGATGTGGGAGGAAAAAACTGTAGTTAATAAAATTTACTTTGCAACTGTAATATACACACAGAATCTGTCTTAGAAGGAGGAGTTTCAAACTCATACTTAATCGCTATGTGAATTTTTGAAGCAGATACGTATGCAGTCATATGAAAAAGTCTGGGAACTCCTCTTAATTCTTTGGATTTTTGGTTATAATTGGCTGAGCTTTCAAAGTAGCAACTTCATTTTAATATATGACATGCCTTATGGTAACAGTAGTATTTCAGCAGTGACTTTAAGTTTATTGGATTAGCAGAAAATATGCAATATACATCATAACAAAATCATACAGGTGCATAAATGTGGGCACCCCAACAGAAATATGACATCAATACTTAGTTGAGCCTCCTTTTGCAAATATAATAGCCTCTAGATGCCTCCTATATCCTTTGATGAGTGTCTGGATTCTGGATGGAGGTATGTTTGACCATTCTTCCATACAAAGTCTTTCCAGTTCAGTTAAATTTGATGGCTGCCGAGCCTGGACAGCCGGCTTCAAATCATCCCATAGATTTTCGATGATATTCAAGTCAGGGGACTATGACGGCCATTCCAGAACATTGTACTTCTCCCTCTGCATGAATGCCTTTGAAGATTTCAAACTGTTTTGGGTCATTGTCTTGGTGGAATATCCAATCCCTGCGTAACTTCAACTTTGTGACTGATGCTTGAACATTATCCTGAAGAATTTGTTGATATTGGGTTTAATTCATCCGACCCTCGACTTTAACAAGGGACCCAGTCCCTGAACTAGCCCCACAACATGATGGAACCTCCACCAAATTTGACAGTAGGTAGCAGGTGTTTTTCTTGGAATGCAGTGTTGTTCTTCTGCCATGCGAAGCACTTTTTGTTATGACCAAATAACTCAATTTTTCTCTCATCAGTCCAAAGTACTTTGTTCCAAAATTAATCTGGCTTGTCTAAATGAGCATTTGCATACAACAAGCGACTCTGTTTGTGGCGTGAGTGCAGAAAGGGCTTCTTTCTCATCACCCTGCCATACAGATGTTCTTTGTGCAAATTGCGCTGAATTTCAGAACGATGTACAGATACACTATCTGCAGCAAGATGTTCTTGCAGGTCTTTGGAGGTGACTTGTGGGTTGTCTGTAACCATTCTCACAATCCGGCACATATGCCGCTCCTGTATTTTTCTTGGCCTGCCAGACCTGAGTTTAACAGCAACTGTGCCTGTGGCCTTCCATTTCCTGATTACATTCCTTACAGTTGAAACTGACAGTTGCATGTGTGTTGAAAGCTCTCTGAGAGAGCTTTATGTAGCCTTCCCCTAAACCATGATACTGAACAATCTTTGATTTCAGATCTTTTGAGAATTTCTTTGAGGATCCCATGCTGTCACTCTTCAGAAGAGAGTTAAAGGGAAGCACAACTTGCAATTGACCACCTTAAATACCCTTTCTCATAATTATACACACCTGTCAATGAAGTTCAAGGCTTAACGAGCTAATCCAACCAATTTGGTGTTGCAAGTAATCAGTATTGAGCAGTTACATGCATTCAAATCAGCAAAATTACAAGGGGACCCAAATTTTTGCATAGCTACTTTTTACATTTGAATTAACTTCATACAACTAAATACTGCTTCACTAAAAATCTTTGTTCGGAAAACACCACAGTACTCAGATGTTCCTAGCAAATGAAACACATACCACTGTTATCTTTTTTGTTGAAAGGAGAGTAAATTATTATGCAGGAGGAGAGGGGGTTCCCAAACTTTTTCATGACTGTATGTGGTTTTTATTTAATCTAATTCTTTTTATTACTCTGACTTACATGAAGCTTGAATATCAAGTTGGTTAAATTTAATACTGTAGTACAATTAACTTTTAAGCATTCACGGATTTTTTTTATCTCTGCTCTTAATGTAGTTTTTTTGCTTTTATGTTAAAAATGTAACTGAGCATTGTTTACCTTTTAGTTTGTAGCCACTATATGAAAGAGGTTTTCCTCTGGCATATTTCAAAGTTGTTTGTGTGTTGCAGTAAACCCATAACTCAATCAAAAGCTTTAATGGTATTTTTACTTACC
The DNA here is from genome assembly GCF_900747795.2 of Erpetoichthys calabaricus. Taxonomy (NCBI): domain Eukaryota; kingdom Metazoa; phylum Chordata; class Cladistia; order Polypteriformes; family Polypteridae; genus Erpetoichthys; species Erpetoichthys calabaricus. Next base: position 61,567,249 of record NC_041401.2, on the reverse strand, counting down.
CAAGGGTCTCTTCTTTCAGATAAATCATAAGTTTACATGTTGCCTGCATTATTTCATTTGTAAAATATGTGATTTGCACATATATTGTACCAGTAACGGCATACTGCATGATAATGTGCAGTGAATACACTTGACTTGAGCATTTATAGTTTTCATACTCTTTCTCTGTACGTTTAGCATTCATTTGCTCAGAGGTTGATGCGCTTGATGCTTCCTGAACAGCTCTTTTTTTTTTCTTCATCCTAGCAGCCCGCTTCTTCTTTTCTTTGTCAGCATCTTTTTGTGTTAAAACTGATTAAATCAGTGTTTGTGTTGCAATTACTTAGTACGTTTTACTTAATTTTTCACTTAAGCTGGCACTTAAGTCTTCAATCTGCCTCAAGAATGATTTAAGATATGAAGTGGTAAGGGAGATGGGAGCATGTGCTGCATGGCCGCCCTTCTGCCTGCTGCCATGAGTTGATTCTACAATAAAATAAAAAGAGGAATAACCTTGGAGGTCAATCATTATCCCAAAAGCAGGTAGTAGACGCCACGTAGTATATGTGTACCAAATTTCAGGTCAATAGGTCAAACGGCGTGCGAGCTACAGGTGATTTAAAATCCAGGACAGACAAACGGACAGCAACAATAGTGTATTATATAAGAAGATATGCTAAGGCAAGCAGTACATCACTGCCGAGTAAATCTGCATTTAGCAAAGGTCCCACCTATGCCATGCCACATGCAGTAAAAGACTCTGTGTCATTGGATAGTTAAGTTTCAGACAATTTCAATGATGTATAGCTGTCTGTGATTGGTCACTTGTGCTACGTGTCACAGCCATAAGTAAAAGTCAGGAAATATATTGCTTATGCAACAGGTAATCTTTATGCATTTTTGCATTGACACTTGTGAGAGTGTATGTGGATTGTTTGGCTAACATGCAGTAAGACTTTTGAGGATGTTCTAGAAAAGTTACAGAATGCTAGTAATATGGAATGTGAAGACCTTGAGTCACAGTTTACCTATTGAAGAAGACCCGAGGCTATGCTTGATTTGTAAGTACTCCTTAGTATAACTTTAAAGTGTCGCTGCATGCACTTTTACAGTTCAAGCATATGGGTTCAGTTACCATATCTGGAACGCTCTGTGCTGAACGTTCTTCCTGTGTCCATTATTTTCAACCTCTTTGTGTACTTGCTTGAAGGCTTACACGAGAAACCCTTTGATTGAATGTCACTGTAGAAACTTGCATGGGGGACCACTCTTCAATCGAATGTACTGTATTCGTATAATGCTGCGCCATGCTACTAATCATAGCTTCATTTGGGGATCCCAGTCTCTCTTCCACTTTATCACTGAATCGCGCTGCACAAACTTTCACAGGGGATTCACTTTCACAGAATATTTGTATAGTGCAGGGCCAAGCAGCTCCTTGCAGTTTCTTAGATGGACCCTCCACCGAGTGTCACTGATTTACGTAGCACAAACTTTCATGGAGGATGGCTCTTCAGTCTAATGACACTAAATCACTCTGCGCCACTCCACACCGCACTACTCTGCACATCACAGTTTAGGTACAAGATTGACTAGGTGCAAGAGATTTAATGTTTCTAAAAAGTGAAACACCTAGTGTCAAACAGTTTAACTTTGCAGTGCTATGGGATATTATATCTAAACTTAGTACAATGGTAGCTGACTGATTGGAGCACAAAAGAATATTGATTCCAGGGTTGTGCATCATAAATTGTCTTGGTTATGTGCTGAAAAATCCAGTTTTTTTGAAAAGAAATCCCTAATTTTAAAATTTAATTGATGTAAACAAAGGGTTTTAATCATATATAGGATGTATTTTAAAAATTTGGAATGTTATGCTCACTACTGTTCCGCCATTTGCATCTGCTTTATTACATAAACAGAAAATTAGCCATTTATTTTTGGGTATGTAATTTAAATGCAACAAGTCCATAAAACCCCTTACTGTGCAAGTGGTTAATTGAATACAAAATCATCTACAGTTTTGGAGGTGTACAGAGACACCTCTCAAATTTGTAAATTGCCAGATGTAGTAATTTTCACTTTGTCAGTGCTTAACAAGTGTTGCATTCAAGTGTTGTTACTGTGAATTTGTTCTTGATTGCTGCTTCTTCTTCCTTTTTTTTTTTTTTTTTTTTTTTGTGTGTGTGTACTAGACATCTTAGTAACAACACCTAACAGGCTGATCTACCTTCTGAATCAAGACCCGCCAGGAATTGATCTTAGCAGGTGAAACTCAGAAAAATTTTCAATAATTGTTTTATTCTTTGAGTGCTTTGATATGCATGCAGAGCCTGAACTTTGTTTGCTGGGGATGGGGGCAGTGCTGGATGATGGAGGTTTTGGGGATTTCTCTCCAGTGAAAAAATGGTAGGATTTATATGCTTCATCATAGGGTTTATAAAGAAATAGCCAAAGTGCCCAGACATATTAATATAATGTGTTAAAGCAAGAAAGTAAATGTTTGCCTTAGTTGTTTAAATGTTGACACTTTTGTCAGTGTAGACTAAAATGCAAGTTTCCCACCAATCATCTACCTGCATAAAACCTATCAATTTCTTAGCTCTCATGAGTCAAGAATTTATTTTTGTGAATGGTTGGATTCCATAATTGAGGTAACTTCTTTGCTGAGTTGGAATCATGAACACTGCTTTGTATATCCTGGTTTACTGTGCTTCCTTAAATAAATGACTAAATCACATGAATAAACTGGATGGCTTATTGAATAATCGAGTCACTGGTATGTAAGACAGGTAAAACTACAACTTTTTGTGTTGTTCCCTCTATTGAACCTCTGTTCAACTCACTTCAATATACTTTGTTACACTGGGTTAACTGTAATATCCATCCATCCATTGTCCAACCCGCTGAATCTGAACACAGGGTTACGGGGGTCTGCTGGAGCCAATCCCAGCCAACACAGGGCACAAGGCAGGAACCAATCCCGGGCAGGGTGCCAACCCACCACAGGACACACACCCACACACTAAGCACACACTAGGGCCAATTTAGAATCGCCAGTCCACCTAACCAGCATGTCTTTGGACTGTGGGAGGAAACCGGAGCGCCCAGAGGAAACCCACACAGACACGGGGAGAACATGCAAACTCCATGCAGGGACGACCCGAGAAGCGAACCCAGGTCTCCCAACTGCGAGGCAGCAGCGCTTCCCACTGCACCACCGTGCCGCTCTTAACTGTAATATACATGCAAAATTTCATGAACATCCACTCCGCTGTTTTGGTTTTTGTGGTGTTGGCCCTTTCAATGAAATGTGTGAAACTTCATAAGCCAGTATTTTAAATTGTGCCAAGGTATAGCCATTTTTGAGTGATGCATGATTTTTGTGTTGGTCCCACATCACACCATGGCCAAACCAATCATTGTTGTTTGTATCAAATAATATAAGTGATTTGACATTTTTAAGGCCAAAGCCTATGTACAAATCCACTGAGCTTGACTGACTATAACTGCAGTCATTACTCTTAACTGGAGACAGCACCATTTTTGCTCCAGTGTCATTCTGATATGTGTTGTATTTTACTCTTCATTTGTCATGTTTTAGTTGTTACACTAATGAAAATTACTTTGGCTTCAAAATTTTAATGAACTACACAAAGTCAGCATTTGTTGATTTATTTTCATCAGTGAAGTATGCTATTTTAACAGTCTTGCTGACCACATTTTATTACTTGATTAATGTAACTCATTGTATTCTGGGATCAGCAAATTCTTGATAACACAGGTTGCAGTTGGTTTGGAATGCTGCTGCCCGTTTTTTGATTGTGTTTCTTCAATATTAGCTTCTTTACACTGGCTGCCTGTTATCAGAATTGACTTCAAAATTTTGGTGCTAGTTTTTAAATCATTACATGGGTATGCTACTGGCTGTTTATCTGAATTGTGTGTTTTACACCAGTCATCCAGAGAGCTTAGATCTACCAGTCCGTTGCCTCTTATGATCCCTTGCACTAAGTGTAAAACTAAGGGGGGCAGGGCTTTTGGAGCTGCTGCACCTCATCTGTGGAACTGTTTACCTCATTACATTAAGGAGTCACCTTCAATTGAACTGTTTAAAACTAGATTGAAGACCCATTTCTGTTCTCTGGTTTTCAAAGACCTTCACTGATACTGATGGTTGCCTTACTTTTAGTCATCTTTCTATTTTTTAACTCACTGCTGGCTATATGTTGTTTATTTCTATTTATTTTATTTATGTTCATTGTATTTTTTTAATGTAAAGCACTTTGTCTACAGCATTGCTGATGTTGTTTTAAATGTGCTCTATAAATAAATTGATATTGACACATTTCCCTGTGATTATTAGAGATATTTCCCTTGTGTTTCAAATTATTACAAGCTGAGCCATACAAATGTCTGGCAAATGTACAAGTTCTGAAACATTGAATCATCTTTATTTTGAAATTAATATATGGATCAGCTCACTCTGTCACCATTGTAAATTGGCCACAAATAAAGATAAACCGGTTAGAAAATGGATGGCTGGTTGGATGAAAAACTGCAGCCGTTTCAGTTACAATTAGTTACAATTCTTTTATTTAAATTAGTTATGGTACTATATTAAAAATTGTAAATCTTGGTACCATTTCTAACTCAGTCAAGTGTGTGACACTACAGGTTAAAAAACTATTGCAACTTACAGCGGATTGGTCACATCATCACGCATGAATCATGTATTTTATTTAAATTGAAAAAGTATATTTTGCATTATATATTCTGCTTGTTTTAATTTGGTTTGGGCATGAGCGAAAAGTAATTTCAGGCTGTTTCTTTCTTTTCTAATGAATTGTCTTTTCAAAATGGGACTGTCATCCTGAAGGTGTACAGTTACTTTTTATTTGATACTTGCCTTTTCTGCAGTGTGGAGTGGATGGTAGTTGATGAATCAGATAAGCTGTTTGAGGAGGGGAAGACTGGTTTCAGAGACCAACTGGCCACCATTTTCTTGGCTTGCTCTTCCCATCTTGTGAGACATGCCATGTTCAGTGCAACGTTTGCTTCAGATGTAGAGCAGTGGTGCAAACTGAACTTGGACAACATGGTGTCTGTCTATGTTGGACAGAGGTGAGAATTAAATCTTGCTTTCCCTTTTCACAAGTAGTGGTAATTTGTTCAGTTTACTAGTGTTTGGAATTCCAGTTTTGTTGTTGTGCTACAATTGTACATTAAGTACAGTAGACAAACGCCAGAAGGCAGTGTAATGGTAATGTTCATCTGCCTTTTGTTCTCACTAGGAATGCAGCCACAGATATGGTTGAGCAAGAGCTTCTGTTTGTTGGGACTGAAAATGGAAAATTGGTTGCAATGAGGGACCTTGTGAAAAAGGTGGGAGTTGAATTTTTAATTGTATCTTAATGTATCAGTGTTTCAGTTGCTAGTATGATACAAGAAAACATTTCCTGGGTTAGATGTGGCCTGACTTTTGGGTTGATTTTTGTTTTTAATAGCATTTTTGCTTAACTTGTTTCTTTCGTAACCCAACAGGGATTTTTGCCTCCAGTATTAGTGTTTGTACAGTCTATAGTAAGAGCAAAGGAGCTTTTCCATGAATTGATATATGATGGAATAAATGTTGATGTGATCCATGCTGAACGAACACAGCAGCAGGTATGTCTGCAACTTTTATTAACTACATACTGTATAACTTCTTAAAATACAGATGACTGTGTTGCTGGTATGCTACATTATTAACACAAAGAAAAGCTTACCACAAGTCCATGTGTTTATTCAACAAAAAGTACCGTAGATACTCGCGTATTAGTCAATCTCGTAGATAAGTCGAGTGTATTATTAAGCCGAAAATTACGAAATTTGTTATGACCCGCGTATAAGTCGAGGGTAAAACTTGACAGCTATCAGAGATAGAGGGTGACAATCAGCTGTTAATGGTGACAAAACTCGCTGTTAATGGTGACAAAACTCACTGTCACGTCACAGGCATTCCCTCTGTGCTTGGAGAAATGCTAGACTCATTGACTCGGCAACTAATCCTTGCGTGTGCGTGAGTTGCGAAATGTAAACAAAATGTAAACAAAGGCAAGATGGCGTCGATATGTCACAAGGGAGCGAAGCGAGTGCAGAAAAGAAAACACTCGGCAGACGATGTTTTGCACATTATCGCTGAGTCGGACTCTGATTTTTCAGAATCGGATTTTATTGACAGTGATCAGGAATCGAGCAAGAGAGTGAGAAGCCGGCATCAGGTGATCGGACACCAGCCGATGCCCTGCCAGCTGAACGCATTCGCGCAGCCGATGCACCTACGGCAAGGTTCGCGTGGGAGGAATACCCAGACATTGATCCGTGGGAGCCGAACTGGCTACCGGACTTCACAAGACAGCATGGCTTGCTGTTGGACACGACAGATCACCCGCTGCTGGACTACTTCAGGCTGCTCTCTCCTGATGCTGCTTTTCAGCTACTGTCAGACGAGGCAAACAGGTAGGCAGAAAAATTTTTTGAATCGCGGGCTGCGCTTGCATTGCATTGATAGCGTGCGTTGCCTTGGTTCTTTTGATTCCAAATCTAGTTGCACGTGGCAGCTAATGGTATGTTTGTTATCCAAAACCTGCAAAAGCTAATACTCAAATTCAAGTATTTCACAGTTTAAAGAATTATTAAATGAAATTAGAAAAAAAACTAGCTAATTAGCAATAGTATTGCTGGCTTATAATTATTTCAAAGACCATGATTCTGTGGACAATTGTGTTGCCCCGCGGATAAGTCGACCCTGTTTTTTTGAATGAATTTTAAGGCATAAATTTTTCGACTTATACGAGAGTATCTATGGTACTTTAAAAAGTAAAGGATGAATTTGACTACCTGTCTTTTTGGATCATGTCCTTCTCGATCATGTAAATAATATCTTGTTTTTCTGTAGAAGAATTTAAAAAACGAAGTCCACAAGCAGCCTTCCATTGGAAAAACCTTGTATTAGTCCTAACACTGACAAGGATTTAGGTGCCATCAACACCTGAAGTATTTTTTAAGAAATTAGAAGAATACTGAATAGGTATATTTAAATACAAAATTAGTTGGAAATACAATGTCATAATCACTATGACCTATGATCTACACCTACTGTGTACATTGTCACAATATTAAGTACAGTACTTTCCCTGGATGTTTATAAATTGCCTCAGGTTTCTTTTCAGTGTTCCATTTAATTTATTTAGCTGTATGTGTGTGTTGGAGGGGGGGGGGGGGTTGAATTAGTTTATTTTTATGTAGCTAAACTTAAAATTTAGATTTATATATACAAGATACATAATATATGATAGATAAGTTACTTCCACGCTCAAACTCAACTAATATGTCATTTAAACTGGGGCATCACAAGTGAAAAATACAATGTTTTAGTTGTAAATTTGGGAAGCTACAATAAAGTACTCTGCACAGTCTATTTCTGTTAATGATAATTTGAATTATGTTCCCAGTTTTTTTTTTTTTCTCTCCTTGAGGTTTAACTTATCAGAACTGTTCTCCTATTGCCTTCCCTTCTTTTTTTTTTCTTTTTTCCACAAAACTCCTGCATAGCCTGCTGTGTATTAAAGTGTTTAAATTTTTTTTGCAATTAAACCACTGTTAATTTTTAATAAAATGAAATTCAGTAGGCTTATTGTTCAGAGACCATATAAAAATGCTAAAATAAAATCCCCTTTAAAATATTTTAACTAATAAATAATATACTGTACACAAAATATTTCTCCATAATACATATATCATAAAAGAAAAAATATGCTTGTCATAATTATAAGAAAACAACTTCATATAAAATCTTTAAAATGTTTATTGGGAAGATTTAAGTCTAACATGCTGAAGTTTACACATAAATACAAATTTATGTATTTAAGTTAACAAGCTCTTTGTTTATTAAGCAATGAAGGAAAATTTTAATGAAAATGACATTCCAGCAGCAATAACACTTGCATTTCTCAATGGTACCTTAATACTGTAATAGAAATGCAGATGATGAAAAAAAAAACTCATTTTTGAGATCAACCAATTTACTAGTCACTAAGTCATCTGGAGTGAAAATTGAACAAATTTTAGATCGGCTGCCAATTGATTGAAGCATCACTAGAGAAAGGTTGCTGGCCGCTTCATGTGGAGGGCCAGGAATGTTTCTGCATTATGGTGCAGGTGATGCACTGCCCATGCCAAGGCAGATGACGCTGTTGTGCAAAAATTAAATAATTAGTAAACTAGTAGTAGCGAAGGAAATAATTAAAACAAAACTGAGTGCCATTATGAACAAGACTGCACATCCTCTCTCTGACAAACTAACACTGAGGACTTTCAGGTAACGAATCATTCAGCAGAAGTGTCAAATGCTATGGGGGCTCCTTTATACCAACAGCAATATGTCTGCATAATGCCTCAGTGTGACAGCCAAGTCAGAACTTTTCTTTCTTTTGAATTTTCATGCTTTTTAGTCATTCAGACCAAAGTGTGTGTGTTTATATTTATTTATCTACCTATTTATGCATTTACTAGCAGGAGTACCCGGCATTGCCCGGGAATCTATAACTGGTGAATTTCCCAAAACAAAGAAACAGAACATGGAAATCGAACAAACATTTTTCTGATTGACATTTTATTGTAATAGGTAATATAAGTGGTCATTTTAGAGGCTTTGGATACAGTATATTTTTTGTGTTGTCCTGGGGTTCCGAAAATGAACAAATTGTGAGGATTGCCCACTGTAGAACATGTAACATAGAGTTGTCCGTGTGAAAAGCATGGATTTTCAAAATTGATGTCTTTAACTTGGAGTGATTGCCCTTCAGCCTTAGTAATTCACATAGCAAAATCCAAACGAATAGGAAATTCTAGCCTTTTGAAATCAAAGGGTAAATCATTTGGAATCAGCTGAATTCTTGGTATGAAAACATCTTGACATCTTGCACAATGTTTGAGATGGCCTTGAAATAGACATTTTTGTGGCATCGGAAGTGGACTTTCCAATGCCATGTCTTTTTTTTGGTGGCATGGGTATATTAGCGAAAAGCAGGACAATTATAAAGTGTCACTGGTATTACGTACAGAATAAGGACTAGAGTGAGATGAATGAACGTTATTTACAATACGTCGGAAAGCGAACAAATTGCACTAGTCAGTCAGAAAGACCAAGACTGAAATCTTACTTTGAGTCAGAAGCGAGCAAATAGCACCACAAATACGGAAAGCCAGTCACGCACACTGGGGCATCACGTTTTACATCCGTACGGCAGTTCCCCTTTCACGTGATGAAAGTAGTCAGCTTTCTCATTCTTGGACACTTCCGCAATGTCTTGGCAATTTAAAGAACATTGGTAAAGAGGGATGCACAGAGACCAGACGTGCCGCTAGATGGCGCCACCGTTACCATTGACAAGATGGCGGCACGTTACAACAGATGTTAAGTACAGGGACTTTTTGCGAACGTTGTGTCGGTCAAAAGGTGTCCTGCACTTGACCAAGGACATTTCTCCCAACCACACATACCCCATGACCTCCTCCTGGTCACAAACCAGCCCCATGCCCAGTTTGGTGGCAGTCGGATGCCCGGTGCAGATTTGTATGGTGGACAAACAAACATAGACTCTGCTTTATATATTAGATGTATTTAAACAGCTTCCCTAAAAAACCAAAATTTCCCCTGGGGACAAATAAAGTTCTATCTATCTGTCTATCTAACATACCTCAGTAATTTAACCCATTGTTGAAATGTTCATAGCAAATTAAACTTAGCACAATTACATTTTTCCAATTTTACATATTTATTCTCAATTATTATTCATTTTTCAAAGCCCCATCTCTCACTTTTATTAGTCATTGCAGTAATTTTGCTGTTTTGACCTAATGTTTCTAACTTAAGGTTACCTGATGTTGAGCAATGTATTAATTATGCCAGTAAAACCAAACCACAGAAAGGGGAATAGTAATGAAATAATTACCTGCAGCTTATTGCTTTGCATCCATATACTAAATGTCTCAAATTAATGTTGCATATCAACTGGTACTAGAATTGGTGGAAACTTTGTACGTCAACTTTATGTTGTGACAACGTTGTTATGACCTCTAAGCAGTGGACACCAGGCATCTGCTATTTCTGAATGGGGTGCTAGTCCTATATAGAGCACAAGCATTAGCTACAGTGTGTATTGTCACAAACTCGACACAGAGTCATAAAAAGGTTTGGGGCATAATTGGTTTCCTGGCTGCAAAAGTTGTTTAAATGAATATGACACCGATGTGCACATAACCGAGTCCAAAACAGAACTGAGGGAATAGGGAAAAGGTGCAGGCTTTTAAAGGGGAAGACAGGAAGTGAGATCATAGGGGTTGGGCTTATGAAGGTCTTCAGCCATTGGTTCGATCCCGGATGTGACATCACAGGTGCCGGAGCCAGCAAGGTCTCCTTCCATAGGCTCAGTCCCGGAAGTGACGTCAAGATAGCCAGGTGGAATTTCCCGGGAGTGGTCTACAGGAAAGGGAGAAAAAGAGTCCGTGCACTCTGCCACATCCCGGTATATCTCGGAACTGCCCTTACTCAAGCCCTTTAGCTGCCTCCCATGCGCACGTGCGTGATAGTATATAATATAATGTGTGTGTGTGTATACAGGAAGCTGTATTACTCTTTTCATTTTAAATGGTTTTATTTATCTATGGCCCAGTGTTTCACAAGCACTGAATGTGGCTTGCTCAGACATGTGTGATGTTTTGTAAAAAATAAATGGGCAAACCTGGTATGAAGTAAAAGTAGTGTAAACATTGCAGGGAGTTCTTGGTTATATCCCAGAGCTTGTAAGGTTAAATACACCAAAATCTAAACTCCTGATGATACATGGATGAAATATGCCAATTCTTTAAATGTTGTTCAATCTCCAAGCAAATTTTTCATTATCTTTAAATAAAAAATAAACATAAATTATTTTTCATATTTAATTGTAGTGCAATGTTTTTTTGTAGTGATTGTTATTTGCTCTGAATTGGGAAGCTGGTGTTTAGAGTTTCCCTTTTACGATATAAATTTAAATGGCCGTAGTACATAGTAGGGCTAATGTAATACAAACATACTCAGAAGCATGTTAATCAAAATTGTTTGAAAAGGCTTTTATGTAAGCTACTTGTTTGCTTACTTATTATAAGCACATGCTATACAAAAGACTTTTTATTTCTATAGGTTTTCACATTTTGCAAAAGTAATACAAAACAGTAAACTTACTAGGAATGCTATTTCTTTTCTCTGTTCTGCAGCGAGACAATGTAGTCTCCAGTTTTCGAGCTGGGAAGATTTGGGTGCTGATTTGTACGGCATTGTTGGCTAGAGGTATTGACTTTAAAGGGGTCAACTTGGTCATCAACTATGATTTTCCTACCAGTGCAATTGAATACATCCACCGGGTTGGTAAGTCCTACAGATCTGTGTATTTTTCTTGAATTACTCAGACTTGCAGTAATCACTGGAAGCTTTTAGAATCTTTGCCATCTTCCAAATCTATTTCTGTCTTATTACAATTTTGATATTTTGCACAATAGTATTTTGCATCCTTTTTAGCTTTATCGACTCCATTCCAGATTCACCCTGGTAAAGTATTTCTATTATATGTACCCAGTGTTTGCCTTATTTGGAAACCTGGAACTCACACTTTAAAAGTGCTTTAAGTGTGTTATATGTACTATACCTGGTAGCTATTCTTAAAAATATTCCAGTATTTGTTTTGTGGACACAAACCTTAAAGTTTAGAACATGTGATACAACTCAAGTTTGAAGCTGGGAGCCTTAGTATTTTCACTTTTTTGTGCTCTTATTTTATTTCCAAACTATGTCAGAAAGCTGATGCTTTTTCCTCACTGGTCAACAAGCATTTTGCTACTGGGATTCTTTCACCTGTACTTTAACAAATTTCACTTTCTGACTCCAAATCTGAAAAACGTTTTCGTCCAGCACATCCCGTTTTTTAGTTATGATGTTCCAGGTCTTGGACAACTAGGGTGACTGGACAGTAAAGGCGATGCATTTCAGCATTTAAGAAATAAGTTTGGTCTCAAGAAAAGTGAAGCCAAAATTAAGGAAGGTGTTTTTGTTGGCCCTGAAATCCGTGAACTGATGCTTGACGATGAGTTCAAAAAGAAACTGAAGCCAACTGAATCAGCACCCTCATTTGTGCATGTTGTCCAGAATTTTCTTGACAGCCATAGAGCAGAGAATTATACTGAGCTTGTGGAGAATATGCTGAAAGTATATTAGCTTACAGGAGCCAGAATGTCACTGAAGACACATTTTTTACATTCTCATCTCGACTTTTTTTTACCAAATCTAAGCAATGTCAGAGATGAGCATGGGGAAAGATTTCATCAATATATAAAGGTGATGTAAAACTGATATCGGGGAAAATTTACTGCGATGGGTGACTACTGTTGGTTCTTGCAAAGAGAGACAGATGTGCAGTACAAACGCAAAAGCGATTGCCTCCAACGTTTTTGGGCACGCTGACCTCACTTTTATATTGAGGTAAACTGACATAAATATACTTTAATGTGTCTCTGGTATCGTCTTCTGGTTTGTTTTCAGAATAAACACATCAAAACAATTTTGGTGGGACATAGTCCCAACTCCAGATATCATGTTGATATATTATATTGATATTCAAAAGTGTCAAAACGTCAATGATGTGTATTTCAAAAGCCTAATGCGCTAGCTTAATTCCGATTTCATATATGAAATCAGTGTAAAAAACTTAATAAAGGGCTGCTCTGAAGTTCCCAGAAGCAAACAAAAAATATTTTTTGTAGACCAGTGAATGTGATTGTAAACTATCTCTCCATTAAATTGCATTATTGTAATTGACAGGACGCACAGGAAGAGCTGGAAATAGAGGAAAGGCAATTACTTTTTTCACTGAAGAGGACAAACCATTACTAAGGAGGTAAAACTTCGTCCCATGCAACTTGTTTTTAAGTAGAGCACTAAGTTCTATAGCATTACCAAAACCCAGAACCAGTTTACATATACTCCTGCAGTAGATTAGTTCTACTAAAAACAGACGTAATGAATTCTTGGCTTTATTACGGCTATGTAGCACCAGTAGAATTGGTTAACTTATAAGTTCAAATTCAAATCTGTGCTGTTTGTTATTTTACCCCAAAATCTTCAATAGATATACAGTAATCCCTCGCTATATCGTGCTTCGCCTTTCGCGGCTTCACTCCATCGCGGATTTTATATATAAGCATATTTAAATATATATCGCGGATTTTTTGCTGGTTCGCGGATTTCTGCGGACAATGGGTCTTTTAATTTCTGGTACATGTTTCCTCAGTTGGTTTGCCCAGTTGATTTCATACAAGGGACGCTATTGGCAGATGGCTGAGAAGCTACCCAACTTACTTTTCTCTCTCTCTTGCGCTGACTTTCTCTGATCCTGACGTAGGGGGATTGAGCAGGGGGGCTGTTCGCATGCCTAGACGATACGGACGCTCGTCTAAAAATGCTGAAAGATTATCTTCACGTTGCTACCTTCTGTGCAGCTGCTTCCTGAAGCGACATGCTGCACGGTGCTTCGCATACTTAAAAGCTCGAAGGGCACGTACTGATTTTTGATTGAAAAACAAACTCTCTCTCTCTCTCTATCTCTCTCTCTTTCTCTGCTCCTGACGGAGGGGGTGTGAGCTGCCGCCTTCAACAGCTTTGTGCTGCGGTGCTTCGCATACTTAAAAGCCAAACAGCCCTATTCATTTGTTTGCTTTTCTCTATCTCTCTGACATGCTCTGCTCCTGACGCGCACTCCTTTTGAAGAGGAAGATATGTTTGCATTCTTTTAATTGTGAGACGGAACTGTCATCTCTGTCTTGTCATGGAGCACAGTTTAAACTTTTGAAAAAGAGACAAATGTTTGTTTGCAGTGTTTGAATAACGTTCCTGTCTCTCTACAACCTCCTGTGTTTCTGCGCAAATCTGTGACCCAAGCATGACAATATAAAAATAACCATATAAACATATGGTTTCTACTTCGCAGATTTTCTTATTTCGCGGGTGGCTCTGGAACGCAACCCCCGCGATGGAGGAGGGATTGCTGTACTGCTATTTTGACTCACTAAACAAATAAGGTGTTGACCCTTTTGTGTTGACGGTGGGTAAAAAAAAAAAAAACAACTTTTCTACACAAAGATGTATCTTTTCAGAGTGAAAAGTAAAATTTGGAAAGCTCCAATAATGGCAAATATTCTGAAATCTGCTATATACATATAAAGGCTGACTGAAAATAACTGAATTTATAATTCAAAGCTTTGCACAAGTGTGGTAGAAAGACTTCAAAACCTAAAGGCTGCTACCGAAGAAACAAGTGTACACACTCGATAAAGGGTGTGTTTTTTTTTTTTTTTTTTTTTTGCTGCTCCCCAATGGGGGCATGAAGGTGGGAAAATGATTGATGTCTTAAAAAACTCTAAAAATTCATTGGCATAAGGATAAGAGAATAGCCTGTTTTCAAATGTAAAACAGTCTGTCCTGCAGTGCTGTGACACACTTGGTGGAGACTATAAACTTTGCTGTTGCAACTCCTGTTTTCCTATACAGTAATCCCTCCTCCATCGCGGGGGTTGCGTTCCAGAGCCACCCGCGAAATAAGAAAATCCGCGAAGTAGAAACCATATGTTTATATGGTTATTTTTATATTGTCATGCTTGGGTCACAGATTTGCGCAGAAACACAGGAGGTTATAGAGAGACAGGAACGTTATTCAAACACTGCAAACAAACATTTGTCTCTTTTTCAAAAGTTTAAACTGTGCTCCATGACAAGACAGAGATGACAGTTCAGTCTCGCAATTAAAAGAATGCAAACATATCTTCCTCTTCAAAGGAGCAAACAAATCATAAGCTTTATATTTCCTGTACTTTTTAAGCCAGAAAATTCTTAAGTGAAACAGAAAATTTTGTTTCTGGTCTGAGTTCACCACTTCTAGTTGTGGTGAAAATCATTGTATGTGTTAATATATCAGTGAAAGAAAAATGGGCAGGGGGAACAAGATGAAATCAGGCCACCAATGACCTTATCTTTTTCTAATGACTTAATATATAAGCTGCAATTTTATTTTTTGAAAATAATGTCTGATTATTACATACATTATAATTGTGTCTTTGAAGAATTTTTGTTGATATTGAAAAAACAGAGAATGATACTATTGCTGGTGGTAACTGGCTTGTTTTATACTTCCACACTACATTTTTTGCTGTGTAGAAATAATGTGCTTCTAGACATGAACAATGATGACACTGAACAAAAAAATATTTTTCAAATTCCCACCAGACAATTAAAGTAATTATGAGAGTGTGAAGGGCCACTTTCACTTTATTAGGCCACCTCAGTGTGTCTGTCTGTTACTTATTTAACATGGCATTGAGCTATTTTATCTGAAATGAATCATTGTTGCTTTACTATCTTGCCATATTATCTTTAACTAAATAAAGAAGATAATGAATCTAAATGATGTGTTACGGATTTGTTCTACAGATTTGTCTTTGAATTGCACAAATTAAATTTGATCTAATCAGTCTGTTCTGACTTTCCCTTAGTATTGCCACTGTAATCAAACAGGCTGGATGCCCTGTTCCTGACTACATGGTGGGTTTCAAAAAGCTGCACAGGTATGAATCTGATAAAATCATTTATATATTTGAAAAGGCTAAAATATTTTTACCCTTCTGAAAAAAGCATACAAATGACAGATTGAAAAGAAGGCGCCTTAATTTGAATCAGGAATGTGACCACCATTGCAAGCAATTTTATTGCCAGAAAGCTTTTGTGGGAATTAGTGTTGAAATGCTGTTACATAGTACTAAATTTTTGCCATCCTTATTGAATGTTTTATGTGTTTATATGTTTATGTAGTCTATATAGTATCTTAATGCTTTTGTGCTTGGTAGAATTGTGGTGTGCCTTGGGATTTTTTTTGGGATACAAAAAGTGTGCCACCACAGAAGAAAGTCTGGAAAACACTGCTCTTACCTACACCTTTGCTCCTGCAAGCTAAGAAAGATCTCCGAAGCAGCTTTCTTTCTTAAAAACTGACATTGCTCATTACTTATGTGGTTATGTTGCATTCTTGGCATAAATTAGTGAAGATACTGCAAACTCGAATCATTTGTAGGGATATTCATTACACTTCTATCTGATTGAATGTTGTCATTAGATTTAGGGCAGTCAGCAATGTAAGCTGGCTGGCAGACTGGCGAGTTAAATACAAAGATACTAGAGAATTATTTTGGTTTCAGTGCCGCACAAAGATAACTTATTTAGCAATTATGTGATATGATATTGACTTAATTTTCTTACAGAAACATGGAATGAAAAAAAGCATAATTTTTACTTACGCAGTTTTTCTCCAGCATTGCACCAGGACTGCCGTAAACCCTCTTCCCATTTACCTTTACTCCTACTCCCCTGCACCAATGTCAGTATATAAATCAAGAAAGTGAACCACTAGTGCTATCAATTGACATGTGGTGTATTATTGTGAACCACATAATATGAAATGTTAGACTTTTATATAAAAACTTTATTTCATAAAATTTTGAAAGGTAGTACAGTATATAAATATGATACTGGATGTGTGTGTGTGTGTAATTTTGTTTAGGTAAATGCTTATTATTTCACAATGTTTAAAAAAAAAAAACTAAAAAAAAAAAAAAAAAAACATGAAAATGCTGCCCTGACCAAAACACTGCCTGAGGTGTTTGGCTCATTTCTGGCCATGGATGTGACCATATTTTTAATGCATTAAGTGGGCCACATTAATTGAAAAAAATAATGTTAATTTTCCCATGCCTAATATAATGTATATAGAGAGACACAGTACTGATCAAAAGTTTTAGAACACCTTGGTTTTTTCAGTTTTTCTTCAAATTTAATCATTGGAAATGCAATGAATGATCTAAAATGGTGAAAGCTAAGCAGTAAACTGTCAGAGGATTAAATTTAAAGATAAGGTTTGCAAAAAACTGAAAAAAAGGAAATCTCAGAATATCACAAATGGGCTGCCTTCAGGAAACAAATATTGGGTTACAATAATGGCATTGTATAACAGATGGTAATACAATGTTCTCCAGCAATTAAAGAAAATTGAGCCTTGCAAGTTAAAGCAAACAATTTACACAGGTGTCCCAACTTCTGTTGATTACTTTAACCCTCTGTCTGTCTTAAAGTAGAGTTGGAACAGACTCTGTTAATGCACCCTCTGAAATACTACTTGGACAATACTACACTGTAGAAAGTTGTCATTTCTAGTGATATTGGCAAGAAAACAGCAATTAACAAATGAATTGAGACAAAGCATTATTACTTTTAGAAGTGTAGGCCTTTCATTTAGAGAAGTTGCAAAAAAAAAAAAAAAATCAAGTGATTATGATGTCCTACACAATCCGGAGGCAATTGGAAAATGGAAGAAGCTCTGATAGGAAGAGATCTGGCAGACCCAAAGTCACATCTCAATCAGAAGGCAAATTTCTGAGGGTCACCAACTTGCATGACTCTAACCCTAACTCTCCGCTTATTCATTCGTCTGTCCACGCTATTTTTGAGTGGTGGTGTTGTGCTGGTGGAATTCAATTGGCAGCCACACTTGTCTGCACTGAGGATAAAAAAAGACAGGGTGCGTTAAAATAGCTCACTTGCTACAGCATTGTTATTGACAGTTATTAACAAATAAAAAAAACACAGGTTGGCTAATTTTCCTTTTTCTATAAGGTCACGAAATGTTAATCAAATCAACCAAGGCATGTTTAAGAATTTTGGGGTATTTTGTTCTTCTGTTGTAGGGGGGGATTTGACCCCTAGATACTAGCATGTCAAAATGTCTTTTTTTAATGGGTACCTAGTGTCCTAGATGTACAATCCTGCCAAATTTCAGCTTTGTAGCTAAACAGGAAGTAGTGTTTTTGTTGATGAGTGAGTGAGTGAGTGAACTTTGCATTTTATACAGTGGCATGTAAAAGTATTCAGTCCCCTCAAAAGTCATAATAATTTTCTGAATGACAAAAACATTTGTATACATATTTATCCATTCAGTATTTCAAGGTAAACTCTTATGCTGCAACAACACATTTCCAAAGTCAAAATAAACCATTTCCTATAGATATTTTAAATGAAGAAGAAAAACTGAATAGTTAGTGTTTGCACAAGTATTCAAGCCCTGCATATTAATACTTTGTTGAGAGCCCTTTTGCTGCAATAACAGCCTTAATTCTTCTGTGGTACGTATGTACCAGTTTTGCACATTGTTTAGGAGTGATTCTTCTCCATTCTTCTTGGTAGAATTTATAGAGATCTTTTAGAGTTCACATTAAAAATACTGAAAGGATAAATTGTGTACAAATAATTTGTCATGCAGAAAATTATAATGACTGAAGTGGATTTAACAGTTTTGCATGCCCATGTATGTATGTACTTATATAATATACACACACACACACACACACACACAGAGTGGGGAGAAATAAGTATTTCACTAGTCAACATTTTTTCAGTTAATAAGTTTCCAATGAGGTCGCTCACATGAAATTCTCATGTTGACACATTCAATACTTATTTCTCCCCACTGTGTGTGTGCGTGTATAAGGAATTTTAGGCCTTCAGTCCATTGGCACCTTATTTTGGTCAGATTACACTTGCATTTTAGAAAATAAGTATTAACAGCTGTATAAAATTAAATCATTGCTTGATAGCGAACTTGTTTTCTTTTAATTTGGTTCTTTCTTTCCTTGTAGTAAAAAGAGAAGGAGACTACTTAAGAAGCCTCCAAGAAGAGAGACCATTCGGACAACCCCTAAATTCCTGTTAAAGAAAAGAAAAAGAAATACTACAGAGTAAGAGATACTGTTTTGTTTTCTGATGAGTACTGGCAGTGTCCCAAAATTTATATTACTTTTAATACAATGTGCTACATTTTTGTCACCAGTTTATCATCTATTTTCCAAATTGTCCCAACTTAGTTTCCTCTACTGTCCAAGGTACTAGGCATCCTTTAGTGTGAGATGCAAGGATGCCCAGGTGTCAGGTGATGTAAAATGTTTTAAGAGGTTAGTTTGAGACATATACTTGTGTTTGTTTTATATATATATATATATATATATATATATATATATATATATATAATAAAATATTATGGGGTGCCAAGCAGGCAAATACAATGATTTTCTGAATATATAAAGTCAAAGCTTGAAAATATACAGTCAGCGTCCGAATATGTAAAGTTGTTCCTGAATATATAAAGGCAGCATCCGAATATATAAAGTCAGTATTGAAATATATAAAACTATTCCCGAATATATAAAGTCATTCCTGAATACAGTATATTTAATCAAAACTTGGATATACTGTATAAAGTCATTCCTGATTATATAATCAGGCTTTGATGTTATATATAAAGTCATTCCTGAATATATAAAGTCAGCGTCAGAACATATAAAGTCATTCCCGAATATATAAAGTTAGGACAATTCACAAATAAAATGGTCTAGTTCCATTAAATATTCTCTAATTTCCGTGCTTGTCATTTTACTCATACTAGTGAAAGGTAAACTTCGGCAGAAACCACTCAGAGTCGATCAGGCTTGTGAGGTTTGTCCAGAAATGTGCCCATACAAAAAGAATAAATACATACTGTATAGTGTTCAAAATGCCGGGCACACACATCATTTTGAATACATTTTATATATATATATACATACAGTCATATGAAAAAGTTTGGGAGCCCCTCTCAGCCTGCATAATAATTGATTCTACTTTCAACAAAAAAGGTAACAGCGTTATGTCTTTCATTTCCTAGGAGTACTGGGGTGTTTTCCGAACAAAGATTTTTAGTGAAGCAGTATTTAGTTTTATGAAATTAAATCAAATGTAAAAAACTGGCTGCGCAAAAATTGTCCCCTTTGTAATTTTGCTGATTTGAATACATGTAACTGCTCAATACGGATTACTTGCAACACCAAATTGGTTGGATTAGCTTGTTAAGCCTTGAACTTCATAGACAGGTGTGTCCAGTCATGAGAAAAGGTATTTAAGGTAGTCAATTGCAAGTTCTGCTTCCCTTTGACTCTCCTCTGAAGAGTTACAGCATGGAATCCTCAAAGCAACTCTCAAAAGATCTGAAATCAAAGATTGTTCAGTATCATGGTTCAGGGGGAGGCTACAAAAAGCTATTTCAGAAGTTTAAACTGACAGTTTCAACTGTAAGGAATGTAATCAAGAAATGGAAGTCCACAGGCACAGTTGCTGTTAAACCCAGGTCTGGCAGGCCAAGAAAAATACAGGAGTGGCATATGTGCAGGATTGTGAGAATGGTTACAGACAACCCACAGATCACCTCCAAAGACCTGCAAGAACATCTTGCTGCAGATAGTGTATCTGTACATTGTTCTAAAATTCAGCGCAATTTGCATAAAGAACATCTGTATGGCAGGGTGATGAGAAAGAAGCACTCACGCCACAAACAGAGTCGCTTGTTGTATGCAAATGCTCATTTAGACAAGCCAGATTCATTTTGGAACAAAGTGCTTTGTGGGGCTGTGTGGCTAGTTCAGGGACTGGGGTTCTTGTTAAAGTCGAGGGTCGAATGAATTCAACCCAACATCAACAAATTCTTCAGGATAATGTTCAAGCATCAGTCACAAAGTTGAAGTTACGCAGGGGTTGGATATTCCAACAAGACAATGACCTAAAACACAGTTTGAAATCTACAAAGGCATTCATGCAGAGGGAGAAGTACAATGTTCTGGAATGGCCGTCACAGTCCCCTGACTTGAATATCATTGAAATCTATGAGATGATTTGAAGCAGGCTGTCCATGCTCAGCAGCCATCAAATTTAACTGAACTGGAGAGATTTTGTATGGAAGAATGGTCAAAAATACCTCCATCCAGAATCCAGACACTCATCAAAGGTTATTGGAGGCGTCTAGAGGCTGTTATATTTGCAAAAGGAGGCTCAACTAAGTATTGATGTAATATCTCTGTTGGTGTGCCCAAATTTATGCACCTAATTTTGCTATGATGCATATTGCATATTTTCTGTTAATCCAATAAACTTAATGTCACTGCTGAAATACTACTGTTTCTATAAGGCATGTCATATATTAAAAGGAAGTTGCTATTTTGAAAGCTCAGCCAATGATAACCAAAAATCCAAAGAATTAATAGGGGTTCCCAAGCATTTTCATATGACTGTGTATATGTATCTCATCTGAATAAGTTTATGTTGCCTAATTACATTACGTTGTATTAGGAACTCATTGAGTTTGCTAAAAATGTGCCCGAGTAGTTACAATCAATAACTTTATATATAATCTAAATACTGTATTCAGGAATGAGTTTATATACTCTGATGCTGATTCTATATATAATCAGGCTTTGTCATTCTATATTCAGAAAATCAGTGTATTTGCCTGTTTGGCACTCTATTATTTATATATATATATATATATATATATATATATATATAATATAATATAATATACTAGCTGAAATACCCAGCATTGCCAGGGAGGAAAAAAAAATTTTTTAATTGTTTGAGAAAAATATAACTAAAAAAAACACAACTTTAAAAATAAATTAACAAACAATAAAGACTCACTAATGTGCTTGTATTGTTCACTGAAGTGACTTGTTATATACAATGTTTTTAGTTTTTCCATCTGTAGCCAATATATAAAGGTTCTTGGGACTTTCCACCCTTGAACATGCCACATAAAGTTGTCCATGTGAGAAACAGGCTGTTTCCAAATTGATTCCAGCAATTTCCAGTGATTGTCCTTGAGGTTTATTTATCAATATGGCAAAAGCCAGACAGACCGAAAATTGTAGCCTCTTAAAATCAAATGGCAAATCTGTTGGAATCAGTGGATTTCTGGGGATTAAAACATTTTCTCCTTTTGCACAGCCAGTTAGAATTGTTGCTTCTATAATATTGTGATATCTATATTACTAAACCACAGTTTAATTTATGCATGGACGGCGGACGCACCGAAGCGCATGCGCACTGTGCCGCAGCGCCCCAGAGTCAAACCCAGTGGCTTCCCAGAGTCAGTAGGTGGCGCCCAAACAACACAACCTGTAAATTAAACTTGCTCTAATCCACTGTGCCAGCAGTCAGTGTCAGCAGAGGCAAAGGAGTCACGGCTCCAAATGGAAAGAGCTCAACAATTTGTAATACAAAACTGAGTCAGTGCGTGGCGCCCAAACACCACGACCTGTAAACTACACCTGCTCTAATCCACTGTGCCAGCAGTCAGTGTGTGTAAGTTGGAGTATGCTTCCTAACAGTAAACGACTTCTACCTAACGACACAGCCACAGAACAACAAAGACGAGACCACATGGATAAAAACAATACACGGAAGCTCCTACGACGCGCTTCAGACACACCAGAAGCAAAGATGTCACGGCTCCACAATGAAAGAGCTCAACTAATGGAAATACAAAACGAGCCCGTATGGATAAACACAATGAACGAACGTGCCCACAACGCGCTTCTGACACAGCAGAAGCAAAGGAGTCACGGCTCCAAATGGAAGGAGCTCAACGATTAGTAATACAAACACAAGCCCGTATGGCTACGACCTGTAAACGAGCCCGTATGGATAAAAACAATGAACGAAGGCGCCCACACAAAGAAACCGCTTTAGTACAAATATGTTTATTTAATTAAATGAAAACTTTACCATGGCTACGACCTGTGAACTAAACCTGAGGTAAAACGTGCACGCCAGGTTGTACAGCCGCCCGAACGCGACCGCCCACACCACCGCACCGGATCCGCCGCCATGGTCACTTCAGCACACGAATCCACCGCCGTCATCAAACGACTTCTCAATGACAACACAGCCATAGAAAAACAAAAAAGAGAATGCATGGATAAAAACAAACGAAGGCGCAGATGAGTCACAGCTCCAAAAAGAAACCGCTTTAGTACAAATATGTTTATTTAATTAAATGAACTTTCCCAGGACGCACCCACCCTCCATGATATTTCATCCCTCCAAGTATCGGAGGGAACAGAAAGTGATTGCCATTCTTGGATTTGCGATTCTTTCGAGAATTGCGGGCTTGCTGGTAAATTTATAAAACAAAATCTTTTACCATTGCACAGTCTTGGAGGATCCAGATTTCAAATCAACATGATTGGAGCACCAATTTTCAGTTCCAGATTGTGAGGTAGAAATCCAGCAGGATTCAATGAATTAAGAAATTCTATTGGATAAAATACAGATTGAGCAGGGTCCATGTTAGTGTCAATAGATTTGTATTGCTTGCTGTCACTAGGTAACATGTTTTGAATTTGAAGATTTGTCATTTTTGGGAGCCAAAAATGCTCTTTCACACAGCCACTGATGATTTTTATAATTTTCTTTAATATGTGGAAATACTTTATTCTTCAGATTGGTTGCTTTTATGGAGCACACCAGAAATGTTCCGAGTTGCAACTGGGTAACATACATACATGACCGAATCTCCAATCAGTCTCTTCCAATTGAAATTCTTTTACAATTAATTAAAGATTAAACACTTTACCTATATAAATAAATATAAGTTAAATATCATAGCTATATTTGGTCTATACTTTATCTTTGATTTTTGATAACTTAATTATGTAGCTTTTTGATTATGAACGTATTAAAAAAAAAAAAAAAAAGTTGTACTTTTTACGAAATAACAAAATACATATGCTACGATGCTGCAAAACAAATGACATTTCATTCACTAATGAATAAACAAAAATCGCAAAGAGAGCTGCTGAATCCACATAATAAATATGAGATGTTTATGGCAGATAAAAAATAAAATTGCTTCCTTAATTATAATAGACGGCCTATATTCATCAAAATATAATCACGGAATACATTCAAGGTAGTGTAAAAACGATGGGAAAAGCGAACCCTTTTTTTGAGGTTTTTTGACTGATTTAATTTTTTTGTGGTGTAGTAATAAATTTTTACATGCAGAATTTTTGACAACACAAAAACATCAGTTAAATTAATATTATTATTAGGTTGATTTAATTCTATTACCACTACAACATTGTTACAATAAGAATAATGCAAGATGAAAATAAAGCTAATAGAAACAAACATTAAATGACAAAAAAAATTATACTACAGATTTTTCATGATAAAACTGTCGGTTGCTTTTACGGTGCACACCAGAAACGTTTTGAGCATCAACTGGATGATAACATACATACAAGACTGCAAGATTGTTACAGTCTACTTATATATAGCGCTTTGAGTACTGAGAAAAGCGCTATATAAATGTAATGAATTATTATATATAATTTTTTTTTTTTTATATAAATCTCCTTTTAGGCCTCCTCCACTCCACCCCATCATAATGCACCTCTTCACACCTTTTTCCCCCCAAGCCTCCAACCATCATCTTGGTTCTTTCCTGCATTAACCTTGAGGGGTTTCATTTCCAGAGTAGATTTCTTATTCAGTTCACTTCACTTTGTGTCATCACTGTGAGATCATTGGCATACAAGACCTCCCACAGCAATCTTCCATGAACATTCCTGGTCACCACCTCCATCATTATCACAAAAAGCAGTGGACTCAGAAGGCAACCCTGGTGTGGCCCAATCTTCCCCTAAAAACTTTCATTATCTTCCTTCTGCTGTGCTGACCCTGTTTTGTGCTTTACTATGGTTAGTATCTGCAGTGATACAAATGTATTTTTCCATAACCAACTTTCTTATTGCCCGCCTCACCACCTCTTTTGGAATTTTCTCAGATACATTCCTCAGACCTACTAATGTATAATGAAGTTTTTTTCCCCTTCACCAGATGCTTTTTCTGTATTATGTACTATTTAAAGCACCAGAGGGTAACTCTAACTTAAATAGGTTTACAAAAGGTTGAAATGCATTTCTAGAATAGATTTATAAACAAAGTCTCTGGCAACATCAAAGATTTTTACTTGCTTAAGAAAATTTGGTTTTTAGTCTGTTCAGGAAATTTTGGAAACAAGACAGACTATGAATTTTTTTTATAACTCTACAATTATGAAAGTGTATATCTGGACAACTCTGCATTTCCTAGGCAGGTAAAGTAACTTACTGATGGTGTGAGCCAGTGTTGTTTCCTGCTTTTATAAATTATAACAATACATTAAAGAGTAAGTGAGAGAGTGGGATTGTGTGAACTTTGTAAATAGTTACAGGCCTATTCTATAAATTAACTTGGCTTTTATGATCACATAGGAAGAGACAGGTGTTGACACATTTCATTTGACAATCTCTGGGGAGTATTTTGTAGGAGTAAATGCTTTGCTCATCTAGGGATCTCATGCATGTTTTGCAAATAAAGCTACTGAGTCATTTATAGCTTTTTACTCCATTTGATCAAAACAGTGAATATTGCCATGTCAAGTGAAGATCCAACCAAGGCAATACATTCTCAATTGGAATATACCAGATAGAATTATTTTTTGGCAACAGGTTTTGTTTTCACAGTTTCATTAGAGGGAATATCTTTTTATCATAATAAAGGTAAGATAAAAATGTGTTTATACCTGGGGCATAAATACCCAGTCATGCATAAAATATTAAAATCATTATGTTGATTCAATAGTAAATTTCACCTTCAAAAAGTATTATGTAGGCATAGGTTTTAAGGGAACATAAATAAACACCACAATCTGGATATGAATGTATTTATTTATTGTATTTCTCTTTCAGGAAGCCAAACCAGAAAAGCAAGGAAGAAAAATGAAGAAAAATAATAAAGAAAGTCCAAAGCCTCCTCTTTTGGAAATTCCAACAAAATGACCATGCTGCAATGCAAAAACAACTTATTTCAGCATGGACAGCTGGATATTTTCAGTTGCAGGCCATGAAAAAATAATCCTGATTTGGCTTCTAGACTGCATTTCTGACTGCCTTCTCCTGTTTTAAGTATTATTTGCAAGTGACTGTTGATCATAAGGGAGAAGTTACATTTGAAGTCAGACGTGGATCTGATTGATACAGTAAGACATTTCAGTAAACTGCTTTCTAACTTTTTATACCTGTACTCATAAAACAGTGAATATTCATAGAATGTGTCAGATGTGATTTCATTGTGAACTATTTGTTCTGTTATGTACAATTGTGAAACTGTAACAGTTGGAAACTAGCAATAAACTTGTGCTTTAGATATAATTTTAACAAGAACACTCATTGTTTTTTACACTCTTTTTCCTCAGTATTATAGTTGCACAAAATATATACAGCATAATGCAGGAAAACAGCATAACATTAAAAAATGCACAGTATTTAGTGGGTAAGTATAATATATAGGCTTGGTGTTCATAGTTAACAGTCAGAAAGCTTTCTGTTTTAAGTTCTCAGGAGTGGTACTATAGTTTATGCATATTCTGTGAGGTTTTAGATTATATGTTGTAGTACCTTATGATATTACACTTACATAACAGCTGAGTGTGTGTTTAGAATTTTGTTTTCCAGCACATGCACATTCAGTTTGTGAATTTCCCCTTGGGATTAATAAAGTATCTATCTATCCATCCATCCATCCATCCATGCTTTATTATGACAATGTTTGATGCAGGGCACTACAATTATAGATAATTCAGTCTGAATACATTTTCAGGGGAGCGGGGTGTTACAGCCCTTTGAATGGTCTTTCTGTCTTGTTGGGTTGTGTTTCCCTAGCACACCATGAAGCCACCAATTAGAAGAATTTTCAGTGGTTTTGATGACCAATGACAAAATCAGTTGAGTTGCCTATCTACTTCTAGGACCACTCATGTCACATTTTGAAATGTTAGTATATTTATTTTATTACAACCGGTGTTTCTTCAAAAGCCATTTTCAGAGTTTATCCAGCTACCCCCAAAACTATTTCTTTCCCAACTCTCCATGTTCCTAAGCATCTTTTGGGGGTGAGGCCCATTCTTTTTACATCACCTGACACAACCAGGCTCTGTTTCTTCTTCTGCTTCCTGCTGGGCCTCATCTCCACTTCTTTCTTACTTTACCTCTCCTCTGCCTTTCACTCCACCAAACCACTTTAGTCTGTTCTTCCTCATGTTACCATTTCTTTCTCTAAAACTTGGCATTTAAGTTTCTCCCACTCTGTGACACTTGGCACATCAAACTCATTATTATCTCCGCACTTCTCTGCTTTGCTTCATTGTCCAAATTTATCAGCGATATCTCATTCCCATATAGCATACTTTGTAAGTTTATTTTATAAATGTTTCCCTTCAGTACCAAGGAGGCCTCTTTAAAAAGTAAGAATGGGGACAGTTCCTGGAATTTTTTTTTTTCCCCACGCATTTCTCACTCCTAATATTGCCGCCACTTCCACATCTGCACTCAACATGTCTTGGAAAAGAAGAACTCTCTCCAGAGTAAGTCCACTACTGATACCTAAATTTATGTTTACTATATCAGTATCTTACACTCCTCTCACACACTTTCTATGAAGAAAGGATGCCACCTGCAGACTTCTCTAGTCAAACCATTACAGGTTAACGTTTGACAACCTCTGCATTAAATTAACTTTATCACACATCTTTACAGCATACACCACATTGATGGAAATAAAAATCATGCTACTAAGTTTTGAATGGGTATCTGATATTGAAAAAGGTTCTCTGACTTTATGTTGGTAAGTGAAGATCTCTCATAATTAGTTATTATTTACTTAATACAAGGGTAAGCATTCATTACATGTATACCAAAAATATGAAAGGAATTATTAAACAATCTTAATGAAACAAAAATGTGATATGGTCTTTCATTGCTATTAGACGCTAAGTTGAATATGTGAACAGAAGACATTTTTAGTGAAAATATCATCTGAGAATGTACAGTTCTGCTGTCCCAGCTA
The DNA here is from genome assembly GCF_900747795.2 of Erpetoichthys calabaricus. Lineage (NCBI taxonomy): Eukaryota > Metazoa > Chordata > Cladistia > Polypteriformes > Polypteridae > Erpetoichthys > Erpetoichthys calabaricus. The sequence goes on along the minus strand of NC_041401.2, from coordinate 61,539,345 downwards.
GTTGCACTACTCTCACGTTACTTTTTGGTGTGGTCCTGAATATTACAACTTTCTGTGATATAGAATATATAATACACTATTCCCTTCTCAATCCTCTATGATTTGATTTCCCACAAAGGTCTTGCATGGGCTTTTTTTTTTTCGCTGGAATAATTTTCCTTCACATTTGCTTATTTTTAGGGTAGTTTTGTCTGCAAATATACACAGTTTTTATACCATAAATAGATATGCTGTTATGTCCACTGGATGTGCTACAGAGTTTCTTGTTCTTTTTTTGCTATGAGTGATCTGAATAGTCAGTATATAAATTGAAACACTTCCTTTCAAAATGTCAAATACTAAACTAAATCCTTGATGATAAGCACATGTATATAAAGCAGCAACTTCTGTTTAGAAGAGGGGCAGCTCAGTAATTAGCATTGCTTCCTCAGCTCTAGGCACCCACTCCAGTCACAGTCTTGGGTGTAGTTTACACTCTCTTATCCTTGTGATGTAGATTAATATTCAACCTTTTTATATTTGTTTATAAACTGGTATTTAAGGATTATTTAGTGACTTAAAAGAAATAGCCAAGTTATCGTGAACTACCCATAGTTAGAAATGTTATTACTTCTTGTCAACTTCTCTTTTGGGAGTGTAGTTTGTGGTAGGGGGTTAGGTGCATGCATCTCTCTCTACTTGTAACCAGTTTTGCAAGTGTATGTTGTTATAACCATATTTTCACCATAGACTGACTTTGGGAAGTAGCGCTATTTGTAGAGTGGGGTTGTGGTAGAGGCTTGTTTTGAGTTTTCTGCAAGAACTGTGGTGACCTCCGAGTAAGTAAGTGCATGCAGGAGCAACCTCTTTGCCTTCTAGTATCTCCTGTTGTCCCAACACATGCTGTTAAAGGGCTGTTTCCACATGCAGAACCTTGTTCTGTACCTTCCTTTTCCTTTCTGCAATCTCTATCCTGACAGAATACCTCACTACAGTGTCTACAAGAATTAAGATACTTTTGGCCAAGAGTGTTTACCACAGGGATATTATGAGAATCAAGAAAAATAACACCTTTTTATTGGCTACCTAAAAAAAATATAATATGCAAGATTTCAAGGCAGCTCAGGACCCTTCTTCATGCAAGTTGGGATGTGAAACTCTGATCCTGGAGAGCTGCAGAGACTGAAAGCATTTGTTCCAAACACTTTTTTTTTTAATTACTAGCCAATTACAATCGATAATAAAACACAATTGATTTACTCAAGTATTAAACTGGCTTGCTTTTCAAGACTTAGAACTTAGTTTTTTTTTTCCCCCTTTAACGAGCAATCAAACAATAATAATATGCAAGATGAGCCAACACAACAAGCTAAACTGATCCAATTTGTAGCTGTGTGTCCATTAGGAGAAAGTTTGAAAAGTATTGATTTGTTTTGGTCCACAACACATTTTGATGGTGACAGAATATGAGCACCAACAAGCTATGGAATTCAATAACTACTTTCACTGACAATAAGAACTGGAATCTAATTAAGAATTTGGTTGGATTTTGAGGTCCCTATCTTATAGCTGGTCATATGTTGGTTTCCTTTGTATCTCATTTTTCTTTAGCTGCTAGCTAATAAAAAAGAAACAATTAAGAGGTCTTAGTTGTAACAAGCATGTCATTTAAAATTAACCAAAATAAATCTGTAGCAGTAACTGATTACTAATAGAGAAAGGGACTGAAACAAAAAGTTACTGCAGCTGTCCAGAAGCTGACTTTGACACTCCTGGTTTACAAGAATCATAGATGTAACCATCATGTATTACATGTCAGCACAGATGAATAATATGTTTCTGACGAAAAACTATGGAGTGTACACAATGCCACCACTTTCATCAGAATTTCATTGCCAATTGTTTTTGTTTTGAAATGCCTGGTGCTCAAAAATCCTTGCGATAGAATGGGACTCAGGGACATACCTAACGGGCTTCTGCTCTTGAAACACAACTTGATGCTGACTAGTATTAAGGGTTAGGGTTATCCTAAACCCCTTTTTCAATAATCTGTGGGGGAGCTGTAAATGGTGAAAGATCATTTTCAAAATGAAAAGTAATAAGTTTAGTTCTTATTTACCACAAATAAGATACACTCATTTCCCTGGAAGCAACATGCACATCATTAGATTACAACTAATTCTGAGTGAATTATATTTCACTGTTTCAGGTTTTAACATCATCCGCTCACACATTCTTGCAGAGAGACTTATAAAGACTTTAATGCGGACTTCAGTTTGGTGGGGTGGCTGACTGACTTTTTAACAGACGGGACTCAAAGACTGAAAGTCAATGGATATCTGTTTGATATGCTGTCCTCATCCACAGGGTCCCCTCAGGGCTGTAGTCTTTCACCCATCTTATACATCCTTTACAATAATGGTTGTCAAGGTAAATTTGAAAACGGGTTCATCTTAAAATTTGCTGATGACTCAATTTGGCGTTTTACAGAAACAATTAAATACATAAATAGGTAAATACACTCGCACCAGAATGACATAAAAGCAAGAAAATTAAAAAGAAAAAACTTGTGACTTGCCTGTCACAGTCACAGTGAGGCATTATGCATATTGCTGTTGGTATAAAGGAGCCCCAGCAGCATTTCTTGACACACTTATGCTGAATTGTTTGCTGAAAGTATTCAATGTAAGCGTGTCAGACAGAGGATGTTTTATTTTAAGTCTCTCCTTTGCTACCTCCAGGATGCCCTTTTATTTAGCTTGTTGGTTTAATTTTTACGTGTTTGATCAAATATTTCATCATAAGTATTATGCTCACTGCTATATTTCATCTATTTCAACTGTACTAAGTTAATGTTCGATTTCTTTGTTTGCTGATGCATTTTTAATGTTATGTTGTGGTCTCTCTGTAAAACCTGCTGACAAACTAAATGTCCTTCTTAGGACAATACATTTAATTTGAAATGATTTGTATAATACAAAGTATATTAGATTCATACCGACCCGTTGATGACGCCGTGCAATGATTAATACACCAATGGATAAATCTAAATTATCAGTAGGATTTGACCTCCGTCAGAGGGCTTGCTTATTGCCAAACATTACAGTCAGTGCGGTCAGAAACAGAAGCACCATTGGGCCTTTGCACAACATTTAACTCTTGACGTTTGCTTCAGCTTAGGCAACCAAACTGTTTTTTTTACGCTTGAATGCCCTTAATACTTCTTTAGCATTTGTTAAAAGTATCGCTTACAATAAGTACATTATTCCTCTGTTACTCATCCAAGGTGTCAAAAAAAGTGACGCAACCAGCAAAGCTGTGACGCACGCTACTTATATTTGGGAGTGGGAAGAGGTCGGCTGATTACAGAACCATGCCGTTTCTCTGGCGACGAAGAACTAAGACCCGGAAGCGACGTGATCAGATCGCCTCGTCACCTCAGTAACAGAGAAAGGTGACCCGGAAGCGATTGTCTCCTCCGCCCACTCGAAACTGAGGGGCAGTGGCTTCTTGTTTAAGATGGCGCTGCGTCCGGGAGCTGGTGGAAGTGGCAGGTAAGATCATTGTCAATGTAAATATGTGTGTTGGGTTGTATCAGTGAAGACAGTCGTGTTTTCCCCCTAATAACAAATATTGAATTATCAGTAACTTGACTACATGCGAAAAAAGCTAATTGTAATGTAAACGTGTACATGTATACACACACATGTATATGAAGGTATGCTGAATGTTTTTAATGTTTCATTGCATCTTATGGCTTCTGAATTGGCATTATTAAAAACAACCCTGGGGATGACCACTAAAGACTAATTGTATGCAATGCACTTCCTTTTTGAAGTGTGGTATATATCTCTATACGCAAACGTAAAAAGAAAGCTGTCAGACAAACTGCATCGTTTGATTATTTTGTTAATACCGAATGATAACGACTTCTGCGATCATCAGCTTGTCATTAATAGTAATAGAAAACAACTAGGGTAACTTTGTGTTAACTAAGTTTTACTGGAGCCCTAGGCTTTTTTAGGCAGTACCTAACTCAGTTTTCCTTAATGTAATCAACTGTAAGATGAGCCTGTTAACATCAAGATTACTTATTCCTAAATATATCGTAGTTTGTAATTCTTAATTTTGTAGGGTTACCCACAATATTTTTGTATTAAGTTGAAGGGCATAACGATTCTTTTGGTCGCTGGCTATTTGGATGAGGTGGACGAACTCTGTTATGGAGGGTCTGTGCAGTTGGTTGATATCAGTTATTCAAATTGTTTATCTTTTCCGAATTTTAAAAGGCCAGTAAATTTCGTCTTTCTCCAAAACATAAGTGCAAGGATGTTTTGAATCAAATGGACTGTGTTTGCAATGATCATTTTCGACCTCATCACTTGTTCTGTAAGAGGCAGGTAATTTCTTATGCATAGATGCAAGTGCCAGTGTTTGGTATTAATAATTTATTATTCACACTACTGTCTCATATTCCATATTATATCATTTTAAGAAATAACCAAATTTAGAGTGAAGAGGCTAAAACAATACTCGTAAAAAGTTTAAATGACAAAATAAAAAAGGTGTAATCAGTCTAGTTATGGTAGGAGCTCATTTGGACATATAAGCTTTATTCAGTTATATTGATTTGAACAAAAAAACGTAGTGTATGCTTTCTAGCATTTCCTAATATATTTGCTAATTTATTCTTTTAGCCAGGGTTAGTATTGACTTTCAGTTACGGTGGTATGTGTGTTCCCTGTAATTGACAATTTTTCACATGCATGATTTTTTTCCTTGTTTTCCATAACTACTGAGATGTGGATTTTACATTGCTAGTGGTTATTCATAATCTAGTGCATGGGTGGACAATGTCGGTCCTGGAGAGCCACAGTGCTGTATGTTTTTATTCCAGCCCAGTTTCTTAGTTAGATGTCAAGCAATAAGTGCATCATAAGGAATAATTAAGTGACATTTTAATGCTTCATTTTAGTTGTCTCGCTTGTTAAGGTTCTCCACCCTTAATTGCTTATTTTAATCTTAAACTGCTGCATTCAGCAGTTTTAATAGCTCATTATTAGCAATAAGATGTAAATGACAAAACAGCTAGCTTTTTTCCAATCACATCTGTGTGTGTTTATCATGCACTGCTTGATTTAATAAAACACTTAATAGATATGTTTTAGGCTTCAAATCATTTGGATAATATCTTTGGAAAGGAAAAAATCTGCGATACAAGAACCTTACATTGCACAGACTAACAAGCCATAAAAAAGCAATTGGGTTGGAATGAAAACCTGCAGCCGCTGCAGCTCTCCAGGACTAACATTGCCCACCCCAGGTCTAGTGTGATTAAGTATTGGCATATTAATGTGCATGCCCTGCAATGTCAAAATTTGTTCCTCCCTTACAAACTTTTGGGATAAACTTTGGTTCCTTCCCACTGGGGTTGGAGGTAACCACTCTCTCTCTCATATTTCCCATTTCTCCTTGAGCCAGCTCTTGTCATTACTGAGATTATCCAAGAACCGACACACCAAAACCTGTGGATTTTTACAAAAGAGAGTGAGTGCTTCTTTTCTGATACCACTCCCCAACCCCAGTGCTTTGCTCATCTGCACAGCATCTCTTACTCATGTTCGGTGTGGTCTGTCAATTTTTAGTTTTCTTAAATCTGTTTAGTCAACCATAATTTTCAGATCAGTTTTAAAAATTATCAGACTAATATAGAAGAATATACAATGAGAACTGAAGACATATATGAGCATTTATGAATAATATGTCTAACATATTTTTTTAACCAAGTCATATGAAAATGAGTTATTTTTCCCCATCTTTTAAGCTGAATTCATATGTAGCCATGTTATTTTAATAAATTATGGGAGTTTTAGGCTAATTTTTATTCCATAACAAACCACACTACTGTTCTTGCAATAAAAATGTTTGATTTAACAGTGTTTGGCAGACATGAGAAAAACATGAGATGTACGCTTGCACAAAAAAAAAAAACTACCTGTAATCTCTGGTTAAATCCATAAATGCAATATAGTTTTTTAATGTGTGTGTTTGTGTTTTATATTACCTTCATTTGTGCCTAGTAAGATTTGAGCACTTACAAATATAAGACTGAAAATGACAATTTCATTTCCTGGAAGTGGTATTTTGAGAAAAAGGGTGACAATTCCTGGCCTACAGATATGACATTAGATCACAAATGTGTCATTAGTCCTCTGTGGTTAAGAATTTGCTTAAATAGGTCTACTATTATTCAAACTCATGCTATGTAACTATTGTTAGCAGATAACAAGATCATACTCCACAGAATTGGATTTATATTCATAATATAAGAAGAACTGGCAAATAAGCCCCACATACATTAGGTCTCTAGAGTGAAGGTCATCAAAAATGACATGCCATATGATTGTTGTTACTGAGGAGTTTAAAAAAATCAAATATTTATCTGCATTATATTATCACCCATCTCTAACAAGTGCCAAAGTACTTTTACAAAAAAGAATAATGGCAGATTTCCAATAATAAAAATATTAAAATGAAATTCATGTATGTGCATTTATGTTAATTAGGTAAATGTATTTTTTTCTTAAAAAAAACAATTTAATAACATTACATAAGTGTTATAGTGTGCTCCAGCAAAATCAAGATATTGTAAGAATCAGTCCTGGACATGGCACAAGTACACTTCAAGACTTACTGATGCTTACAGATGGGTAATTACCAGTTAACCCAACACAAACACACTTACAGTATAGAAGAAAAAACAGAAGAAAATCCATGCAGACAATGGGAAAATATGCAAACTCCACAGGGGCAATGACTGGAGTAGGATTCAAATTGGAGATACCGGATCCATGAAATAGCTGTGCCAGTACATAACAGTAACAGATATTTTAACATTAATTAACAGTGATGTAACAACATTATATTTGGATGGGGCAATTTCATTGTGTGTTTAAAAAATATAATAAACATTTCCTTAATTTTGTGCACATGCTAAATGTGTTCCCTGTCATTTTGTTTACAGTATCTGAAAAATTAATACAGCTTAATCTTTACTATTAATTTCAGAATCAAGACATTATCAATACCACATAAACAGAAAAAACAGGTTATTCGCAATTTTTTAATTTGTAACTGCTCTTTAATGTAAGAAGTCTTTTCAAATCAAGTTTATCAACATTTCACTTTGTTTCATAATTTTTTTTACTGTTGAGAAAGTAGATTTGTAAATTTAGGGATAATTAGTGATTAATTACACTTAATGAAATTGTCTCTGACCTCCTATTGTGGACCATAGCGGGTGCTCATGCATCATCCCTGAACCCAAATGACAGCCTGAAGAACTAAAGTAACAAAAAGGGTTTAATTAACAACAATCAACAAAAATACCCAATAAACATACAGGACATGAAAATAACAAAACCCTAACTGTTCTGGCCTTCCTGTTTACCTCTTGCTTAGTTCACCTAAAACCTCTTTACCCGTCAAGCCATTAGCATTGGCTTTCTCCCAACCTAAAGCCCTCGGTATACTAAATGCAGGATCTCTTTAAACTTGGATCCCAAAGCCCTGTCATATGAGCATTTACAAGTACTTCCCGGTTATCAGGCCAGCACTCTTAAGTCTGCATTTACCCTTGAAGGGTTCCCCCTACCAGCACTGGGTTTCCCTGTAGACTCCTCATACCCCAGAATGTCACTGGACAGGGCCAGACCATCTCTCCAGTATTTCTGCGAATGTAATCCTCAGTGCCCTCTAGTGGCTTAAGGGACCTTAACAGGGGTTACGGATCTATTGCTACCTGTCCCACTTTCACACTGTCCATTATTTCACAATTTCAAAAAAATAGTCTATTTTATATTCAGGGAATATTGATTAAGTGTTGTTATTATGTAATTCTGTGCAATCATCCTGAATTTGCCCTACAGCTGGTTTGGCCATAACTTGGGTAATTAGATGAATTCATCGGTATACAGTACTTGAAATTGCAGACTGCATTTCTTTTCTCTTCATACTATTCAAATATGCTTGCACTATTTGTGTGTTCCCCATTTTCATCCCATTTTGGTTATGTTGTCTTTGTTTATTTATGCTGTCACACCTGAGTGGGGTCATTACTAGTAATGAGTGTTACTTGTGTGTCAAAAAACTGAGAAGGATTGAATTTCTAGATCTGCTGTTTGGTTTATGCTTTGCTTCTCGTGTATTTTTATCTTTACAATTTAAGAGGACATTTTAGCTATTATTTATAACACTCAACTTCAGTGGTAGAATATGTAACTTTCAGGTCTAGATTCTATCAGTAGTAGTTCTATTTTTTTAGTACATTCTCACACCTTTGGTTTCTATCCAAGTTAAATTTATCCAGGCTTTGCACATTTTTAAGAGCAAGTTTATGCACTAGATACCTTATTTTAAGGCGATATATTTTTAGTGGTAAACTGCAAATGCAGATGTATAATTGCTGTGTAGATATGCAAATAATTGTGGGACATGGTGTGGTAGCTGACACTGATGAGGCCTTTTAACCGAGTAGTGGGGTAGGAAAAACAAATACTACATTGTAAAGGGCTCAGGCTGTAAGTAATATTAATGGAAGATAACAAGCTAACCATTCAAAATTACTAAAAGGCTGATCGTGGAAGAAAGTGCAATAAGAGACCAGTAAAATACCACAGCTCTGCATAGAACATTTGGATTAACTCAATACTAAAATTAACCTTGTAAAACAAACAACTATTCTTTTAAAATCGAATGTCAGCTTTTGCTTTGGAATAAGAATGCTTTTAAATAAATTTGAAATATATTCAAGTAGCGATGTTCGATGTGATAGCCTTATTATATGCTATTAAAAAGGTGAGCAATTTAGCTGTCTATGTAGTTTTCTTTTTTCCTAATTATGAGAAATATTTAGTATACAAGCAGGTTTCAGGATACAGCGTTGTTCCAATATAAATAAACACGTAAAACTCCTTATATTTTTCTTTTCCTTTTCCTAACAAATGAAGCAAACTGGTTTTGATGTGGATGAATATATAGCAGACATTACTAACAATGAGAAATATGGACTTTCCCACCATTTTCAATCATCTTTTGCTTTTGTGTACATGGGTTTCTGAATATAACCGGCATATATGCAGAAAGCTCAGTTGCAGATAAGTAACTCAGTTGGCAGCTGGCTGTAGTTTCTTCCTTCCTAAGTACACATCTCAGCTATGCCACCTTAGAGAGTAAAGCTGCAGGGAGGGGAAGCTACACCGTTAGTGATCCCTCAACAAAGATGGTACAGCCAAGTGATAAACCTGAACACAGGTAAGCAGCTACATAGGCAGATATCAGTTCAGATGAATTGAGGAAGAACCTGCTGCTTTAATTTCCCACCCTCCTAAGTACACCTTGCAGTCATATATATATATAGAGGGAGTGCAGTGGAGTGTGTACGCCTGATGAGCCCACAATGAGGGCGAAACACGTGTCGCGTACTCTTTGCATTTATTTGACAGTAAACTATTTCAACCATATATATATATATATATATATAATTCTTTTCGCGTTTGAAACGGAAATTATGTATGACCACGTGATATGGAAATTACGTATGAAACAGAAATTACGTATGACACGCGATATGGAAATTACCTATGACCACAGAACATATTATGATACAGGAACTAATCACGTAGTTTTTGGACGCCATTTTTATATCGTCTTTACAAATTGTTATTATTTGTGTGCGCTCCGCGTCGCTCTCTCCCACCCCTCCTGTCTGGACTACAGCGCTGAGCCGTCCGCCACCAGGCGCGTTCTGACAGAGACGTTTTATTTATTCGTCCACGTGACTGTTGCTGAAACTGCCACATTGTAACTTTTTTTTAGTTGGCAGTACTTGATAGCAGAAGAGATGAGGAAAACAGCTTTGCATCTTTCTACTTTTTAACTGCGCCGAGTTGTAAACAATGTGAAGATGAGACCGCCTTCACCTGCGAGGGGTCATGAGAACAAAGTGGACTCTGGGAGGCGCAGAATGTCGGGCTGCTCCACCGAGTCGAGAGCTTCGCAGTTTCGGGCAGCGTCCTCTCTTCTCGCACTGTTTATGACACTTCAAGTCCCCTGTCGGCTCCTGGGAGAGTGGAAATCTTTGCGAATGAGTGTAATCGGCGCCATCGAAGCAGGACTCTGTTTGTAAATTGCCCTGCACAACTACTTACTGTCCCTTAAGATAGGTTCGGGTCACTAAAACCCCACAACATTCAAGGTTGCTTTTGTGATTAATTGTTTTAACAAGTAAATCACAGGCATGTAGTGCAAAGTTGTCAGGCAAAAATTTGGATGATCACATAGAAAATGTAATTTCTATACCACAGCGGTCGTGTAGCGCCTTTCACAAGGGATCTGCTACTTACCTGTTGTGTTATAGTGCCTTTAAAATGTAGTTTACCCGAAACCACTCCAGTAGTGCTCAATGTATCTTTACTTCTTAAATGTTAATTTTTTGCTGTTTAATAACTTATAGACTACATTTTATTTTTTTCCCTTGCACTCAGTGAGCGAAGCCACTGAGTAATCAACTAGTTGTCGTATAAGAGAGTACAGTGTCATTCTTAGTGATTCCTCAACAAAGAAGTCTCATCTGGAGGATCAATCATCAGTTAATGGTAGTTTTATATTCCATCATTATGACATTTCCAACTCTGAGGTTCTATGCCAAACCTCCCACATCCCATAGTCCTTTACAGTTATCTGTGAAGGCATGTGAGGTCCCCTCCACAATCCACAACATTGAACTGCCTGCAAACTGGATGGATGCATGTGGACATTTGTAGAAGTGCTGATTACAATCAGAAAATGAATGCAAAGTCTCTATTCATTATTGGGTCTGTTTAGGACACTGTTAAAAGTGGTTAATCTTGTTATCTTTTAATCTCCTGTTACAAATGTGATTATGATAACATTATTACACTTTCAAAGTGTACAAGTCTTTTTCTGAACTTTGTCAATAATGGGGTAAAAGTAGGAATAACATGAGCCTGTATGGGTTTATTTTTTTATTCGCATCTTATATATAAATGTCTACACGTGGAAGTGTGTTTTTCTATCCGGCCTGAATGTGAGAGGTGGAGTCGGTTAAGGGCTCCACCTCAGAAGAAAGACAGTCACTTAGCTGCCAATATTGGCAAAATGGTATCCCTTTTACTTTTCCTCCCACCGCTAATACAAAAGCGAGGTGAGCACATTGGCAAAACAAAACCTCAGAAGAAGGACAAAGTCGCATTGCTGCTAACATCAGCAAAACGGTATCTCTTTTAGTTTTCCTCCTGCCGCCAATGCACAAGCGATGTGAGCATGTCGGCAAAACAAATCCTTCTAGGAGAGAGATGCCCAGAGTAGTTCCTTTCAACTACCTGACATCTTTACATTTCAGTTTTTTTTTTCTGATGATTTCAATAGTTTCTAGGACCCTGGGCTTTTTACAGCATGGGCTTACACAGCTAGTGCCTAATAAGTTTACAAGAAAAACAGAAACATTTGGTTCTGAAGTATACAGGTGTATTGTTTAATTTGCAGCAAGCAGACCCTACTTTATCTGTACTTTTACTAATTCCTCTAATTCAGGAGTTGAGTGGCTGCAGTAAACTCAAGCTCGCTCACTGTCCATGCTCAGACAAAGAGTGTACATTTTAATTAAAGGAAAAATGAAAAGGTCTGAGCTCATTAAAGCAGCTACACTTCATTTCATTTCCACCGGGTGGTTCGTCATGTGATGGGTGTGGCAACGTGCTATCAGCCTATGCTCCCAACCTCCTCCTCCTGTATGGTGTTGAGTAGATTTCTTCATTTCAAGAAACTATAGAGGAAAATCCCTTGTAATCTGCTTTTCTGCTCTGCCACTTGTACGCACATCAAAAGAATAAATTGTGTTCTCATAAGTATAAACACAATTTTTAATTTATTTTTTTCTTTTGGCAGAAATAGAGCTTTCAATAGCTATAAAAGATTTCCATTAAACACAGTAGTGTTAGTTTCCCTAAAACCATGAGTTATTCTGGGCCCAACATCTGTCCTTAGATTTTGGATGCTGCATTTTTCTGTCTCTCTCAGGATTTTATTCAAATTCATCTCATCAGTTAGTTATTTTAGATTACTCCTGTGTGTGTATACATTACCTGTATTTCTTTTGAACATGTGGAGACCTGGTGTATTGTCTTGAACTAGTTTCCTGCATTATACTTATTACTACAAAAATGGGCTTTGGATCCTTGTGATGTTTATCTAGATAACCATGTTATTAAAGGAGTTGGTGAAACATACACTGAGTCAGCCTTTTGTTTGAAAGTCTAACACCTCTTCTCCTATTACAGCTCGATCAGAGGTAATGTACACACCAGTTAAATAATTGAAAATGTTCCAAAGAAAAGACTGCTTGATTCATGAATGTTTTATTATACAAGCATTGTTTTTCTTGTGTGTTGATGGCATCATGCAACTTTTGTACTGATACGAAAACGTTTTTTCCTTATTTCTTGTCAAACAATCCTGCTAACATTAGAGCGAATGAGGGCTTCCTTGAATTAATCTTGTTGTGCCTAATTTGCCTTTCAAAGCTGTTTTGCTTTAAACAGTTCAAATGTCCTTAGAAAATGTTTGGTTTAGGTAGGGACTCAGTTACATGATCTTGGGTATATATCTGGATGGCTTTTGCAATACTAATAGTTTGAAACCTTAATTTAATTCTGCTTTATTGCATTTGTTTACATAATGATGTATTTGGTTGCTGCCTATCACTATTCTCTCTTTGGCTTTACGTAGGTGCACCATGTATGCTGGTATAGCTTCATAGGCCTAGTTGTGTTGTATACAGTACATTATATATGGTATATTATGTATTTATTAGCAGTCCATGTACAGTTTAATAAAAATTGAACAATGGAGAAGTAAATTATTTCCATGTTAGCAACATTAAACATTTAGTCAGTTATATTCCAAATAAGAGAAGTAGTAAATAAAAAGTGTTCTCTCACACTAGTGAAATATAACAGTAGCTGGCACATACCATGTTCAAATCTACATTTACATCATTGTAGAGGTAATATATGTGTGTTGTATTTAATGTTTAGTACTAGTAAAATGAAGTATGGGAGAATCAGAAACTGCTTTGTTCAGTTGACTTATCACTGCCCAGAGTAGCCAAATACATTTTCCTACTATGGTTATGTAACCCTATGCTTCATTGCAAGTTGAAATGGGAGAAGGTCCAAGCATATTATAATTAAATGGTTTAAATTAACAATAGTTTAAAAAAATAGCATAGCGAGAAATGTGAAAGGGGTGTTTATCACAACAAAAGGTTTAAATATTATTGATTTGTTTTTGCTTAATTATTTATTACTTTTCTTGTCATAATATGATTTATAATTTTCCAGAATGTCTAAACTATGTTACGGCCTTGTTGCCTCAAAGCAGTCTTTTTTAAAGGCTCAGCAAAAAAAGCGAGAAGTGCTAAGGTGTGAAAACTAGCTCCCTGTGAAAAATGTTTAAAGCAGCATTGTCAGTTTAAATCTTAAGAAAGCTGCATCACTAAGTTTGGCTCACAAGTAGAAGCCTCATTTTACTGTCCAATGTCCTGTTTCTGTACACTTTTGTTGTCCCTGCTATCCAACTGTTTCTCTAAGGAGAATTCCATAAAGGGCCTTTACTAATAATAGAGCTACGATTTTCAAAGAACTTTCATCAAAAGATGGTAAATAATTATTTGACTAGACTTATTAATACCGTTATAATACATCTTGCAGCCTCAGACTAGTAGACTACTAATTTTGTGCCCTGTAAAGGACAGTGATGTTAAAAAGAATAGTAATAAAGGTTTCATTATAGCATATGTTGAATTTCCCCTTGGGGATTAATAAAGTATCTGTCTGTCTGTCATCATTAAAATAAAAACAAAAATGAGGACTTATCTACATTAAAATAGGAAAGGCAATATTGTATATGAAATTAAAGTGACATGTTATAAAATTGTCCACAAAGCAGCACTTTATTCCTGAAGTAGTCTGATGCACAAAAATCACTGTAACGAGCCATTGTAAGGCCAATTCTGCTATTAAAGCGTTCAGAGTAAAATGCTGATTTTCATCATAACATATTAACATACTTTTACTCTGCTTTTCACACAAGTCTAATACTCATTCTGGTTTTGTCAGTTTTAGATATGGTCTTTTTAATACACTTTCAAAGTTAACTCATAAATGATCATATTGTATTTAAGAAATAAATAAATGTGTTAACAGTGCCAAGCACTTTAGTGCTGAATGGAAGTTAATGGCTAAAAGAAGCTTAGCAGCAGAAAGCAGTGAATCTTGCTGCATGAAGTTAATTTCGTAGGTGCAGCTCTATTATTTGCTAGTGTAGTAAAAGATTATCATTAGACATGTGGAGACAGAGAGCCATTTGTCATCACAACTTCTTGCCAGCCTGCCAAATTTAAGAGTAAATTACATAGGCGAAAGTCACATAACTGTAAAATGTGTTTACAACTTAGAACATCCTTATCAGTAACTTAAGGCCAAAAGCAAATCTTCTGTAATGACAGTTCCCCAATACTTTTGATGCTTTAGGTCTAAAATATCTTAAGTCACTTTATTAGTGTTGTGCTTTATTACACTTCTTTTAATATTATTTTTTCAGTCTACTTTATCTAGCACAAACTGTGTGGGGAGTTGGGGCCCTGCTGTCAGCACTGGTTGGTATGCAAGATCAAACCCCAAAAGGACATGCTTGTATGCTTTCATTTGTACTGGCACAATATAGAATGACTGATTGGTATAAATCTATGCTTTGAACTAAAAGTAGTATCCATGCGTAAAATCCACTTTTTTATGTTTGTTTTGGGAGAAATTCTATTTTGAAATCATACTATCATAATGTAGCTTCCTTATTGTCTGTTATCTAAAAGACAATTAATCAGACTTTGTTTCATAAAGTTTCTTTCATGACTTGCAATCACAAGATGCTTTAAACAGTACCTTCACATGTTTAGCAACAATATGTTGTTATACTATGTAAATCAAAGTCAAATGTAAGCCTGGAAATTGTCAACGGGGCAAGTGGTTGCACTTTTTAATACTTCATGAAAACAAAACATGCATTTGTTGAATATTCCAGTAATTGATTAGTTGTTAAAGTTAAGGATGCATTAGAGTCAATCAATTAATCTTTCATTTTGTAGCATGCAGATTTTGTAAGGAAGAATGTTGACATTTCATAGGACAGCTTAAGAACATAAATTTGACAAACAAGAGGAGACCATTCAGTCCATCAAGCCTGTTCGTTTAGCTACTAGCTAAGATGCTGGGCCGTGTCGCATGATCTGCATCTCGCGCAGCGCTTCGAACATTTAAAAGCCTGTACGATAGCTGTCCTACTCTTTGTGATTTATTTTCGGCCCCGGACATGGTTAAATCTTTTGGCACAAAGTCTGGTCTCACAGGATGTGAATTCTTGATATTTTTAGTTTATAATTTAAAAACTGAATAAGAATCTGAAAATCTAACAACATCACATTAAGGTTTGATAAATTCTGAAAAGAATGATACCCAACATACAGTGGGGCAAAAACGTATTTAGTCAGCCACCAATTGTGCAAGTTCTCCCACTTAAAAAGATGAGAGAGGCCTATAATTTTCAACATAGGTATACCTCAACTATGAGAGACAAAATGAGAAAAAAATCCAGAAAATCACATTGTCTGATTTTTGAAGAATTTATTTGCAAATTATGGTGGAAAAAAAGTATTTGGTCAATAACAAAAGTTCATTTCAATACTTTGTTATATACCCTTTGTTGGCAATGACAGAGGTCAAATGTTTTCTGTAAGTCTTCACAAGGTTTTCACACACTGTTGTTGGTATTTTGGCCCATTCCTCCATGCAGATCGCCTCTAGAGCAGTGATGTTTTGGGGCTGTTGCTGGGCAACACAGACTTTCAACTTCCTCCAAAGATTTTCTATGGGGTTGAGATCTGGAGACTGGCTAGGCCACTCCAGGACCTTGAAATGCTTCTTACGAAGCCACTCCTTCGTTACCCGGGCGGTGTGTTTGGGATCATTGTCATGCTGAAAGACCCAGCCACGTTTCATCTTCAATGCCCTTGCTGATGGAAGGAGGTTTTCACTCAAAATCTGATGATACATGGCCCCATTCATTCTTTCCTTTACACGGATCAGTCGTCCTGGTCCCTTTGCAGAAAAACAGCCCCAAAGCATGATGTTTCCACCCCCATGCTTTACAGTAGGTATGGTGTTCTTTGGATGCAACTCAGCATTCTTTCTCCTCCAAACACGACGAGTAGAGTTTTTACCAAAAAGTTCTATTTAGGTTTCATCTAACCATATGACATTCTCCCAGTCCTCTTCTGGATCATCCAATTGCTCTCTAGCAAACTTCAGACGGGCCTGCACATGTACTGGCTTAAGCAGGGGGACACATCTAGCACTGCAGGATTTGAGTCCATGGCGGCGTAGTGTGTTACTGATGGTAGCCTTTGTTACTTTGATCCCAGCTCTCTGCAGGTCATTCACTAGGTCCCCCCGTGTGGTTCTGGGATTTTTGCTCACCGTTCTTGTGATCATTTTGACCCCATGGGGTGAGATCTTGCGTGGAGCCCCAGATCGAGGGAGATTATCAGTGGTCTTGTATGTCTTCCATTTTCTAATAATTGCTCCCACAGTTGATTTCTTCACACCAAGCTGCTTACCTATTGCAGATTCAGTCTTCCCAGCCTGGTGCAGGTCTACAATTTTGTTTCTGGTGTCCTTTGACAGCTCTTTGGTCTTGGCCATAGTGGAGTTTGGAGTGTCACTGTTTGAGGTTGTGGACAGGTGTCTTTTATATTGATAACGAGTTCAAACAGGTGCCATTAATACAGGTAACGAGTGGAGGACAGAGGAGCCTCTTACAGAAGAAGTTACAGGTCTGTGAGAGTATTTTTTTTTTTTTTTTTTTGGAAATCAATCAAAATTATACCTATTTTTTTGTCAGATCAGCAAAAAATTGAAATTTTTTTGGTATGCCATAGATTTTTTAGTAAATTGTGTGTACCATGAAATGAAAAAGGTTGAAAATCGCTGGGTTATTCCATTTGTTTAATTCTTTTCAGGTGTTTGGTTGAATAATTGTTCAGTTCTTTTGCTATTTCCATAAACGTTCTTAAATCATCTTTTTACCGAACTCAAAAATTTGTTTGACGTTTGTTTTGGCTTCACTAGCAAATTTTTTTTGGTTTCTCTTTTGACTTTTACAATGCTTTTTTGATCTCTTGTTGAACTATTCCTTTAAGTCAGAATAATTTGTCAGTTCATTAATTTTCTTGTTCAGTGATGTCTTCTTTTCAATGAGTCCATACAAGCATTGAACAGAAGAGATCATGTATTGGGCAAGGTCATAGGGGTCCAGCGGCTGTGGGACATCTGTTGGTGAAGAAAAATTCACAGATCTTGACTTTGCTGATGATGCTGTGATCTTCATGGAGTCAATGGATGCTCTGATCGGGGCTCTCAAGAGACTGAGCGAGGAGTCTGAGTGTCTGGGCTTACAATTGTCCTGGATAAAAACCAAAATCCAGGCCTTTAATGACCTGTTAGGCACAGGCATCAGTAGTGTGACTGTTTACGGAGAGAGTGTCGACCTTGTTGAGATGTTTACTTACCTTGGCAGTGACATTCATGTCTCTGGTGACTCTTCCTATGAAGTCAGTAGACGGATTGAGAGAGCATGGGGTGTCATGAAGTCGCTGGAAAGGAATGTATGGTGCTCCTGATATTTATGCAAAAGGACAAAGGTCCAAGTCTTTAGATTCCTGGTGCTTCCTGTCTTGCTATATGGTTGAGAGACATGGATGCTATCTAGTGACCTCAGATGAAGACTGGACTCCTTTGGTACTGTGTCTCTCCGGAAAATCCTTGGGTACCGTTGGTTTGACTTTATGTTGAATGAGCGGTTGCTCATGGAGTCCCGAATGAGGCACATTACCTGCATTGTGAGGGAGCGTCAGTTCAGGACTACGGCCATGTGGCACGATTCCCAGAGGGTGATCCAGCTCATAGGATCCTCATTGTTGGGGACCCGAGTGGCTGGACCAGGCCAAGGGGTCGCCCACATAACGCCTGGCTGCGGCAGATAGAGGGTTATTTCTGGAGGGAGGGACTGGATGGCACCCTGTGTGGAGAGCGCTTTGAGTAGTGAGAAAAGCACTATTTAAATGTAAAGAATTATTATTATTATTATGTCTGCCTGGGGGGTTGCCAACCAGAATCCCGAGCTCATTTCGTCGTGTGGTGGCTGTGGCAACGCACTGTACCAGTGCATACTCCCCAACTTCACTTGTGATCTCTTCAGTTTTATTTTTTTATTAATGCCCTTGTTTAGCCATTTTGTTTTATTGGTTTTAGGAGTACACTTATTTTTTTTAAAGGCATTCCAGTGGCATAGAAAAGTAAAACTTTCTTGTTTGCACCATGCCTATATCTATACATGGAGCGAACAAGTGGGTTTTACTTTCTCAGCCACTGGAATGCATAACTTTGCTTGCATAAAGATTGTGTATCAGTGACACACACTGGCTTCTTTTGATGAGCCTAAATTATATCATTCCTTCTGGAGCATCTTCTATATTATTCTATCGATGAATTCAGTGCTTCTTAAAATTACAGCTATTGTTAAGTCTTCCTTAATTGTATAATCATTTACTGTCCTTGGCTTTGCTTCTACTTCATAAGAATGGCTTTTTGACAGCAGCTCTTCAATAAAGACAAGGTTTCTCCTAACTTTGGGTGTATTTGGGATCCATTGGTTTCTGTGAGTTTAGAGCTGATAGCAGTGCTAGGCACCTTACAGTTTTGAATGGAGGTCAGGAAGGAATCAATTACTTGATTATGTAATTTATAATTAGCACATTTTTGTTATCTTTACATAATCATGCACTGGGTTATGCAAAAATGTCTCTAACATTTAATTATTTGAAAAATGAGTATTTCTGAATCAGAAATTTGCATTTTTCCACACATTCACTGATGCAGAAAGCTAAAAGTGATTTAGTAATTTAGTGTGCCTACTTTTGAAATTAAAGGGAATGCGGCACTAATTTAGATCAGCTGGAGATGAAGAGGTAGATAATCAATGTAGATACTGAACATTGTGGAATAAAAGTCTGTATTTAAAACTGTTAAGACAATGTTTTGATCCCAAATTGTGTAGTGATCGTAAGTTTCTGAAGCATAGATCTGCAGTTTCATTATCTGTGACTTTATCTGAAGACATTCATTAAGTGAGATTGACCAGTAGGTGCTTTTGAAAATTAATTGAGGAAAGTGTGGATTAACTAGTATATATCTATTTATTTTACTAAAATAGAGTTGGGATTTTTATTTCAAACTTATATATTTCTGATATGTTTCTGTCCCTGTGCTGAACCAGAAGCAAACTTTTGGCCAACTTCTGTTTTGATTAGTTTTTATTTAAGTTTTGTTCTATTATCACTTTTAAGGGATCAAACTGGAATCAAGTTAACTAAATAAAAAATGTGATGTTGCACTTTTAACTTTCCAGTGCATCTTTCTTTAATTGAATTTACAGATTAGCAACTATTAACTAAATTTGTTTTCTTGTAGCTTCATGTTCCCTGTTGGAGGGGGTCTAGGACCACCACAAGGTAAGTCCTAGATTGCCATCAAATACTGTGGTATGTTTTTGTTTTAAGAGATTTAATGATTAGACTGAAAGCATATTTTTAATGAGATTAAAACAGATCAAATAACAAAACAGAAAAGACTGGAGTAAAATGGTGAAAAATACTAATCTAAGAAGTCCAGCATGATTTTAGAAGCTGTGTTGTGCAGATTTGAATTATCTCTGTTTACTTTTAAGGTAATCTGTCTGTAAATTTGCTGAATCCCTGAAGAGGATCTAATAGCATGATTTTCTTAGTTAGAATCAGAACTTGAATTTCAGTGTGGGATTATGGAAATGTTACTTACTGTATTATTTAAAAATCCTGCATGGTTTAACTTAATATTTCTAGTTACGTTAAAAGAGACTTAAACAGAAGTAAGAACTGGTTTGTTCCTTAGTTTATCACTTAGAACTTTCTTGTAATTAATGATTTTGCCACATTTTTCATTTAGTATCTTAAATTTGATCTCATAATAAGAAAGTGAGAGTCAGTTACAGATTTAGTCATGTAATATGCAAGGCAGAGATCATTCAGGTTGAACTCAAGAGTATCCATGGGACCCAGAATTGGATTAAGATGGTTTGAGATTGTTACTTAATGTGATATTACTTTTGCTTATTTCATTGCACAACTAAATGTAGTATATTGGAACCAGATGAAATACTTAATTGGTAATATCCCATGTTGTGTTTAGTGTAAATTATTATTTGTGAATTGCATCTGGTGCTTTCCCAGCAGGACCTGAATTTAATTTGTGGTAAAGAAAATGATCCCCCCCAAAGTAACAACAATTGGGTTGAAATTTTGTGAGAGTGTTATAAAGAGTGGCATGACAATGATTTATCTCAGTGGTTCTCAATGGACCGTCTTCAGGGCCCCTTGTGCCTGCAGGTTTTTATTCCTATTGTTTCTCAATCAGTAAGTCATTACTAACTTTAATTATCTTACTATTTAATTATCTATCACTTTTTTCCTTTACTTTGCCTTAAGAAAAGTGCAGTAGTGTAAAACGTACACTTATAAGAAATTGACATATTTGTTTTCTATATCTTGAAATTCTTATTTTATTTATGTGTTTGTTTATTTAATTCATTTACTTTTTCTGAAATAGTTACTTATACTGGTGAGTGCTCTGGTCATCATTAATTGTCTGTATTCAGGTACAATTAAGAATGCAAACTCCACAGAAAAAAGTTAATAGTAATTGTTAAAACATAAATACCAAACTAAAGCATCATGGGGAAGATGTTTTTAATTGAAGATGGGATTCTTGACCAACAAATGAGTAGGAGAATCTTATCCTGACATACATTTCTTATTTTAGATTAAATATACAGAGTCTCGCTTATCCTACCTTCGCTTATCCAACATTCTGTATTATCCGACGTCCCACCGCAAAAAAACCCCAAAAAAACGCATCAATCGGCAACAAGAACTGCAAGTTGCGAGCGTGAGCGTAGTCTGTTTTTTGTTGCTCCCGACTCTACCGCAGCTAATTACAGTGGAACCTCGGTTTGCGAGCATAATTCGTTCTGGAAGCGTGCTCACAGTCCATCAAAGCGAATTTCCCCATAAGAAATAATGGAAAATCAGATGATTTGTTCCACAACCCAAAACTATTCATATAAAAATGATTAATACAAAATATAAAGTAAAAATACATAAAACAAATTAACCTGCATTTTACCTTTGAAAAGAATTATGGCTGGTGTGAGTGAGTTTCTAAACTCTTGTGGGATTCCACCCAACGGGACGACACGCAGAAGAGCGTCCCAAAGCAGTCGCAGTCTCCCAGCGCTGTAGCAGTTCGCCGTAAAAGCAAATCCAAAAAGATCGCAGACATGCTATAAGCGCCTGCCGTCGATGGGTGATACAAGGAACATTATAAATGCGCAGGGCACAGTATGACTTGGCCATGACCCTGCCTGACTGCTGTGTCTGTGTATAGGAGAGCGGTAGATCCCACTACAATAAATAACCATGCTGTTGCTGTTTCAAGCTGAACAAAGCTGGTGTTGCTAAAGTACTGAGACTCAGCTTCATGTTTTCGGGTGCAAGATGGGGACTTGCACGTCACAGCACAAACACACATACACACAGACAGTTACAATGCTGTAGTAAACAGTATACGCTCGTACGGATGTTGACTATATGAGTGACTGAGTTAGGGCTCTAGAAACTGCAATTAAATACATTGAGCAACAAGAAGAAGCTACAGGAATCGACATAATGATGCTGCAAAGATGGCGAGACTTGGCAGCGAAGAAACAGCACTCATCTGGGAAGCAGACTACGATCAAAAATTTCTTTAAATCATCACAGGACTGAACTTTTCAAGTACAGTACATACTGTATTTAACTTCAGACAATTCTGTAATTAAGTTAATTTTTTCAGTTAATTTTTTCTGTTTTGTTGTAAAACATGATTATTAGGTTCGTAATGTGTAAAATTATAACATAGTTTGACGTTTAATAGGCTTTTTCTTAACACCTCCCATTATCCAACATTTTCCCTTATCCGACAATCTGTCGGCCCGTTTATGTCGGATAAGCGAGACTCTACTGTACTTTGGAATCACAGGGAACTGTGTATTGTGTCCAGGGAATGACCATCATTGAACACTACCTTTTTACATACTGTACGTTATGTTCTGTAAATATATGTAAATGTTTTAAAAGCATTGTGTGGTTGATTTATATTTTTTTGATAACAATTATGGTGGAACTGTTGTTTAACTAAAAAGTTTTTTTCCCTTCTATTTTTCTGTGTTTAACACTGTTATGACTTTGACTTCTTTTTTTTAATTTATTTTTTTTTATATGTATGTATTAGGGATGATGCCAATGCAACAGCCCCAGCAGCAACAGCAGCAAAGTTTTCCTGTGATGCAAGTGATACAGCCGAACATGCAAGGCATAATTGGTATGAACTTTGGATCTCAGATGCCCCCAGGAGGGCTGCCATTACAGGTATGTCTTTTACTTAAAATAAATTGTTTCTAAGCTGTTTTGCTAGCTTGTGTACCAATGACTATTTGAAAAGTGTCTGCAAATATAGATACAGTAAGAATGGTAGTTTCCAATTCAGAAGTAGTGTGCTGTTTTGCATAAAAGTGTTGTACAACAGGTTTGGGTTCGGCATATGTTATTGTAAAGTAATTATGTTCTGAGAGTGCATTGTAAGAAGAATAAAAATGAAACAAGTCAGATATATGGCTCAGTAGGCTTATCTGGGTTTCTGTCATTTAGCCATACTGAAAAAAAGAAACATTTTGTTATCTGTACTGCTAAAGGAATTGTAGATCTAGTGATGCCATTTCTCCAAAGCCATTTTAATAGCCTATAATTACAGGTTTTTCAATGTCCTAGTTCTTTCCTGTGGGCTGTAGTTTCTTAGAAATGTAGGTACAAGGATATAGGTTCCGAGTCCGAGGACATTTCTACATTTTTTTTTTTAAATTTTTTTTTTAATCTAATCTTAACTATGATGTGAATTAAGAACTGGAGTTAAAGCTCAAGTTCAGATTTGTGAGTGAAGTTTACACATTGGATTGAAATTTTTACTTTTGTGTCCTTCGTAGGGATTACTCATTACTTTTAACAGTAGTAAAATATAAAAAATGTACATTCAAATTTAATTTGACAAAGTTCATAGTATATCAAATAATACTTTTTCCACAAATAGTAAACTGGTGTATCTGCAACTATATATTAAAATGTATTTAGTATTTACTTATTGTTTGTTGGGTTTATAAATGCTGTGTAAAGGATAACATCTTTTGTGTTTTTGTTTGACCTGCAGGGAGGAATGCAGGTGGGAACTATTCAGGCGACTGGAATGCAGTTCATGGGACAACCACCTTTTATGGGCATTAGGACACCTGGGTCTGCATATCCACAGCAGTTGGCAGAAGAGCACCAGTAAGAGCACCTTAACATTACCTGTGTCTGCGCAGTATTGTGCCGAAGTTGTACACACTTGTGAAAAAATGATGTAAAGTAGGAATGCCATGCATATTGTTTGTTAGTCAACTTCAGTAAGTAAAAGCAACTTTTGATTTTAGCACTATTTGCCTTATTCTCTTAGTTCTACTTGCGTGTAGGTTCTGAAGGTATTTGTGTGGTATGTTGTTCCAAGCCTCTTGGAGAACTTGCCACAGTTCTACTGTAGACTTTGGCTGTCTTACTTGCTTCTGCCTCTGCAAGTAATCCAAGACTGTAATGCTGTGATCAGGGCTCTTTGGGGAGTCATCTGTTTCAGGATTTTTTGTTCCTCATTTCACTTTTGGCCATGTGTTTATGGTAATTTTCTTGCTAGGACTGATCAGATGCCTTCTTGATGGCATTGCATGATGGATAAGAGAATGCTTGCACTTCTCATTGGGTGGTAGGGAGACATCAATTCTGATCAAATCAAACGAGTTGTGTGTGTAAATGCAGCCCCAAACCTGCAGGGATCCTCCAGCACGATTCACTGTTGCCTATAGAGATTCATCCATGTACCATTACCCGGACCTTAAGCGGACAAACCCCTTTTTGTTAGAGCCAATAATTTCACATTTTGACTCATCAGACCAGAGCACCTGCTATTTCTCTGCACCACACACAGTCCACTGTATCTTTGTGAGTTAGTTGGCTTTACTTCTATCTTAACGGAATGGCTCTTTGGTCACAACTCTTTCACAAAGACCACTTCTGATAAGACTTCTTTAGAATGTAGATGGGTATACTAGGGTCACATTGGCTTCTGCCATTTCTGCCCTGACAGCAGTACGTAAGTTTAATGTATTTCTCATTTGGTGCTCTCAGTTTCCACAGCCCACTACTGTGTTTGTGGTCCTTAACCTTGTCTGTTTGTTTGAGCTTCTGTAGTGCAGCTTGGTCAACACATCTGGAAGCTCATGTCCACCACAAACTCTCTGTTTGGGAGAGGCTTTTGTGGTGCAGGATGACCACCTTGTTGTGTCTTTTCAATCTAATCACTTTTACCTTAGTGTAATATCAGCAGGTTAAACTTCCACATGTACTGCAGCCTTGCTTTTTTTAGGGTGTCTATTATCCAGTTTTATTCCCTCTAAGTGTGTGTTTCTGTTTCAGTTAATCACTTTGGTTCAACTTACACATTATGCCATTGATCAATACAACTGTTTGTTGTATTTGCTTAATCAAGCACTGGGCTTTAAGCCTAAAAAGATCTTATGTTTTTTTCACTGGAAAAAGTTCTATTACTATTAGTTTCTTTTCATTTTTTTCAGGACATTCAAATATTTTATTGCATTGCTTCACTTTTTTGTAAAAGGAATATTTGTGACTATAAAATTGTATATTTTCTATTGACACACAAATCCAGAAAAAAATACTTTCTAAGAAAATTCTTTTTGTGAACAATCTAAAATGCCTAAGACATTTGCACAGTATTGTATGTAAATGTGTTTGAGTTTGAATGTGTAAGTTGCATTTAGTGGTATTTTTTTTTTTGTGCAGAAAGAGGCTAGAGCAGCAGCAAAGAATACTGGAAGAGGATCGCAAAAGGCGCCAATTTGAGGAGCAGAAGCAGAAGCTGAGACTTCTCAGCAGCGTCAAGCCCAAGGTGCAAATATCATCGTAATTAACCCATTTTTAACCCTTTTCATATTAAGGTTTTTTTGGATGGTAGTTGTTTTTTTATTGCTGAAAATATTTAAATATTATCTGCTCTTGGCTAATTTGTGCTTCTATGGAAGAAAAAGATAATGTCAATGCCAGCACTAGCCTTTCTTGCATAAACAAAGAAATCATAATATTCTTGTGTACAGTATCATCTCCCCTTCACTGCATAGGTTTTCCTCTGGGTACATTGGTTTTTCTCCTATATCCTCAAAGATGTGCTGGTTAGCTTAGCTACAATTAATGTGTAATGTTCTCAGGCATGGTATACTGTATAAAAAAATCCATGTATCCACTAGCCCTTTTGAAATCTGCGTTATCCAGTTATAGGGATATAGTGCTGTGGAGAATGTTCTGGATGTACTATAAAGTAATGATTCATGTCATAACCAGTTTTTATTAATCTCTGTAACAGGTTGTCAGTCCATAACAATACACAATCATGCACCCGTACACAATCATAAATACAGGGCCAATATAGAATTTATACACGTTTGTGAAAAATATTCAGGGACCGATACAGGCATGAGGCACACATGCAAACTCCATATAATTGGTAACCAGCTGTGGATATATACTTCATTGCCAACTTCATCATATCTCATATCATATCTCATGAAGCTTGAAAACGAAGTGGAATGAATTAAAAACATTTATGGTAGGTAAAATTCTCAGTGGGGGCTAGAACCCTTGTAGATTTTGTTTTTTTATTCCTACAGCCTAACTGGAGTGTTTTTTGTTTCTGTCCTTTTGGCCATCTGACCTTATCAGTGAACTCGTATATATGAGTATATAGGGATGCTACACTTATGCTTGATATTTATCCATTTGTACAATTGCTTAGATTCGTGTGATTTTTTTTTTTGTTCCTTAATATTATTGCTATATCATATTTGTTTTTCTTTGACATCCTGTAAAGCATGTTGAGCTGCATCGTTTGTATGAAATGTGCTACATACTGTATGTATTGTGGAGACTGGCTCGGACACAGACAGGCAGACACGCTCATGTCACCCAACACCCGTTTATTTACACTACTATTTACAATTATTGTGCCACAAACCCCAATCTTCCCCAAAGTCTAGGCCAACCACTCTGCCTCTTTGAACCGCCTCCTTCTCTCTTTTCTTGAATGTTGTCCTGCTTCCACCCGACTCCAGCCTCGAATGAAGGGAGGCGGCCCCTTTTATCCGTACCCGGATGTGTTCCAGGTGTGCACCGGCAATCCCGCAGACACGCCCCAGTGTGGCGGAAATGCCGGCTGTCCTCCCGGAAGCACTCCGGGTGTTCCCTCTCTTCTTCCCCCCAGCACTTCCTGGTGTGGCGGAAGTACTGGGGTCCAGGGTCCTTCAGGCAGGGGGACGCCCCCTTGCGGTGACCACGGGCCCCTACAGGGTTGGGCATCCAAGCCGTGTACCCGTGGCTCCCAATATAACCAGGGCGGACGCCCCCTCGCAGTCTGGAGGAGGAATGAGCCCTCCTCCTGTCTTCCTGGGCGTCCCGGCTGGGCATGAGCCCTGTCCGGATGCCACAGTATATATATGTTGATGTAAAGCAATGAAGCAGCACTACTGTTAAATACTGTATAGGTGCTGTTGCTGATGCAAAAAAGAGAAACTTTTACTTTAAAAAAATTGCTTTCAAGTAAAGCACATTTATTAGGTCTTTCAAGTGTAAAAAGCCTGTTTGAAAAGCTGCTTTCCTTGGCTGATATGCACAATCTTCTTCTTCTTTCGGCTGCTCCCGTTGGGGGTCGCCACAGTGGATCATCTTCTTCCATATCTTTCTGTCCTCTGCATCTTGTTCTGTTACACCCATCACCTGCATGTCCTCTCTCACCACATCCATAAACCTTCGCTTAGACCTTCCTCTTTTCCTCTTCCCTGGCAGCTCTATCCTTAGCATCCTTCTCCCAATATACCCAGCATCTCTCCTCTGCACATGTCCAAACAAATTCAATCTCACCTCTCTGACTCCAACCCATATAACATAGCTGGTCTCACTACCGTCCTGTAGACATTCCCTTTCACCCTTGCTGATACCCGTCTGTCACAAATTACTCTTGACACTCTTCTCCACCCATTCCACCCTGCCAGCATTCTCTTCTTCACCTCTCTTCCTCAATCCCCATTACTCTGTTCTGTTGATCCCAAGTATTTAAACTCATCCACCTTCACCAACTCTACTCCCTGCATCCTCACCATTCCACTGACCTCCCTCTCATTTACACACATGTATTCTGTCTTGTTCCTACTGACCTTCATTCCTCTCCTCTCTAGAGCACATCTCCACCTCTCCAGGATCTCCTCAACCTGCTCCCTACTATCGCTATAGATCACAATGTCATCCGCAAACATCATAGTCCATGGGGACTCCTGTCTAATCTCATCTGTCAACCTGTCCGTCACCATTGCAAATAAGAAAGGGCTCAGAGCTGATCCCTGATGTAATCCCACCTCCACATGGAATACATCTGTCGCTCCTAATGCAGACCTCACCACTGTCATACTTCCCTCGTACATATCCTGTACAACTCTTACATACTTCTCTGCCACTCCCGACTTCCTCATACAATACTACAGCTCCTCTCGAGGCACCCTGTCATATGCTTTCTCCAGGTCCACAAAGACGCAATGCAACTCCTTCTGGCCTTCTCGAAACTTCTCCATTAACATCCTCAGAGCAAACATTGCATCTGTGGTGCTCTTTCTTGACATGAAACCAATTATTATTTTTAAATATCAATACAATTTTCCAGTTTTGTGACTTATAATTGGTGCCCTTATGTTGTTTATTTTATTCAAATGCATTCAAAGGCTATTTCTTTTTCAGTGGTTAATACAGTAAATTAGCTTCAAGACTACTGTCTTAGCTTACTCTCCTCCCTGCTCTTTTGCATTTGACTTCAGAATATGGTAGTGTGAGAGGCTCGTGTCAGTCTCATGACAAGTGGGAGTCTGGGAGATTTCTAAATTTAAATGATTTTTTTCAGGTATTTTTCTACACCATGTTTATATATATATATATATATATATATATATATATATATATATATATATATATATTTATTCACGGCATTCGTAGTCTGTGTCACAATCTGATTGTATGGGTGGTTACCTACCAGGTAACGCTTGTGGTTGGTCAGCAATCTGCTAACATCCGCCACGGTGCCCTCAGTTTGTGAGGAGCAGATCATAGAATGGTTGAAATAGTTTACTGTCAAATAAATGCAAAGAGTACACGACACGTGTTTCGCCCTCATTCTGGGCTCATCAGGTGTACACACTCCACTGCACTCCCTCTCGGGAATCGAACCTCGGACGTCAGCGCCAGAGGCGATGCCCCTAACGTTGCGCCACGGCATGTGGTTCGTTTATTTGACAGCATGTAGATCGGGGTAATTACATTCACGGCATTCGTAGTCTGTGTCACAAATTGATTGTATGGGTGGTTACCTACCAGGTAACACTTGTGGTTGGTCAGCAATCTGCTAACATCTGCCACGGTGCCCTCAGTTTGTGAGGAGCAGATCATAGAATGTTTGAAATAGTTTACTGTCAAATAAATGCAAAGAGTACACGACACGTGTTTTGCCCTCATTCTGAGCTCATCAGGTGTACACACTCCACTGCACTCCCTCTCGGGAATCGAACCTCGGACGTCAGCGCCAGAGGCGATGCCCCTAACGTTGCGCCACAGCGTGTGGTTCGTTTATTTGACAGCATGTAGATCGGGGTAATTACATTCACGGCATTCGTAGTCTGTGTCACAATCTGATTGTATGGGTGGTTACCTACCAGGTAACGCTTGTGGCGCAACGTTAGGGGCATCGCCTCTGGCGCTGACGTCCGAGGTTCGATTCCCGAGAGGGAGTGCAGTGGAGTGTGTACACCTGATGAGCCCAGAATGAGGGCGAAACACGTGTCGTGTACTCTTTGCATTTATTTGACAGTAAACTATTTCAATCATTCATATATATATATATATATATATATATATATATATATATATAATATAAGGAGAACTGTACTAAAATAGAAGCACCTTCTAATTAAAATGTTAAAAAAATGTTTTCCATAAAATATCTTATTTTCAGCTGTTAACATCTTAAATCTATTACATTATAATCATTGATTAATTTGAATGCTAGTATAGTATGCATCAAATATTATTTGCTTCATAATGTTGACAGGTGTGCTGAAAAATATTTTACTGTATGACTACATACTTATAAAAAGTACACGGCTTATTTGTATGTACAGATGGGAGAGAAGAGCAGAGATGATGCCTTGGAAGCTATCAAAGGGAATCTGGATGGCTTTAGCAGAGATGCAAAGATGCATCCATCTTCTGCCTCCCACCCAAAGAAATCTGGTAAGGTGTAAATTTGAATTGAATTAAGGTAAAATGATTATTGCAAAAAAAAAAAGAAAAAAATACATTACCCTTTTCAGGGTGTAAACTTCTCTAGGTGCATTTGTGTCATTGGTTTGCTTATCTTTCTTAATTAATTAAAGCAGGTTAAGTAAAAGGATGGATGGATGGATGGTTGGTTGAGTAAGTAAAATGTAGCATTTCCAGATTTTTCCTGTTTTTTTGTTGATTTTATTTTCCCAGATTTTACGGGGTAGGTATACTCACAAAACTTTCTATTTAGAACAGGGGTCCTCAATCACAGTCCTGGAGGGCCGCAGTGGCGTCAGGTTTTTGCTCCAACCCAGTTACTTAATAAGAAGCACTTATTGCTCAAGCAACACTTCTGCTTCACTTTAGTTGTCTCGCTCATTAAGATTTTGAACCCTTATTGCTTATTTTAGTCTTAAATAGCTGTATTCTTGGTTTTTAATGGCTCCTAATTAGCGAGAGCATGCAAATGACAAAAGAGACCAGCATTTCTCCATTTAGGTTGTTGCCATTTACACCTGTGTGTATTTATCACGCACTATTGGGTTTAAATAAATACTTGGAAGGAAAGTGAAGAGAAAAAAGTGAAGGACTGAGAATTGCTCATCCATTTCAGACTTCCAATCATTTGGATGATATCCTTAGAAAGGAAAAAAAAATGTAGTATATGAGAATGACCTGACATAGCAGAGTTAAAACACTAACAAGCCATGAAATTAAATTATTGGCAAGAATTGCTTTCTAATTAAGCAACCGGGTTAGAACAAAAACCTACAGCCATTGCGGCCCTCCAGGACTGTGATTGAGGACCCCTGATTTAGAAGAACATCAACATGTATTTTTCAATTGACTTCTTATA
Source organism: Erpetoichthys calabaricus (assembly GCF_900747795.2). Classification (NCBI taxonomy): domain Eukaryota; kingdom Metazoa; phylum Chordata; class Cladistia; order Polypteriformes; family Polypteridae; genus Erpetoichthys; species Erpetoichthys calabaricus. Next base: position 61,508,734 of record NC_041401.2, on the reverse strand, counting down.
TAATGGTTTTGCTCATTAGTTAGTAAAATATATGAAACATATGGTACATTGTAATTAATAATGTATCTTATGGAAATCTAAACGTTTGATTCAGTTTTGTACCACATTTTGTATTTTGTGTTAGAGATCATGAATCACAATAATTTTACTTTTCTTCCTCTTCAGTCTGTGGTGTTTGCTGCTTTTTTTTACATATGAATAATGTACATATACGTGGAATAAGTTTATAATGAATTGTATGTTTCCTTGTAAAGTTGCGCTTTAATGTACCTTCTCTTTGAGTTTAATGCCAAACCAAATAGACAATAACAAAAATTAATTGTCAGTAGTGTAGCAAGATGTAAATCTACATGTTTTCTGAAAACTAGAGGTTAACTGTTTCAAATTGTTGTTAGAAATCATAGGGTAGTCATTATTTGATATTTGAAATGTGAATTGAAAGGAAATTGGCTTTCTGTGTAAAGAAACTTGAAGTCAGAAGAGAAAAAAGAACTGTGTGTGGAAGAAAGTCTAATTACTGCTTTTAGATAAATCTGAGATCAGAGAGAAAGACATGATCATAAACCTCATTTTTGTTAGATGCTACTAATAATTAGCTAATTTTTATTATTCATTAGTTGCTTAGAATGAACTAAATCATCTGTATGATAGCAGTATGTAATTAATTATGTTCAAACCTTTAAAGATTAAAGACTAGATGGATAAAAATTGTAAAAATTTCATTAATGTCCATGTACAATGAGATTTATGTCAAATGAAGGCTAAGCATGATTTCTGCAATGCACTTAAATGAAATCAACTGCAATTTATTTTTCAGGTATCACATATTTTCTTTATGTCCTTAAGCCTGCCGTTATATTTTGCACAATTTATGCTGAAAGGATCTGATTGAACAATTATGCTGAAGGGTTACCGTTTTCCAGTTTGTGAATATTACTTGAGTGTATTCGCGGGCTGCATGCTCAATTAGAATATCTTTTTTTTTCCAGTTTAGTTACTTTTCTATTCTATTTTCCACTGAACATTCAGCGTTCAGCCTTTATGTGATGATAATACCACTGAAAAAGATTCACTCTGCACCTGCTGATGACAAAACTTTTTATTTTTAAGTGCTTCTCCTCTAATTTTCCTCACATCATGAGATGCTAGTATTCCATTTCTTCTGAATCCTTCCTGTCTTTGCAGTCACCACAAATAAATCTTTGTAACACCTCAATACCTGGAATTAATTTTAGCATATGTGTTTTAGTGGTAGAATAATCCAGCAAGTTACTTGAAACAGGAATTCTAAAAAAGTATTTTCTACCTTAATTGTAATTTCTTTCACAGTAACAAATTACCGACATTCAGTTATAGCGATTTGTGAGAGAGAAAAAGAAATACAAGAACAACAAATTTATAATTACATACTATTTGTCAAGAATTGGAGACTGATCAGTAGCCATTAGCATGTAAAAAAGTTGATTCTGATTAAATTTAAATTCCACTTTTGTTGTCAAGAAATATTAATGTATTTAAAGTACTTGGTGGTGTTATGAGAGAAAAATAATGGTAATGCTCACAGAAGAGCAGCAGTCATTTTATAGATGTGGAAACATTTCTCTGAATTCAAACTGAGTAGTGGTCAAAACAACTAGAAATTGGAAAGACTTGTATGTGTTAATATTTCTTTTTAGATTACTCTAATACTCAATGCTGTAATGCACTTCAAAACAGGTCATCCACCTGAAGCTAAGCATGTTTGGGCCTAGCCATTACTTGAATGGGAGACCATCGAGGAGAAGCTTGGGTTGCTGCTGGAAGACGTGTTAGTGAGGCCAGCAGGGAGCACTTACTCTGTGGTTTGTGTGTGGATCTCAGTGCCTCAGTGCAATGATGGGGACACCGTGCTTTAAAATGGCACCGTCCTTCAGATGAGGTCCTGACTCTTTATGGTCATAAAAGATCCCTGGGCATCCTTTGTAAACAGCAGGGTGTATCCCGGTGTCCAGGCTAAATTGCCCTTAATGGCCTATTCATTCTGGCCCTAATCATCCTTTCTCTAATTGTCTCTCTCACCATTTCAACACATAATAGCTCATGTGTGGAGAGTATACTGGTGCACAAATATCTACCGTCACATCATCCAGGGGGATGCAACACATAAGTGGTGGTTGAAGTAGCTCCCCATTCACTATGAAAGCATTGTGAGTAGTGAGAAAAGCGCTTTATAAATGTAAAGTATTATTATTAATACCTCTGAAGCCTGTCTGAAATTTAAGATACTTAAATAAAACTACTTGAGAATGGGAGTAATCTTGAGAGAGATAATTAAGGACTATTGATATTACCAACAATTAAATCCTCCCATTAAAAGTAGGAAGAATATATTAAAACGTGTGCTTCTTTTGAGATCAGGTTTTGTTCCCTAATAACCAACTGAGTAAGAATGCCTTATGGTTCACAGACCACACTGCAGAGGTATAAAGTGCCATTAACAAAAAACAAGTTTAAAATACTAATGTTCTCTGTAAAATATTAACAAATTTAACCTGTAAGGTAAAAGTTTGGACTAAGGTAATTACTTGTCCCTCTTGTTTACCAACTGCAGTTGAAACTCTGAATTAAGGTAATTTCCAACATATTTTGACCAGCTGTGTATTTATTACTATGAAATGTAAATGTATAATTTAAATAAGGGATTAAGACTTCATTAAAGGTAAATAAAAGAAAGGGTCAGTAAAGAGAGGAGATGCGTAAAGGCTCTGCCAGGTGAACAATATTGCACAAGAATATAATGTATGAGATAGGAGATACGAATACCATGTTTCCTTCCGAACCAGATTGCACTAAAGTATACATAAAAAAAGAAGTAGGAAGGGATTTTAAAGCCTAGTGGTAGACACTAGCTGTCAGTAATATGATATTGTACCAAACTGAAGAAATGCTGTGAAAAGTACTGCCAGTATTTTACTCTTGTATTTATTCAGATTATTTCCACAAGAAGTGGTAGACAACTGACTAAATTTGTAATTTTTTTAATGTAAGCCTGAAAGTAGATTTTCCAGTACATGAGGTATGATGCTAATTTCATGGGTATCCGTCAATAAGGGCGCACACAAAAAGGCGACCTTCAAAAGGGCGACCTCAATTGGGCGCGACGAATAAAAGCGCACATAAATAAAAGCGATCTTCAAAAGGGCGACCTCAATTGAGCGCCGAATAAAGGTGCGCGTAAATAAAGGCGAGCTTCAAAAGGGCGACCTCAATTGAGCGCTGAATAACTGCGCGCATAAATAAAGGAGTGCTTCAAAAGGGTGACGTCAGTTGGGCGCAGCGAATAAAGGCAAACGCAACAAAAATATTACAGAAAATTTATTAGATAAAGGCAATGATTGAACATATAAAAAGGTGAAAGCAAGAATATTAAAACATCCAATTAATTAATGCATGAACTTCTAACGAACTACTTTTAACAAACTATTTCTAAAGCTCTCTATATTTCATTGTTTTCAAAATTACAGAAAATTAGATTAAGGCAATGACTGAACATATTTCGTTGTTTTCAAAATTACAGAAAATTAGATTAAGGCAATGACTGAACATATTTCGTTGTTTTCAAAATTACAGAAAATTAGACATTTATTCGGCGCTCAATTGAGGTCGCCCTTTTGAGGCTCGCCTATATTTACGGGCGCCTTTACTCGGCACTCAATTGAGGTCGCCCTTTTGAAGGTCGCCTTTATTTACGTGCACCTTTATTCTCCGCGCCCAATTGAGGTCGCCCTTTTGAAGGTCGCCTTTTTGTGCGCGCTCCTTATTGAATAGAACCAATTTCATGATGTAGCTTGCCATGAAGTCCATGACTAAATGTTCAGCCAGAGGAAAGTGAATCACATCATCAGATTTGAGACAGGGAAATCAACTTGTCTGTCCACTGTTCAAGTGAAAGAGCAATTAAAAAATGAAATCTTTTGTTTAGGAGTCTCTACTGTTTTATTTGAACAGAAATAGGTATGTGTGCTAGTAACCAAATATTTACATATTTAATTTTTAAAGAACAGTTAGACTTCCCCATTTATACCAATCATTTGTGGACATACCTAAGGAAATGTTTGACTATAATTGCTTTGAGAGGTTCTTTAACCAAGTAATTTTACATTAAAAATGTGTATGGATTTAAGCTTTGGTTAAAATAGCATTAAATACTTTCTGGGTATCATTGGTAATGCAACAAAATGATATATAGTTGGAAGTAGTAAATATTACATACTGCTGATTATATAATATACTGCAAACACCATAGACTGATCAGAGGCATCACTTTTTTCTTCATCCTCCTTTTTTCTCCTGTTGTTTATAATTGCTCTGTATTGTGGAGTTGTTTTCAACATCATCTTCATCATCACCATCACTGTGTTTTCCATTTTTACAGACGCTTCATCATCTCATCCTTCTGTCTCCTCTCTCCCCCAACCCCCAAACATCTCTGGTGATGACGACGAGTTCAGTGATTTTATGCAGGGGCCTGCTGAACCTATCAGTTCTGCTTCTGCTTCCCATTCTTCTTTTCAGTTTTTTCAAGCCTCATCTCTTTCTGTCCAGACGGGGCCTGTGCAGTGCCCTCCAGCACTGCCCATGGCTCCACTCCGCCCTGTGGCTCCTTCTCAACCTGCAGCGCCCTCTGTACCAATTGGTTTAACGGCCCAACATCCTTCTGTTACTTCCAGTTCTCGGTCTTCTCCAATTAAAGGTAACCGTTTGGAATTTTCTTATATCTGAAGGATGTGCTTTTAGATGAAAGATCTGCCTACCATTTATGAAATAAAGCACAAAATGGTGCTTAATGTCGATTCAAAAATAATATTGAGGAAATCCTTTATGATATTCAGGAAGGAGGTAGTGATTTTTCAATGTTCTAATGTGAATTTTTAAATACAAATTATATACTGATAGCAAAATAAGGTGAACAAATAAAATAGGAAAACATGTTTATGAAGAAGCAGCATACCTTCACCAACAAGAGCCTTAAAAAAATCCTCACTGAGTAACAGTTTGACTCTGTTATTCATCCCATTCATACAGGCGTTTCTTTGGAGCAGAAAGTTGTATCTTCTACTGACTTTACTACCAAACAGGTCCAAAATAAGTTAAATTCAAACCAAACTGTATCTGAGTTGAGCCACAGAGCTCCAGCCTCTGCCAGTTTTCAGCCCAGTTGTATGGTGAAAAAATTGGGCTCAACCTTCAGAGAGGAAGTAGCTGTGCCAGACGTCACCCTCAAGACAGACTCACTGGCTTCAGAAACTGGTGAGATGCCTATGAAAAGAGCATAACAAGAAACTTTATATGCAGCCTCTATTAACACCAATCACACAATAATACCAAATCAGCAAATTAACAATGCTTCTCTATACTTGAAATTCTTCTTGACTTCAAAAATAAACATTTCATTTCTTAGCTGTGTTTTCTTTTGGTGATATGTCTTTTCAGTGTCAGCATGATTATTTATTACATAATAAGACTGTTCTGTTTTTGGTTTAACATATATTCAGATATAGTGCCTCCCAGTTATACCAAAGGTTTCATTAATAGTATGGCACAACATTGTCTGTACATTCTTACTCATGTACCATTTCGTTTTATGTTGCTTGACCCCTTTTCACACAATCACTTTGCATAGAGTGAAAACACCAACTCAAGTTGTAGTCAGCCTGCTTTTTAAGAAAAGAATTTCACTTTTCTTACAGTAAGTGTAAGGATGTGTGAAGCTGCAAGTATGCTGAGATAATAAGAAAATCAGAGTTTAAAACTCCATCAATAATCCACACACAGTTCCATAGAGTGTATAATTTACACAAAATGCAATTAATCCATTTCTATTTGTACAGTTATATCATTTGACTTCTAAGAGCATCTATATCTGTCATTTTTCTTTGCCATCAGTAACACAGGTGTGTAGCATTTGTTGTCTGCACTGCTGTCTAGAAGTAATTCTATTTTGGCTCTGTCAATGATGTATAAATAGATACTCTAAAAATTGGCTTCTGTTTTAAAGGTTTTTTTTTTTTTCATTGTAGAAATTCTGCTTTTCACCCACTAAGTCCATATTATCTGTGTCTAGGTCAAGGTGTTTTTTCACCTGTTTAATCATTTTTTTGCAAAAAAAAAAAAAAACGCAAAAGAACAGTAATACTTAATTGTACCCTGTGCTTGATCACATTGAATTTGATATTTCTATGTTTTTTTTCTTTAATACATAAGACAATCAAAATGTATAACAAAGTTTAATAACCGGGATGCACTGTATTGCCATTATCAATTAATTTTGCAAAATACTTAATGGCTTGCAGCAGTCTGTGTGTGTATGTATTTTTATGTGATTATACATACACAAACATATGTTATCAGCTGTTATAAAAAGTGGCCTTAAAACTAACCTCTACTAATAATTTTCTCAGGGAACTTTAGTGGTGGTATAGCTTTATTTACACAGATTTGTAATTGATCAAATATGTGATGATCTATCCCTGTTGTTGGTTAACAGTGTGGATGCTGCATCTGTTCTTGTCTCAGCTCCTACAAATGGCATTCCTTTTGAGAACTCATTCTCTTGTAGTCACTATTGCACACTTGCTTTTAAGCTCCTATTTGCTGCCCTATCTTCCTATTTTAAGTAAAAATAACTAAATGTCCCATACAAGATTTCTTAACATATGCCAAAATCAGCCTGGCTGCCCTTTCACTGGATGTTCAGTGTTGTTCACTTGATAATCTGTTCACGTCAGCATATGTTTCTGTTGTCTCTTTAGTTATTTGTTTTAATACTGTTGAACTCTGTACATTTGATTTTAACTTCTCATTTTGCATTCCAATGTTTTTGTACTTTTGTACTTGCTGTAAGTTCCTCTCTGACTTTTTGTAATTACAGCCATGTAGCAGCTTGCATTATTTATGAATTCCATTATGGTCATATGGACTCTTTGGTCACTTTTGTTTTTAGTAGCACTGTATATTTCTGTGTAGCTTGTATATTTCCATCAATTACTCAATAAACCGTGTACTTAAATGCATAGAGTTAATTTTGAATTTAGTTGCCTGACATTCTGCAGGAAGGATAAGTAGATTGTGAATGATATGTAGATGGTGATTTTATTTCCACAAATTATACTCAAGAAAAGAAGCTCCTCTAAACATTGGCGTTTATTTATTTTTTGTTTTTTAGGTGTAGGTGTTTACACCCAACCTGAACCAATCCAGACGCTAATGCCGGCTTGGCTCTACAATGACAGCCTTGTTCCAGGTAGTACTTCAAAGAAAATAAATACCGTTTTAGAGAGAACTATCTCAATTTTCTGAATATTAAAATTATTTAACTTTTACTATGTGTGCAAAAGAAAGGAACATATAAAGTAACACATTATATTGTCATGTGATTGGTATGAAATATTAAACTGTTATTAGAATGTATGTAAAGTCCCTATAAAATAAATTTATGAAATTTTTAGTATCAAAATAATTAATTGTAAATATAATAGTTAAAATTAAGAAGCTGGTTGATTTTTATGAACATATTTTGCATGGAATTGTGATTGTTTTTATGTAATAAATCACATCATCATCATGTGTTTTTATATATATATATATATATATATATATATATATATATATATATATATATATATGTATAATATTATATAAAATCAAGCATATCACCAAAGTATTATCTTCCCTTAGTGTAGACTGGAGATAATACTTCACAAAAACACAGATGGAGATGGCCTTCAGGTTACAAACAAGCTCAATTGCTGACATTTGTAACCCAATTTTTTATTTAATTTTGAACTTGCACTGAAAATGTTTAATGAAAATATCTGCAAAAATGCACAACACTATATTGCTTATTTTAAAGAAATTTGATTAAAATTTAATAACATGACAGTGAAGCAATATTACTGTACTTTAATCACAAAATAGAAATAATTTAAGCTAAGATGAACAACGGGTATGTGCAGTATGTTGACCTTATACTTAAACATTCCACAGTTTTGTTTTGTAATGGTACAATACCTCATAGAGTTGAAAGAGACATAATGATAACATGGAGAGCCACCACTAATGGTTGATCCCATTTGATTAAAATTTAATAACATGACAGTGAAGCAATATTACTGTACTTTAATCACAAAATAGAAATAATTTAAGCTAAGATGAACAACGGGTATGTGCAGTATGTTGACCTTATACTTAAACATTCCACAGTTTTGTTTTGTAATGGTACAATACCTCATAGAGTTGAAAGAGACATAATGATGACATGGAGAGCCACCACTAATGGTTGATCCCCCAGCAGAGATGTGGTGTCTTAATTTGCAAAGTGATCACTGTGTGTTATCTTCCTGCAGCTATACTGTCTGAGACAGTATGTCTGGAATACATACTTTGGACACTGGGAATTACAGGCAGCAACTTCTGCCACTCAGATAAATAGCCAGTTGCTGCTCAAACTGCTTACCTGTGACTGAGTGTTTTTTGGTTGTGCATGCTGCCAGTTAAATTCAGTGACATGCTGTCTTTCCTGAGGAACTGCTGAGTGTCATATCCCCTTTACAGCATTTGTACTCTCAAGGGAAGACACAACTATGACACATACTTAGGATGCTAGAGATCCCATGCAGTGGTTTGTAATGCTCTGTTGAACAGCCAGCAGCTTACCTGTGACAGAGATTTTTGTGTGGTCTGCCAGTTATTTTCAGCAACACATAAACATCATACAAATAAATATTTGAAAATAGTGACAAAGTTCATTGTGTGCCATACTGTTACTCATCGTTAGTGACAGCTGCTATGCATTCTTTGTTTGCAAATAAAAAAATGTAAAGTTGCAGAAAAATTTTGGGTTTTTAATGTGACCATTTTTTTCCGAGGAATTGCAATAACTCAAGGCTGGTCTCTATTTTATAGTATAATCTGTATTGATTTCAACTCAGTCTCACAATTATTTGGACTTGGAACTTAAAAATGTAAGAAATTTGACCAACAAGTGGAGAGCATTCAGTCCATAAAACTACTTTGTTTAGCTAATAGTTAAGATGTCCCATTATCTCATATAGAGACTTCTTAAATGTGCTGGATGGTTTCATTGTTAGAAAATTGAGTACATTTATGCAGTACTTTTTGAATCTTACTACTCTTTGCGTGTTTGAAAATTGATTTTTTGTTTAAAAGTCCCCTTTATAAATATTAAAAGATTAAAAGTCTGCAAAATATGAATGAGCTGCAGTACTCATTCATACTAGTAGAAGGCAATAAAAACTTCAACAAATTAGTGATTCCATTTAATGCTATAAAATCAAACCCAATAGTCTTTCAGAACTGGCAGTGGAGCTGCTTAGTATCTTATCTGGAAATTAGTTGCCTTACCGAAGTATTTTAATAGAGGCACAAAGTGAGTGCAGACAACTTACATTTGCAAAGGTTTGTTTAAAGTAAAACTTGTATCCTTCATCTTGAAAAGTTTGTTTAAAGTAAAAATAGTATCATCCATCTTGAAAGTATCTTTTTTACATTTCATGAAAGAATATATAAAAATAAAATCAAACTTTACCATTAGACATTTCTAAAAACTTTTAATTTTTATTAAATCAGTCCGAAATTGTTATGTGAACCAGAGAGCATTTCCATATTATTGGTTATTGTATGTTAGTGAAATAATAATGTTTTACTAGAGAGCCAAACCCACAACCCCCACACAAACTTACTGGAAAAATATAGTTAGTTAGTTAATCCTGTATGATGTTTCTGATAGTTTGTGAATTCTTATTGTAGTTCTTTAAATGTTATATTTTGATTAAAATATTCTCATTTGTTTAAGAACATCACCATTTTTTAAACATTTATACCCGCTAATTATTTGTATTATTTAGATGAGTTAGTTATTACTGTAGGAAAAGAAATGTGTAATTTTGAATTAGCTGATATGTAGAAAGAAGTTCAGTAAATGAACCACTAAATTTATTGCAAATGAATTAAACACACATGCAGTAGGTGTCCTTCTGAATTGCCCTAAAAAACCTGTAGTTAAGTGTCTCCAGAAAAACTATTGCTGCCTGAAATTGTTATCCAATATACCACCAACATGTTTTGAGTTATAAACTAAATGACAATTGCCTTCATGAATGGTAGGAAGGGGAAAAACTTTTTCTTTTAAAAAATTAATAGTCTTGGTTTGCAAACAGCCACCTTAATGATCCTGATTTTGGGCATATGGTTTGTGGATAAATAAGTCTTAAATTGACATTCTGACCAGCACAAAATATTCACCACCCACTACTAAAATCTTATAAGCATCATTGTTAAATATTTATGGTTTAGGACAGCGTTTCTCAACCTTTAAGTATTAAGAGAACTTGAAGGACTTTACTTTTTTGAAGAAAATTTGACGTAGGACTCAAACCAAAATATTTTATAGGAAAAATATCAGGCAATCTCCTAGTGTGTTGAATTTGAATCTGAAGTATGACAATGGACATAAGCATCCCAGAATCCCAACCAACACAATTTTATATGAATACTTTTTAATTTTTCTTTTCTCTCAATACTCAGATCAGATCTCATGTTAACAGAGTTTTTATGGCAAGCCACACCACAACTGTGGAACAGCTGAAGCTATTTTGTAAAGAAGAATAGTGTGAAATGCCTCATTGCATATTCAGTTGACTAATATGAAACTGCAGTCAGTCATTTTCTAACCTGCTTAGTCCTGAACAGGGTCATAGGGGTCTGCTAGTGCATATTGAAAAGTTACAATTATGAGATGCCCCAGCTACATTCCACAAAATGTGTACCAGCCATCTAGGAAAAGACGCCCAGCATGTTAAAATGTAATAATATATTTTGTCTGGCTTGAAGCCATCTTGTAATTCCTCAGGGTTTAGAGTAGTGTTGCATTTGCATCCTTGCATATTTTTGAAAAGATAACCCTTAACTGGAATGCACTTTCAAATATCGATGCATGTTTATTCTAAACCTTGTAATGTTAAGAGTAGTACTCTAGTGTTTTACATACAATTTACCTCAAGCTTCGAAGTCCACATTCAAGGTTTCTCTCAACTTCTTGGTTTTAAATGTTTATCATGTATGTATTATTGTGCATTGAAATACTATATTTCTCTCAAGGAGCAATTCTCTTTGTCAGAGTTACCTACAGTGTAGTACTTTAAATAAGTAAGGCCCAGTATGTTAATTATGTTTGTCTCAAGAAGCAAGGCTGGTTGCCAGCGTTATCTGTAATAATTTATATAAATAAGGCCTGGTAAGGCATTCATGTTTCTACCCTTGTACCACTGCTTCCATTTTATGTTATTCTTTTCCATGAGACACAGTACTGAACTACTCATGAAAATTCAAATAACTGATTGAAAAATGATTATTCATTATATTTGTAGCTTCTACATTAAAATCAATTAGGGTTAGTCTGACAAAAACAACATTTCCAAATGAATCCATTGTGATATGCTATAAACACATTGACACATTCTCATTCACGGTAAGTCCTTCAATTTGATTTTTAGTGGCCTATAATTATTTTGTTCTGTTGTGTTCCTTCTCTTTAAAAGTTAAATTATTTTTTTTATTGCTAGAGGTCTCACCTTTTTTCAACCGAATACTGTAGTTTTATAGATTAAATCAAGTATATTTTGTTTATTGTGCTAGACTAGCATAGTGAGGAAGCAGCCTCTATACTCTTGTTTATTTTCCAAAATATGAAATTAGCGGTATTAATTATTTTTAACATATTGACGAATGTCTTCTGAATGGTTCACAGATTTATACAAAAAAGTTCTAGATCTCACATCAACTACATCAGGAATTGACACTGCAAAACTGTATCCAATTTTGATGTCCTCCGGACTTCCGAGGGAAGCTTTGGGGCAGATTTGGGCCACAGCCAATCGCACTACTCCAGGAAAATTAACAAAGGAGGAGCTCTATACAGTATTATCGATGATTGGAATTGCTCAGGTATTTGACTTATTCTTTGGCCCTATTTTAAATTTTTTCACAAAAATATGATGGTGTTATTGTTGCAATTCTAATGTGTCTTTTTTTACATTTTTCCATCTTTTTTTCAAGAGAGGCCTTCCAGCAGTGAGCCTTGATATCTTAAGCCAGTTCCCAACGCCACCTGTACCCAATTTGCCTGCCATACCAATGTCAATGCCTGCAGTGATGTCTGCTCAGTCTATTATGTCTGTACCCTCTGTTCCTCCACCAGCTGCTTCAGTAGCCCTCGCGACAGCACAGCCAACCTTAGGAATTCCTCTGCAAGCACCAGCGGTAGTCCTAACTAGCCAGGCAGCCTTTGTGCCTTCTTTTACTCCTTCCAGTATAGTAAGTAATACAAATGAACAGTAAGAAACCTTAAAACTTGATTGATTATTCCACATTTCTTTGTCACTTTTATTCACTGGACCTCCCACAGAGAGCTGATAGATTTTATTGTATATTAGAAAGTGTTTTGAGTAACAGATTGTGTTTTTTGCTTATTTTTCTAATTATTGACAGGCCTTGGTTGGTATAGTCAATTAATATTTAGATCTACGTAATAGGGGTTTTATATATTAATAATGCCATTATTTCCTTTTTGTGTTATTTCTTTCAATTATGTATATCTATAAATAAAGATGTGTATATTTTCTGTTACATGTAACAGTAAGTCTTAAAATTGTCTGCAAAGGGAATAGTGAACATTCAGGTGTTTATTATTTATTCAGAATCTGTCTACACTTTATCAGAAAGTCTCTTGCTGTCCTTTCTGTTAATTTTATTTATAGTTGTGGCTATGGCAACTAAAATACACTTAATTTAAGAGGCAAAACAAATACAATTTACTGATACAAATAAGGATTACAAAATAGAATTGCCTTTATATAAATATGAAAGACAGACATTTCACTTTCAACAGTGTTTTCTATGCTTTACCACAGCTCCGCTTCAGAATTTTAAAAGCCTCTTTCCCTTGAACTGCTGCTCTTATGTGACATGTTTACTATTTTTTGCACATTAGTCTATATCTATCTATTTTGCATAACTCTAAATGCGGGAGTGTTAGTATACTCCTCTTTCTTCTCTCAGATTGGCCTAGTATGCTGTCACAGAGTTGTAAAAAGCTTACAAGAACTGAAAGCATTAGTCTACATAAGTATTAGTAATCCATGTACTTTGTAATGTTTATCCCCAAAACTGCAATATACAGCAAATTCTTTGGCTGACTGTTTACTGATAATTGAGAGATAAACTTTGTTTGCAAGTAAAATGATGAAATCAGTCTAGCTTTCCATTCAGAGTCAGTTATTCTGTGGGCTAAAACCATCAGTTACAGCTTATGTTAAAAGATAAAATAGTGCAATACATCCAACTTTCTTTTTAGAGTTCATCACTCTGTAGACTAAAAACATCACCTTTCATATGGGTTCCAGTGTACAATTCCAACCGAAGTAGCTGAGTTCACGTCTGAATACAAATTTTTGTTGTGAACGGTTGGCTAATTGTCCTGGATTCAAAAAAAAAAAACAACTGCAGTATGTTGTGTTCTGTCCAGTTGGTTAGCTTGACTTAAGCCCCTTTCACATGTAGAATGCAGGGATTTTACAAGGTAACCATATCCAGAATGTAATGGTATTTGCTTATTCAAAAACTTTGGAATCAGTCCTATAGTAATTGGTGTGCTTCACTCCTGCTGTAGTGTGTATACATTTTATACCTGTATTTTAGTATTTCCATTTTTTTTTGTTTTTTTACCCAGTCATCCAAAACCGATGATGATGACTTTCAAGACTTTCAGGAAGCTCCAAAACCTGGTTCAAATGATGACTCCTTCTCTGATTTCCAGGGTGAATCACTACGGTCTTTTTCCAACCCAGGAAGCTCTCAGCTGCAAAACAGGTGTGAATAAGCAGGAGTTTCTTCCATTTATTAAATATTCATCTGTATTAGTAGCCTTAACTAAAAAGTCATGATAGATTCTTCTGTTCTATTTAGTGAAACAATAATTTAAGTGTTAGTTTAAGTATGAGCAGTAAAATTAATAATGTCTTTACCTATTAGGGAATATTTTATCTTGTTTATAAATGTACAAATGCACTATTATGCTAAAACTGGTTAATTCTAGTAATAAATTCAAAGGGTGTGGGTGTAATATTTCATGTATTTTTACACTAGGCAAACTAAATAAAAAAGAAAAGTACTTAATAGTAAAAAAAGATTTTTACAAGGATTTTTGAAGAAACAGATGCCAAAAATAGTGATTATCAAAAATACTGAAGATCACTTTTTCTAGTTTGTTTGTTTGTTTTTGGATAATATACACAATTAAGAAACTTTTTTTTACATGTCTTGTGCTATTGGCATCTATGTTGTAGCTGAACATCAGTAAAGATTAAAGGAGTTTGTAGACTGCAAGATTTTAATCTAAGAAATGGCTTCACATGATTTTACAAACACTTAAAAAACCTGTTTCATGTTAATAATGCATACATATCAGCCTTAGTTGCGTTTTTCAATCTCAAACCTCACTGCCTTTATAACCTCTTTATGCCCAGTTCTGTTAATTCTGAAGTTTAACTCCTCAGTAAGTTTTTAAAGTAGAATCTTTCTAAAGAAGCAGCAGCATATCTGCAATTTGCTCTTGGGGCTCATAATTTTTTTCTTGGATTCTTGATTGCTGTTGTATTCATTTTTATTTTGTATCACACATCCTTCCATGCTACATACGAAACACTGTTGACTTTTTTTAAACATTGAAATATAGTTCAAACTTGTACTAGCAATTATGCCAATTCTTCGCATTAGTTGCACCCTGTTTGTATGTTTTTGTAGTGCAGAATATTATCTTAATTTCAGTTCATACTAATTGATAACGCAGCATTTCTAAAACTCAGTTTATGTGACATTCATGATCTTGCTTAAAAGATGCAATTTCTTACCCAGGTGTTTTGTTTAATTAAAAACAACACATTAGTAGGGTACATTTATTTCAGACTAAGTGAAATCCATTGAATTCTTACTGTTGACCTAATGAATCACTTCCACTAAGCTGTTTATCATCACAGAAACATGATCATTCAAATTTAACAAATATAAGGTGTTTATCTTACAGTTTTTATGACTGCCTTTGCAAGTGTATGCACACACCAATACTTAATATTTTGATATGAAATGGAATAGCAAGGGCAGGAAGAGTTTTCCATAAGTAATATTGAATTTTTTCGATTACAAAACCTGGACAGCTGCGAAGAGTAAGTAACTTGAATTTTTGCACTATGTGCAGTATATACTGTATGTACAGTAGTGAGGAAATGTCTTATTTTAGTATAAGACTTAAAAAATGAAGGTGCTAAATGTAATTGACTGTAAAAATTGATTTGGACATTGCATTGTGTTTATTCTGTATACATTGTTTGTATATACTTAAGCTAAATCTAGTATGCTTTTTTCACATTGCTGTATTAACTGTTAGTTCTTTCTACCTATCTTTAGAAAGGGAAATGTAATGAGTAATCTGGTTAATTCACATGTTGTGAATTTTAATGTTAAAACAATCAACTCTCTCTTTTTGTTTGTACCAATGATAGTGTTCCAGCAATGCTGACTCCCATCTCAGGGATGTCTGTATCATCATCTGATAAGTATGCTGCCTTCAAACAGCTTTCCACTGATAAATCAGTGGAAGCAGTATCTTTGGCATCAGGTGAGAGTGATACTAAACAGTATATGTGAAACTAAATATAAAAATCCATGTGCTAAATGTTTATAAAGGAAAGATTACAAAGAGATATTCATCATCACTTTTGTTTCATTAATGAGAAGAATCCATACTGTCTTTGTAAAACTATTGTTTATTGCTTTCAATACTATACCATTTTTAATATCAGTTGTTTTATTGATTTATCTATTTCATTTATTTGCAAACAATCATCATTTTACAATTATTACAACAGAAAATGTTTATATCATCTCTTTTTATATAATACTATGGCCATGCCTGCGGTGGGTTGGCACCCTGCCCGGGACTGGTTCCTACCTTGTGCCCTGTGTTGGCTGGGATTGGCTCCAGCAGACCCCCGTGACCCTGTGTTTGGATTCAGCGGGTTGGAAAATGGATGGATGGATGGACTATGGCCATGTATATTATTTTCTTAAAAATCTGTCAAAAGCAGCACAATTTCAAGCTTAGTTGTCTGTTTTTATAAAGTTATTTGTTTGTTTATTTTGGATTTGAAAATATTCTTTTCTGTTTAAATCATTGTCTGGAGCATACATTTTGAAAGTCAGTGTCATTTTAAATATTTTTTTTGTTTATCACAGTAAATAACATTTTCTTTTATATTCCATATATACAGTGCATTATAGTTTAAGAGCTACCTCTTTAGATTATGAAATAATTTTTAATTGGATAATTTACATTACAAGTTACTTTTTTTTTTTTTGGTTAGATTGTGGTGATAAATACAGTGTTTTCAGGGAGCTGGAGCAACCTTTAGAAACCAAGTCTGTTGGTAAGTGAAAATAATAATTAGCGCTGTTTATATATTTTAGTAAATATTGTAAAGTGCACTGACCATATTATAGGGCCAGTATTAACCCATGGAGCTATCTGTCAAATGACTCAAATTAACACGTTGAAGAGTTTGTTAATACATCATATTGCTGGAAAAATAAACATTGGTAGACATCATATACAGGACAGAATTGCTTTTTCTTATTGTTATTTTGTGTTTTTGTATCCTCTTTAATCTTCAGATTAAGATGTAAATAAATTCAGAACATTAGCATCATTTCAGGAATACTGCTCATATTAATCATTCAAACCAGGAAATTACATTTTTTAAAAACTGGTTAATTAAATATTTTCTTGACTGTAGCTGTTAACATTGCAGTTTAATTGAAAAGTGTTTTTTAGAATAGAGGCAATATGGATCCAGCTATATTATCCATAAGTACATACAAGAATATTAGGGGGCATTGCAGCACCCCAAACACAACCACAACTACACAAGTCCCAGGTTCAAGCAAGTAATTTATTTTGCACAAATACATTTTACAGGCTTCTTCAAAAGGTTGCACAAGCACTGTTTTTGACTTCTCTTTGTCTTTATCCCCATATACTTGACTCTGACTCAACTGAAGTGAGGAGGAGTGGATTTCTTTATATGGGACCTGGGAGTACTTCCATTGCCACCACATTGCATCCTGGAAGTATTTCTGGGTCATGGATCCAGCTATATTATCCATAAGTACATACAAGACTATTGGGGGGCATTGAAGCACCCCAAACACAACCACAACTACACAAGTCCCGGGTTCAAGCAAGTAATTTATTTTGCACAAATACATTTTACAGGCTTCTTCAAAAGGTTGCACAAGCACAGTTATTGACTTCTCTTTGTCTTTATCCCCATATACTTGACTCTGACTCAACTGAAGTGAGGAGGAGTGGATTTCTTTATATAGGACCTGGGAGTACTTCCATTGCCACCACATTGCATCCTGGAAGTATTTCTGGGTCATGCAGAAACTCCCTAACAGGAGGAAGCCGCCACCTCCCCACAGTTCCTCTGGCAGCTCCCCCAAGACCCAACAAGGCTACCTATTGGAACTCCAATTCCCGTGAAGCTCTGTGGGGGTATATATGGGATACCCTCCAGATAGCTGCTGCCACTTATCGGACTTGGGAAGTACATAGCTCTGGGAGACCTTCTCCTTCCAGTCTCCTTCCATTATAAACATGTCCCAGTTGGGTAAGCAACCATCTGTTCTAGTCAAGTTGCTGGCAAACCCCACTGTTCTATGACTTATATATACATACAAGCTTTATATAACTAAGTTCATTAACATTCTAATTTTTTTTGGAAGAAATACATTGACGGTTTGAATCTGGGTCTGTCACTGGTGATACTTGTATCTGTGTTTTAGACTAGTTCTTATTCCAACGCAACTTAGAATGCATTTGTCAAAATAACAGCATCTCCAAGTGCTGCTGCATGACACCAGAAAGAAAAAGATTGTGTGAGAACCTAGCTGTAAAAAATAATTTAGTGGGAAAAGTTGAATTTTTGTGAAATGTGCTACATTTATGTACAAATAATTGTAATTAAAAAAAAAAAAAAAAAAGATGCATGTGGCATACTTCACTTGATAAACATGTCTGTAAGGTCTGAAAAGCTGAGTTCTGCTATACGTGGAATGCTGTGTATTTTAGAGAGGAGATACTTTGTTAACTTGTAAATGTGCAGTTGACAGTAACATTTTATCCTTAAGTTATGAAAGGTCACCCTTGAAGCTCTTCCTCTAAACAAAGCTAACACTGTAATACTGATCAGAAATATCAACCTGAAAAAATGATTTTGTTGTTGAAAAGAATGTTTGATAAAATAAGTGCTTTATAATGTATCATAATACTAATAAACTGTCACTTGAATTGAGGCCGTCAGCTTTGTATTGCCATTTACTGCCAAGTACTTCAGAAAATGTTAACAATTACAGTATTACAGTCTTATGGCCATGAAATTTCTAAAGGACAATTTTTCATGTAATTTGTTAATAAATAAGTACATGGTTAGTTCAAGTCTTTTTTCTGTTTTGGTTTAATTCCATTCTTATGATGGACTTAGTCTAGTACTTTCTTGCCATACCTATAGGTTCTGATTTTTAATTAAGGTGCAGATTAATTAAACGCAGAATTTGACTAAAACAACAACAATAATTGCCACCTACTGCAACCTCTTTGAATATATTGGAGGGGCCAATGTCTACTAACTAATTATATGACCACGACTCTCTGTCTTTTGGTTATGCTTCATATCAGATGGTTTAAATACTAACTTAATGGATTTGAACAAAATCATTTCCTATTTTACCAGTTGGCCACTTGTGTCATGGTGGTTTTTATAATCAATAAGTACATTTATTAAGTGGCACTGTGTTGAGTTCTGGTCATGACATTACAAAAATGCACTGGAGCTGTTGATGCCGTACAATTGAACCAAGTGCATAAGTGGACTACTCTGACAGGTTAAAAGAATGAAAGCTATTTAGACTTGGCAAACAAGATTACTTGAAGATCTAATGCTGGTTTTGAAAGTTCTCAAAGCTATTTAATACATGCATCCAGTAGCATTCTTTCAATTAAGGAGTGAATCATGGGCTTAGTAGAGCAATTAACAGGATGTGCATCTGAGGCAATTCATTAAGCATTTCTTCGTGCATAGTCTAATGGAAATCTGGAACAAATTGCTGGTCATATAGTTTAAGAAGCAGAAATTTTGACAGCTTTATAAAAAAATATCTTGATGAGACATCAGCTATTAACATGTTAGGTAACTTAACAGCCTTAGTAAAATAAATGTTCTCTTTTTGTTTGCCAATCTTCTTACTTTGTTTAATTTGTATTTTTTTTAATCTTGACTCCAAATAAACCTGTGTTATGGCTTCTTGACTGGTTCTTGAAGCTGATTTCTCTTTGTCATTTTGTAGACAGTTCTGAGGCACCATCCACCACATGCCATTCTCCTTTTTTTTAGATGTGAAGTACCTTTTGTATGTTTTAATTAGCTGATTATATTAAATGTGAGTGTGCACAGCAGGAAAACAGAGGAAGTATGGATTGTTGTTCATCTAGGCAGTGACAGCTTCTTTAGACTGGGAACACTAATCAGTCAGAGTTCATAAATAAAAATGAATATGATATTCATATTATACAGTATCTCACAAAAGTGAGTACACCCCTCACATTTTTGTAAATATTTTATTATATCTTTTCATGAGACAACACTGAAGATATGACACTTTGATACAATGTAAAGTAGTCAGTGTACAGCTTGTATAACAGTGTAAATTTGCTGTCCCTTCAAAATAACTCAACACACAGCCATTAATGTCTAAACTGCTGACAACAAAAGTGAGTACACCCCTAAGTGAAAAATGTCCAAATTGTGCCCAAAGTGTCAATATTTTGTGTGGCCACCATTATTTTCCAGCACTTCCTTAATTCTCTTGGGCATGGGGTTCACTAGAGCTTCACAGGTTGCCACTGGAATCCTCTTCCACTCACAGAGTTGGTAGATGTTAGAGACCTTGCGCTCCTCCACCTTTCGTTTTGAGGATGCCCCACAGATGCTCAATAGGGTTTAGGTCTGAAGACATGCTTGGCCAGTCCAGCAGCTTTATCCTTAGTTTCTTTAGCAAGGCAGTGGTCGTCTTGGAGGTGTGTTTGGGGTCGTTATCATGTTAGAATTAAGCCCTAATAAAATGAGCTACTTCCCAGTCCATCTTGGCGGTGATCTCATCAGACCTGCCTCTACTGTAAAAAATCTTGGTGTCATTTTTGATTCCTCCCTCTCTTATTCCACCCACATAAATCACATTAAGAAACTTTCTTATTTTCACCTCCGTAACGTATCCCATGTTCGCTCTTTCCTCTCCTTCTCTAATGCTTTTATTACATCCCGCATAGACTACTGTAATTCCTTACTGGCAGGTGCCCCTTCTAATCTTATATCACAGCTTCAGCTTATTCAAAACTCAGCTGCAAGAGTCCTTACTCAAACCAGCAGCAGCAAGCACATCACACTCAGCCTGCTCCGTCTTCACTGGCTCCCTGTGTCTTACAGAATCAAATATAAAATCCTACTAATAACCTACTATCCCATAAATAACCTCATGCCAAACTACATCAGTGACCTCCATCACTATGTACTTGCCCGCCTACTAAGGTCCTCGGATTCTGGCAATCTTGTTGTACCCCACACTAATCTATACTCCATGGGTGACAGGGCCTTCAGCTGTATAGCGCCCAGACACTGGAATGACCTACCAAAATTAATCAGGTCAGCTGACTCCATGAATTCTTTTAAAAAACAACTGAAAACTCATCTGTTCAGGGAGGCTTTTAGCTCTACTTGACTTTATTACCCTTCTCTCAGTTTACTTCTCTTTCAAGATGCTCATGAAACCTGTATGTGTGTGTGCTAGACCATCAATTATGTTGTGTTGTTTTTTTCTCTGAATTCACTGTCATAATCTTCTTTATTTATTTATCTGGTTTGTACAATGCTATATACTGTATACCCTGCCGTTCTTTCTTATATTCTGTAAGTGCCTTGAGCATGGGAAAGGCGCTATATAAATAAAATATATTATTATTATTACTGCCCAGTTTCCGAAGGAAGGGGATCATGCTCTGCTTCAATATGTCACAGTACATGTTGGCATTCATGGTTCCCTCAATGAACTGTAGCTCCCCAGTGCCAGCAAGACTCATGCAGCCCCAAACCCTGACACTCCCACCACCATGCTTGACTGTAGGCAAGACACACTTGTCTTTGTACTCCTCGCCTGGTTGCCTCCACACGCTTGACACCATCTGAACCAAATAAGTTTATCTTGGTCTCATCAGACCACAGGACATGGTTCCAGTAATCCATGTCTTTAGTCTGCTTGTCTTCAGCAAACTGTTTGCAGGCCTTCTTGTGCATCATTTTTAGAAGACGCTTCCTTCTGGGATGATAGCCATACAGACCAATTTGATGCAGTGTGCAGCGTATGGTCTGAGCACTGACAGGCTGACCCCCCACCCCTTCAACCTCTGCAGCAATGCCGGCATCACTCATACGTCTATTTTTAAAAGACAACCTCTGGATATGACGCTGAGCACGTGCACTCAACTTCTTTGGTCGACCATGGCGAGGCCTGTTCTGAGTGGAACCTGTCCTGTTAAACTGCTGTATGGTCTTGGCCACCGTGCTGCAGCTCAGTTTCAGGGTGTTGACCATCTTCTTATAGACTAGGCCATCTTTATGTAGAGCAACAATTCTTTTTTTCAGATCCTCAGAGAGTTTTTGCCATGAGGTGCCATGTTGAACTTCCAGTGACCAGTATGAGAGAGCGTGAGAGTAATAACACCAAATTTAACACACCTGCTCCCCATTCACACCTGAGACCTTGCAACACTAATGAGTCACATGACACCGGGAAGGGAAAATGGCTAATTGGGCACAATTTGGACATTTTTCACTTAGGGGTGAACTCACTTTTGTTGCCAGCGGTTTAGACATTAATGGCTGTGTGTTGAGTTATTTTGAGGGGACAGCAAATTTTCACTGTTATACAAGCTGTACACTGACTACTTTACATTGTATCAAAGTGTCATATCTTCAATGTTGTCCCATGAAAAGATATAATAAAATATTTACAAAAATGTGAGGGGTGTACTCACTTTTGTGAGATACTGTACGTCAGAGCCAGTGTTCAAATATTGTCCTCATAGCATTTTGTTTTCCCAACTCTCAGACACCAATACTTGGCTTAAGAAGTCATGAAGTGTGAATTGATTTTAGAAGTAATGCATCTTTAATTACATGAAAGAAATTGCAGATGACCAATAGAGGAAAGTTAATAAACTTTATATTGGATAAACCAATCCTATCACATTGATGTTTGTACAAGTTACCCCGGCTGAAGACCTGTTTCTCTGAACCTGCATATGTTTTTAATTTTTTACTGATAGCTTCTACCTGTATGACCACTGTGGCCATATAATGTAACAAATTTCTGGTTCTTTGCAGCAGTCGTCAGGCTGTGCAGTGTCCCCATTTGAGAATTGTTATCTTTATTGTTCTTTATGCAGTATTTATTTGACAAGATACAAAGAAACAGTAACACTTGAATGAAAAATAATATACACAAGAGAACACACTATGCTGATAATGTTTACTATGCAGAAAAAACAGATTAAAGGCTGTTTTATGTTTTGGGTAATGCAGATTTGAATTTAATGTGCCATATAAATAAAGAAAAAAATTCTGTATTTCATAAAATATATGGAATTACTAAATCAGTCACATTTATGTCCAATTTTACAAAGTTATTTCTTTATTTATTTGAAAGTTAATTTCACTAAATAATTTTTTATTTTTTTTATTAATTAAAATTTTGAAGTCCTTGTTTTATTGTAGTCTACATTTAATTGGTGCCAATATAGCATGGTGTCAAATGCTTTAATTTAAAATAAAGACCTTAATGCTTGAAGCTTTAAATGTATTCATAATTGGTGCTCTCGTCAGTAATCAAAGTGGATCAATCTGTACTTTCCACTGAAGTTGATAGCTCAGCTTTAGTTCTTGTTTCTTTCTAACAAACCTATTCACTTTGGGTTTATTTTTTTTTAACCGTTTTAACTAGAACACTTTGCAAATGGACACTCTTTAAGGATGGCCGTAAGTTGTGGATTGCTGTGTTGTTGTTTTATTTACTGTTCATGCTCTAATTTATCTGTTTTTTAAGGGTTTCTGTGTCTTAGTTGTATTTTTGGAAGATGATATTTTCACTTTATTTTCAGCTCCTGAAAGACATGTGATGGCAATTTGTAAATGTTTAAAGAATGCTAAAATTCATCAGGTTTTGTGCTTTTTAGAATCATTAGATTTCTGGAAATATATTTGAATTTAAAAATTGTAAAGAAATATTCCATGACAGGTCTTTCTGTTTTATGCCTGTATTAAACCACTAAAGCAACATTCTGTAAGTAGTTAAGGCTCCTCACCTCCTGGTCTCTTTGATTTCTGTGACTTCATTGACTACTTTTAAGTTTGGTGTGCTTACCATTACTTCTAGAAGTTCCTTTACCTCATGTTTGCATGGACTGCTGTTCATAACTTATTGCACTTATCAAAAGGGTGACTGTAAGAAATTGAAAAGGAAATATAACATAAAATATGTCTAATTGTACTAGTGTTAAAAAAAATCAGTTTTTGAAGAAAGGTATTTTTGGTTTACGGCTGCATTGATTATTCTGACTAGTCTCTCTATTATAAAAAAAAATCTTGGAAGGAGACAAGATGTGATTTTTTCACTTTCACGTCTCGCAAGATGAGTCTTTGTGCCAAGAGATTTAACCATGCCTGGTAGAACGTCGTAAAGAATTCAAAAACGTTGGCGCGGTACACATGCAGAGCACGTTAGAGATAATGGAAGGACGAAAATTTGAAAGTCTCAAAAAAAGGATAGTTAAGATCGTATTAGCACAAACAAATGGAAATTATTACTCAGTGAAATAACGGAACAGTGAAAAGAGATTGAATATATTGTTTGGATTTAAACTTTAAGTTGGAGACTTGTACATCGTGTAATTCGTGTTGCCATCAGGGAAATAAAAAAGTAGTGTTTCTTCCCAGTGAAGAGGCGTATCCATGAAAATTAATCCCACGAGAGAAATCATTTCTTATTTGTGTGCATGGTATTGTCAGACACATTTCTTGTAGAGAGAAAGAAATGATATTCACTCACGGACAGTTGTATGTTGCATTGTCATGATGTAATTGCAAACACAGAATCAAATTCAATGCGATATTGATGAAAAGGTAAAAGCGAAAAGAGATTGAATATATGGACAGATATGACAGAAGTGTGCCACGTGAGATGCAGATCACGCAAAGAGGAGGTTAAAAAAAAAAAATTTGTTTCCCATTGTATCACCGTTTAAGAGGGGATTTCAGAGGAGTGACCACGTCTCCTTGGGGTGCTTTCAGCCCCCCTCTTCACAACGCAAGTGGCAGAGATGCAAAGTGGCTGGCGTGTAGCTCAGGCCGTTGGGGTTGGGGGAGTTGGTGAGCGAAGACCCCTAGTAAATTATAAATAATAAATGTGTAGACTTTAATCTATTAGGAACTTTTGTTTGATAGTATAGTACCAAAGACTGACAAAAGAACATTATTGAATTAAAAGCATAGAGTCTGTTGAGATATGTCAGAATTGTTATTCCAGTACACTACTGGTCAAAAGCTTTAGAATACCTCAGTTTTTCTAGTGTTTCTTTACATTTAAACGGTTGAAAAGTAATGAATGACCTAAAGTGGTGAAAAGGTAAGCAGTAAACTGCCAGAGCTTTAAATTTAAAATTTAGGTTAGTAAAAACTGACGTTTCACACATTACAAATGGGTGAGATTCAGGGAACAACTAATAGGTTACAACCTACAGATGTTCTGCAGCAATTAAAGTAAATTAAGCCTTGCAATTTAAAGCAAACAATTTGCACTGGTGTTCCAGTGTTTGTTGATTACTTAAAAACCCTCTGTCTATCTTAAAGCAAATCTCAGTTTCTACTGTGAAGAAGAGACCTTGTATAACAGGTTTAACAGGGTGAGTGGTAGTAAGAAAGCCTTTCCTTAAAGGACAAAAAAAGGGCCTTGAAATACCGGCTGTGGACTACTGCAGATTGGAAGAAAGTCTTGTGGACCAATGAATTAAAAATTTGAAATCTTTGGTTCATTGTGCAGGATGTTTATAAGCCATCGAGTTGGTTAAAGAATGGTGCGATGGTCTGGGGTTCTTTTACTGGAGGCAGAGTTAGTGACCTGCATAGAGTAGCAGGCATTCTTATTCAAAAGAGTTAACCACAGTTTGGCTGTTATATAAGCAAAAGGTGGCTGTGAGCTTTTGAACTGACAGGAATATACTTGCAAACATTGACCCAGCATGCAGCTAAATAAACTTTGACAGGTGTGTGTGTTTCTAGTATATGGAAAATATACATTTAAAGTCAGAGGTTTACATACACTTGGGGTGAATTCTTTAAAACCCATTTTATAACACCTCATTTGATTTTATACTAACAAACAATCTTCTTTGTAAGTTTCCTAGCTTTTTAAAGGCACAGCTAAAGTATATGTAACCTTGTGACCCACTGGAATTGTGATATAGTCAATAAAAAGTGAAATTCTCTGTCTGTGAACATTGCTGTAAAAAATACTTT
Organism: Erpetoichthys calabaricus; assembly: GCF_900747795.2. Classification (NCBI taxonomy): domain Eukaryota; kingdom Metazoa; phylum Chordata; class Cladistia; order Polypteriformes; family Polypteridae; genus Erpetoichthys; species Erpetoichthys calabaricus. The sequence goes on along the minus strand of NC_041401.2, from coordinate 61,482,944 downwards.
TGCCCTGCACAAAGTAGATGTCTTAAACTATATGCCAAGTTTATACTTTGTTAGTATAAAATCTGTTGAGGGGTTGTAAAGTGGGTTTTCAAGAATTCATCCTAGGTGTATGTAAACTTCTAATTGTATGTGAACACCACTCCAAATTATTGAGTTTGAATCAATCACATCTCAGTGGCTTTAAACGTGGTGCTGCCATATGATGCCATGTTTGCCACAAATCAATATGAGAAATTTTTGCTGTGCTACTTCTGCATTAGTCAACTGTAAGTGCTATTGTTGTATAGTGGAAACTTCTAGAAGTAACAACAGCTCAGTGGTAGATCACACAAACTCATAGAGTGGGACCGCAGAGTGCTGAAGGGCATAGCAAATAAAAATCGCCTCTTCTCTGTTGCATTATTCATGATAAGAGTTCTGAACTGCCTCTGAAAGCAGCATCAGCAGCCTCTTGAAAAGTTGCTGCACACAAACCTTAGCTGGAGTGGTGTAAAGCTTAGTGCCATTGGACTCAGGAGCAATGTGAATGTGTTCTGTAGAGTGAAGAATCATGTTTAACTCTTTGGTAGTCTGATAAACAATTCTGGGTTTGGCGGATGCCAGGGGAACCTTCAAGTCTGCATAATGTATACTGCAAAGTTTGTCAGAGGAGGGATAGTGGTCTGGGGCTGTTTTTCAGGGCCAGGTCACTTGGTTCCAATGAAGGGTACTGTTAATGTTAAAGCAGTCAAACAAAGTGTAGATAATTGTATACTCCCACCTTTGTGGCAACAGTTTAGGGAAGGCCCTTTCCTGTTCAAGTGAATATAGTATAATTTACAGTTATCCTTGTAGAAAACCTGTAGCAAATTGTCAAAGCACAGAGTCATATGAAAGTGGAAGTAGAAATGAAAGCTTTCCTCTACCGAATATCTTTAAAATGAGTTTTTAGATTTTATCACTGATTCAGTGCTGTCAGCCTTATCATTATAAAAATATATACAGGCAGTCCCCGGGTTATGTACGAGATAGGGACTTTAGGTTTGTTCTTAAGTTGAATTTGTATGTAAGTCTGAACAAGTACATTATTTTAATAAATGCTATTGTTGACCAACTGTAACCAAGTGCTCTGCCAATGAATGATGGAGTTTCACCTCTCTCTGACCATTTTAATAGAAAGATAGATAGCTACTTTATTAATTATTATTTCTACTTTATTTTCCATGATGATGGTTTTTCTCTTCTTTACTGTATCACCAGCACTTGCATCAGATTTGTGTTTCAGAGACATTGTTGAAGGGTGAAGACAAAAGGTTAAGATGAGCTCTTCTGCACAGCACTGTACACGCTATCACAGCAGGAAGGCACCCCTCGTCAGCACGTCTGGTGTACTGACGAGAGACGGCTTTCTGCTATGTACGTAATAGTACAAGTAGGCTTGCTATTGAGAATAAATGGGGGCAGCGAGGGGCGGTTCACCACCCGCCCACCACATAGTCACCTCCACTTGCATATAGTATTCTGCCTGCAGCGTCAGCCCACCGAGAGCAAACAGGGTGCAGCCAAAGGCGGGTAGTGAATCGCCCACCACCAACCCCATTCAACAGGCATACACCAAATGCACTACAATGCTGCCCCCCGCTGCCCCATTCACCCTCGGTGGTCTCCGTTCAGCCACAACCAGGTCACTGCTTGCAGCATCACCAGCTGTCCACCGAGAACGAACGGGGCAGCCGTTCGAGGGACGCTGCAAGGCTGTGTGGTGGGCAGGCAGGGAAACGCCCTTCTCTGCCCCATCCTGTCTATGTCCAGTCAGGAGCAGTAGCCGCGGCGGCATGGTGGGCAGGCAGCGAACCGCCCCATCAAGCGTCCGTCCTATACACGAGCGCTTGCCACGCACCCAACTGCCCAATGAGAATGAATGGGGTGCTGTCCCCATAGCCCCATTCATCAGCGGAGCCGCCCGAGGGACACTATACTGTACGAGCAGCGAAACTACCCCCCTCCAGCCACCGCTTGCAGCGTCCCCAGGCCGGTGATGACGGAGCGGCAGTTACCGAGGAGCCTGTGTCGCGTCCCCCAGACAGATGGAGCAGCTGCGGCCTTGTTCGTAAGTCGTATGTCGGATGTCTGTAACTCGGGGACTATCTGTATTGTGGAAGAAAATGTAATACACACAGGCACCCCCCCACTGGAATGCCCCCATTTAAGCAATAAAACACAGGCAGGAGAAAGCATCAATCGTTATTCTTTATCTAAATCTTCGAAGAGGTAACAAGTGTATTACATGTTAGCCACATGCTAGTCACATTGCTACAAAGGGACAAATGTTCTCAGGCTATATTTATACAATCCATTGATTAGGTCACTTTTCTTTAAAAGGAATTCATTACAAATGCAGAAAACTTTTAACATGATTGGTTACACCTAGTTGCTAACAGGACATGGCAGATTTTGATGCCTTAGATGACCACAATTTGATTGATAGTCCTGTTTGTTTAGGATGTACGTGACTTTTTTGAATGCATGTTTTTCATTTTTATTTTTTGGGAGCTGTGTGAACGCTTAAAAAGAAGGAAACAAGAACAATGGCCTATATACAGGTGCTGGTCATAAAATTAGAATATCATGACAAAGTTGATTTATTTCAATAATTCCATTCAAAAAGTGAAACTTGTATATTAGATTCATTCATTACACACAGACTGATGTTTTTCAAATGTTTATTTCTTTTAATGTTGATGATAACTAATGAAAGTCCCAAATTCAGTATCTCAGAAAATTAGAATATTGTGAAAAGGTTCAATATTGAAGACACCTGGTGCCACACTCTAATCAGCTAATTAACTCAGAACACCTGCAAAAACCTTTAAATGGTCTCTCAGTCTAGTTCTGTAGGCCACACAATCATGGGGAAGACTGCTGACTTGACAGTTGTCCAAAAGACGACCATTGACACCTTGCACAAGGAGGGCAAGACGCAAAAGGTCATTGCTGAAGAGGCTGGCTGTTCACAGAGCTCTGTGTCCAAGCACATTAATAGAGAGGCGAAGGGAAGGACAAGATGTGGTAGAAAAAAGTGTACAAGCAATAGGGATAACCGCACCCTGGAGAGGATTGTGAAACAAAACCCATTCAAAAATGTGGGGGAGATTCACAAAGAGTGGACTGCAGCTGGAGTCAGTGCTTCAAGAACCACCACGCACAGACGTATGCAAGACATGGGTTTCAGCTGTCGCATTCCTTGTGTCAAGCCACTCTTGAACAAGAGACAGCGTCAGAAGCGTCTCGCCTGGGCTAAAGACAAAAAGGACTGGACTGCTGCTGAGTGGTCCAAAGTTATGTTCTCTGATAAAAGTAAATTTTGCATTTCCTTTGGAAATCAAGGTCCCAGAGTCTGGAGGAAGAGAGGAGAGGCACAGAATCCACGTTGCGTGAGGTCCAGTGTAAAGTTTCCACAGTCAGTGATGGTTTGGGGTGCCATGTCATCTGCTGGTGTTGGTCCATTGTGTTTTCTGAGGTCCAAGGTCAACGCAGCCGTCTACCAGGAAGTTTTAGAGCACTTCATGCTTCCTGCTGCTGACGAACTTTATGGAGATGCAGATTTCATTTTCCAACAGGACCTGGCACCTGCACACAGTGCCAAAGCTACCAGTACCTGGTTTAAGGACCATGGTATCCCTGTTCTTGATTGGCCAGCAAACTCGGCTGACCTTAACCCCATAGAAAATCTATGGGGTATTGTGAAGAGGAAGATGCAATACGCCAGACCCAACAATTCAGAAGAGCTGAAGGCCACTATCAGAGCAACATGGGCTCTTATAACACCTGAGCAGTGCCACAGACTGATCGACTCTATGCCACGCCGCATTGCTGCAGTAATCCAGGCCAAAGGAGCCCCAACTAAATATTGAGTGCTGTACATGCTCATACTTTTCATGTTCATACCTTTCAGTTGGCCAACATTTCTAAAAATCCTTTTTTTGCATTGGTCTTAATTGATATTCTAATTTTCCGAGATACTGAATTTGGGACTTTCATTAGTTGTCAGTTATAATCATCAACATTAAAAGAAATAAACATTTGAAATACATCAGTCTGTGTGAAATGAATGAATCTAATATACAAGTTTTACTTTTTGAATGGAATTACTGAAATAAATCAACTTTGTCATGATATTCTAATTTTATGACCAGCACCTGTATATATATATATATATATATATATATATATATATATATATATATATATATTATGATCCAGCTTGGCACAAGACAGGAAACAGTATTGTGAGGGAAAAGTTATGCCATAAATATAGCACTTCTCTTAAGGGGTTATGTAAATGACAAGAAATACATTTTATCATAGTGAATAATAAAATAATAGCGTCAGCAGTTAAGTATAAGTATATGAGACTCAGACACATGCCAGGTGCACACATAGAGCAGTATTCAAATTTAACTCTTACAGTATACAATTGGGTTTTCAGTAAATATGCAGCTTGTAAATATTTTTTGGATAAAATAATCAACCAAATTATTTAATAGAACTGAAAAATGTTCTAAAAATTGGGATGTCTAATTAGGATGCCAAACCAAAGGTAAAAATCATGCCACAATCAGAACAGCGTCCAATCATTTCTCCTAAAGTAAGTGTTTTAAAAAAGAAAGAATATATTATGAAATATAACGGTGCAAATTTGTTGAATACCAGTCATTAACAAGACACAAAGTTTTAATTGCTATAATAACTGCTTTCAACCAGGTAGTGTTAAAGTTTCGTCCAATGATGATATTTCTGACTTTTTTGTTTTTTTAATTTATTTTTATTTTGTACTGAAACATTACAAGAAGGAATAACAACAGCAGCTTTCTAAGTCTTCTTTTCTGTTGACTATTGGCTATGGGATAAACTGCATTACTTATTTTATTTTTGTTTTAATTTTTGTTTAGTTGTGGATATTCTTTGATAAGTGTGTTGCAGAAGCATTTATAAATACTTTGTCCTGGTAATCTTTCAGTCTGTTGATGTTATTGTAATTAGAAGGAAGTTAAATAAATGACCATATTACTTTTTTGATTAAAATTTAGGATTAGGATAATGCAATATGAATTTATGAAATAATGGTAAATTGTAATAGTAAAATGTTACTTCAGTGTTTAGTGAAAGTGAAAAGTAATATTTCACTGGGTAAATGCAATGGCTTAGTTTCAACCAAAATATCACTGTCATCCTCAGTGGCCTTGTAAAGTCCTTTAAATACTGTAGAGAATTAAGGATTAAAGAACCTTTTTAAGAACACTGGGTTCAAAATAGGAGTTGCCCAGCTAGAAATGCAGTAATTGCTATGGCAGTAAATGTAATAAAATGAATACCCACGTACATTATACATAATGACAGTTACAGAAATTAAAAGGCATGTACTGTATATTCAAATACAGTACGTAATTTAGAATCATTGAAATGATAGAAATGTATATATCATTGTGTATTTGAACCTGATCTTCAATCTATATGGCGTTTTAAGTCCATATTGTTCACCCTTGTATCTTTGCTATGAGAGCAAAATGTGTGGCACTGGTCTTAATTCAAAGACTACTGTCCTTTTGCGTGATATTTGCTTTTGCTTTGGATTTTTTTGGAACACATGTCAATGCTGTATTAAAATGACACATTTTTATTTGATTCCTTGAAGGAAAACAAAAGGAAATATACTTAAGACTGCATTGTCATATCAAGTCCAAAGTACAAAATAAGAATTATTTCTCACAAAGCATTGACTGTTGTATGTTTTCACGTTAGATAAAAGTATCTGCTGTGTACATTAACAATAATAATGTTGTGTGAAAACATTTGTTAGTCTTTTTTTTAATCTTTTCATAAAGCTATTAGGATTTATTTATAATTTTATGTTTAAGAGTGATTAAATTGATAAAGGACTGCACTTATATTCATAAGTGTGCACACTGTTCATCAGTGCCCCCAGATGTCAGTAAATACTGCTGGACAGTGTGGAGCTTAGTATAATGTCCTGTCATTTTGACTGTGTTCATGACCTCTCAGCATACATTCAAAATAAAGAACTCGCATTGTGAGATAATGGATAAAACAAAATTAACTCGACTACTGAATTAAATCCTAATATATTACGCCTCTTGCTGCACTCATTCAGCTGTTAAAATAAGGTACTCGATTGCCTATTTTTAAACATGTATTTTCTTTTTTGTAGCTGAAGGATTTGCAGACTTCAAGTCCTCAAGCACTGATGATGGCTTCACAGACTTCAAAACAGCCGACAGCATCTCCCCTCTAGAGCCTTCAGAATCAGCCAAGACTTTCCCAAAAAATTTCCCCTCTCCGTTTCTTCACAACCAGCCTATACAGCAACAATTGCCACCCAGTAAAACTATTCCTCAACCCAAACAGCCCTTAAATATGACAGACCTTGATCTCTTTTCTGGTTTGGGGTCATCATCATCAATGTCACAGTCATCTTCTGCTGTTGCCGCCACTGTCACAGCTAGTTCTGTTGGTAAAGTATCCGTAACAGAGGCTAAACCTATTACCTTCCCAGCTCCTTCAGTGCCCACTTTAATGGCAGGAACCAGCAACAAAAAAATCCACAGTGGTGTGGATGACTTTGATGATTTCACATTGTTTGGCACCTCATCTGTGGTCGCTGCTTCAAGCAGTGAGGATGCTCAGGATGACTTTGCAGACTTTATGGCATTTGGAGGGGCCCCCTCTTCAAGTGGTCTTGATGAAAAATCATTAGAAGAGAAGTCAAATGTGAGTACTTCATCTATAGCTCTGGGAGAAGTACCCCAGCAGTGGCAGCAACAGCAGTCTGAACAGTTGTTGAACAAGTATGATGTATTCAAACAGTTTTCCTTAGAAGCACCCTCTTCCTTAAGCTTTGATGACCCTAAGGATGGAGGTGTTACTGTTTCAGGAGTATCACTATTAAAGGGTGATATTGATGACTTTGCAGACTTCCAGTCCACTTCCAAATTGTCAACTGCCTTATCTGGCTCAGATAGGAGTTTGGTGGACAAGGTGGCATCCTTCAAGCAGACCAAGGAGGACTCTGCCTCTGTCAAATCACTGGATCTGCCTTCTATTGGGGGTAGCAGTGTGGGAAAGGAAGATTCGGAAGATGCTTTGTCTGTCCAGCTGGACATGAAGCTCTCAGATGTTGGTGGAGATCTCAAACATGTCATGTCAGACAGCTCACTGGATCTGCCAGCAGTCAGTGGTCATCAACCTCCAGCAGCAGGTGAGGAACTTGTGCGCTTGCTTTGGTGAAAGCAAATGCTATCACAACATTAAAGTAATGGATATTTTAGTATTTTGAGAACATTTCACACTCTTGTGTTTTTCTGCTTTCAGTATTACATTTAACTGTCAATTGACATTGTTTAGTTTGTCTCCATGCTGATGTGGTAAGAAATATAGTGTTCCTCTGTTCAGATCCTTCTGCTGATAAAAATAAAAGTGCTCCTTCTGTAGCTGCCAGATTATAGCATAACATTCCCAAACCTATTTAGACCATTTCATTGTACCTCATTTGAGTTTAACCTATCATGGCAGCACCAGGCATAAAGTAGGACTGTCTTATATTTGACAGCTAACCTAACACAGAAAATGTTTAGGGACGTGGAAAGGAAACTGGAGTATCTATTGAAAAACTTCATGTAGACATAGGGAAAGCATGTAGACTCCACATAGATAATAACAAGGAGTTTGACTCAAACCCATGTCACTGAATACTCGATTTGGGGGTAATGTCCAACATTTGAAATCAAAATAAAGCTTGGCATTTGGTAACTAATATTTCATTACATTAGAAATATACATTTATTACTGTAATACAGATAATTATAACTGCAATATTAAAAAAAGGGTTGTAAACATTTTAGATGTGAGGAATTATGATCCAATACAAACTGAATACATCTGTTAAACATCTGATCAATCAGTTTTCTTCTCCAAAGGAGATGTGTGATGGAAACAAGTTGTGCCAAACAGAACAGACTTCTTTCTGCTTAACAAACAGTTCTTTCTACCGCTTGGAAATCTCCATACCTCAGTTCAGCTGAAAAAATGTTAATCCTTTATTGTCTTCTTCATCTGTCCTATATTCTACTTCTGATTATTTTTGTCTTGTAAAACTCTTGTGGCAGCCACCTGATTATGACTAATGCTCCTCAAATGCTTCATTCTTATAAGAAAAACCCTGACAAACCTGTGAAAACATTAAATTCTCTTGAGGATTTAGTTGCCCATACTATAAGTGAAGATATTGACATTCATAGTTAGCCAAACTCTTTGCATAAAAACTCTTCTCCTTCATCACCAGCAATGTAATTTTTAATACTGGCTAATTTTCACACTTGCTTGAAAATAGGATCCAATTGTAAGTAACCCATAAACCATAAGAAACTCATACTTTTCTCTGTTGATTAAAAGAAGAAGTTTAGTTTTTTCCCTTGGGGAAAATTAGCATTTTTCAAATTTGTTCAAATCTGTGATTTAAGAATGTGAAATTCCTTCTTTAAATCTCTTTACATATGTAGACTTGCAACAAAAACCCTTGATTAAAAACTTGTAAATCTACAATATCTGACATTTAAAAATTGCAAACAATTTTATACTGAACTTTGAGAGAGCACATTGCATAATGATATTTTGATGCTCAATTCATTGTCTGTGACCTTCTCCCTGTTTTCTTTAACTCATTTGTACTTGCAATAGCAGTAACCGCACTTAACCTTTTAGACAAGTCCCATATAATTAAACTTGTTTCTTCTTCTGTCATCAGTCAAAACAAGAATGATGTCCATTGAGATTATATGTGAAACGTAGAAGGTTATGGAGTTACTCAAGCTAAAGATATTCAGGAAAAATATGAGCTGGACTTTCTGTTTAGGAGCTGCTTGTGTAAATCTCTTTTCTCCTCCCTACATTTGGTACATTGATTTTATTTGGTCTTTTGTTCTAGCTCATCGTTGATTTTGACATTGGATATGTCTAGGTCTTACTATCTTTTAATTCCCTAAATTTTTTCTAATCCTTGGCAATCCTTTAAATGTTTTTACTACAGTACATAAAACTAAGGGGTTTTGTAATTTTACATGCAGTAAAATCCTTGTTTGTGAGGTCTAAGTCTATTCGCAGGCCTCAAGACCTAAAAGTCAAAGAAGACTATCTGTCTACCTGTTTCCTAAACCTTCTTTCATACATGAAGGCGTTACAGGAAGCCTTTGGCAGTGAGCACCAGCCTTGGACTGAATGCCAGTCCATCACAGGGCAAACATAACACACGGCCACTCCACATTCACATATTATTAAAGGGCAATTTAGAGGAACTGGTTGGCCTAGTAGCATATCTTTTAACTGTAAAAAGAAACTACTGTCACACTTTATTTAAAAGACACACTAAATTCTATATGAAAGCTCTTATTTTACCATATACCCTTATATTAACAATGAGGTTCTGTCTCATTTGAAAGTCAGTAAAATTAAAACAATGTTTACAGAAATATGTGCCTTACACATGCTCAGATTGTTTTATGTATGCTGAGGAGAGGGGCAGTACCAGAAAGGTTGTTGTGTTGTGCTGTACAGCATTAAAATTGATACAGTATGTTCAGTTAGTTATATAACACACATGAGAAGAGGAATAAGAAGAGTGAAGGAAATAAAATAACAAGTATTCTGGATAATTGAGTTGTTGTCAGCCTTAAAAAAAAGCCTGAAAGCCTATAAAGAGAAAAGGGGTATAGGAAACAAGTGTTTGAGCAACATTTTATTAGAAAATATGGGTAGAAATTGACAAACATGAAAAAAGGGTTGTTTGTTAGTTAGTGTGATATTTCTTAATGATAAAAGTGAAAATTAGGCTGCATAAATAAATTTGGGTATGTAATGTTCTACCAAAACTAGTTCCCATATGCAGTATAAAAATACAGCAGTACAAAAAGAAAAATAAAAACACCTGCCTAATGGTTTTCTTAACAGCTATTGCATATTCATTAATATGTACTGTCTAGGTATATACTCTTTTACACTGAAATGTTGCATATTCTCCTCCTCCTTCTTCTTCTTTAAATTGGTTTAATATTTAGCTTTCTCTCTAAAACTTGCCTAGCAGTGTTATATTAATTAAAATAAACAGAATTTCCTAAGCATTCATTTTAGCCACCCAATTTAAAAATACATTGTCTTCAGGCAGTCCTTTTAAGTAAAGTGTCTTTTTTGAATATGGAGTGTAGTTTTTTGTTTTGAGAAAATAATGTTTGTGGTTATGTTGCTGGTATAGTTGAAGCACTTTTATTGGATATACAAAGCTCAGTTGGAGGGGCTAAAGTAGACTGAACTATTACAGTGTTCTAGCTGCAATTATGGTGTTAAATTAGTAATAACAATATACTCAAAGGTGTTGTAGATACTAGATTCTCAGTATTTTTGGCCATAATGCACACCATAGCCTCAGTAAAAGAGTGTCTGCTGCTTATAAAATTATAATTAACAGTATGTTGAAGGGTGTTTCAGGTACAAGATTTAGTACTTAGCGTTTACTTTTTTAAGAGTCTTTTTTAATTAACTTTACTGTGACTCTGCATTTTGAAACATATACAGCATTCTGAATCTCAGTCTGTGACCTTGTCCATGCTAAATTTGAAAACGCATCTCTTTTTGATTGATTGATTAATGTATTTGTTTATTTATTTTAGCCTTCCATCTAAGCTGAAAGTGTTTTAAAACACCAAAAGCAAGGTATTTTGTAAGCACCCTCCAAAGTATGGAAATTCGAAAATGTCAGTTCTCACATTGTAGGTGAGGACAGTGTATTCTGATCATGCATGCCTGTCATGTAATCAGGCACTGACCACAGTTTGCTACTGTGATCTCATCTTTAGTCTTTTCCTTAGGTCTCTGAATTAGCTGTTTGGTACTCTGAATATTCACAGTATTTATATTGATAGGAACTGCAGTTTTTTTTTTCCTAGGCTTTGACGACTTTATATTAATTTATAGTTTTTAAAAGTAGTTGTACTTCTTCATCTGTCAACACAAAGTATTTGTTTTTCCTTGTTCTTTTGGAATTTTGATTTATTTCAGGCTTGCTCCATAAATGCACAGTCCCCCCCCGAGCATGCCCAGTAAGAACATTTTTTTTTCTTTCAACCATTTCAGAGTGGATAATATACTTTTAGAATAGTGCTAGTGTGGACAGAAAATCTTTAAAATGAAAATTTTTTCAAATTCATTTGTGTTAGTGTGATGTATTCCTGTGTTACTACAGATTAAGCAGTAATACTGGGTCTTGTTTTGTTCATGTTGAATTACACATAGAACATTTCAAAGTACAAGAAAACTAAAACAAAAATCTTGGAAGTGTGCAAGAAACATACACCTGGGACCATTCAGGCTGAAGAAGTATGAGTGATTTATTTTCCACTAGAAAAAAAGTTATACCGATAATTTGCATGATGGTAAATCCTTTGTATTAGACTTCCATTACATTTGTGAATTGTTTACATCCTAAAGCATAATAATTCAGTTTTAGTGAAAAAATGTATGATGAAAATTGTGCAATTTTTGTTGTTTGATTCCACATATAATATGTTTATATAGTTTATTTAACGCATAATATTTTTATATCTTGCTTGTCACCTCTATTTTTTGTAATATCTTACTGAAATAATGGCACACAATACATATCCGCCATCTCGTACATGTTTATACAGTAATTACATAGTTGACCATTGCTTATCTATCCATCTGTTAATCTTAAAATGTCAAATATGAAAAAATCATAGTACCTTCAATATGGCACATCGTGTCAGCACACTTCCTAATGCATACCAGAATGTAATTTAAAGTTCATAGTTGGCTAATGCCTGCTGTTCAGCCTCAGAATAATGATCACCCTTCCTGAAGGGAGTAATCTTTGGAAGGGTTTAATTTTATTTTTTAATCCGTTATTAACTGGTTTAAAAAGTATTTAATTTATGGTTTGATTATTTAAAAGAACTTTTGCACTTTTACTGTTTTATTGAAATATTATTGATGTCTTTCATAATCCATGCCTACCAAGAAAAGATGCGGCAAAATCCGTTCTTCCATTTGGTGGAAACACATTATACAAAATTAAATGGTTTTACATTTATTTACTGACTCTACCAAGGCGATGTCAGTTTTTCCCCCACAGTGAGAAATTTTGATCCTGTTTCTATATAGCTTCCTGATGACTAGGATTACCTTCTCTGATAGCTTAGAATTTAAATGCAATTTGTAATTGTTTCTAACAAAGCTTTAAGTAACACACATAGATACAATGAAGGAGTTTACTGAAGGGCCTTCATTCTAATAGTGCCAGCCCAAAATCTTTTACAATAAGTTTAACTACAGTGAAAAGCTGCCTTAAAATTTAAATAATTTTATCAGGATGTATTATTGACGATTAACAAGCTTTAATTGTTTACTTGTTTAATTAGTTAATTTAATTTAAAAGAAATAGTCTTTCACTTGCCTAATCAGTATTTTTACTTCAGCACTTCATGAGGTACATTACTCCATTGGCTGGAGCACATGTCATTATCTAAGGCTTGATAATGAAAAAAGACATAGAATTAAGTGTTTGAAATAAGTAGTTCATCCGCTGTGTCCAAGCAGTGAAACTGCCTCTGCTGCATTTACATGCAACTACTAACAAAAAGTATTCAGTCTATTCTATAAAACTGCAAAGAATTTCATATACTGTACAATAGACTGCTACATTTCAAACAACAGAATTAATAAGAATTGCTAGATTAAAAAAATATAAGGCCTTTCAGAAACAGCACCCTAAAATGCCATAAAATAAAAACAGACAGAAAAGTCTTTATTTTTCATAATAATAACAAGTTATAATTTGAAAAGGAATTTACATATTCCAGCATTTTTTTTTCTCAAAATACTACCCCAAGTTGTCTTTGTCAGTATTCACGTTCTTACAGACATTTAAGAAGCACAATGTAACTTTTAACATATTACAGGATCACAGCACCATCACCACCACCTACTTAAAAATACAAACACCATTGCTGGAAAGAGCAGTGCATTATAGCAATATAGCATCTGAAATCCGTCCTTGGTTGCCATATGAAATACTCTTTCATGCTTTTGTCTGAACCCATTTCTTTTGTGTTATTTTATGGCAGTTCCTTGTATTATAGCATGTAACTTTGCTCCTTTCACTCATTAGTATCTATGTACAAATCTGTTTTAGCAAATAATATGGACTGTTTTTTCTATTTTAATAATAAGATACCACAATGAAGTAAAAATGTCCTGTTAAACAGCGACCATTTTTTACATATACATTAATGATTTACAACATTCTCTTAGTAATCTCATGACTTTTCAGTGAATAAAACCAAAATTCAAGCTGAATTGCTGAAAAACATTTAAAATACTGTTCATGCATATATAGAGATTTTTTTCTCAAATTTTAATGTCAGTGCTAAATTGTGTCTCAGAGTTTAATTTCTAGTGTCAAATTTGGTGGAATTGTCAGAATGGTGGCACAGTAGTCACTGTGGCCTTACAGCTGAGCAGTCTGAGCTTAATTTTTCCTCCAGTTGATGTCAATGTCATATTTGCTCATTCATTGTATGCCCAAGGTTCAGCTTTCTCCCTCAACAATGTACAGGTGTGTTTAAATGTACTTAGAAATGAATGATCAAGGATGTCGGCTTGAACTTACTTAACAGTGGATTGTTATGCCATCCAAACCTGATAATTTGTTCATTCCTTACTCAATTTTAAAAATGCAAAATGATTAATTAAGTAAATGATTAATGTAGTTCCTGAGGTAGTAATAACAAAAGGACAACCTTTACTGTGAATACATAATTTCCCAAAACTTTCTTTTCATGACTGACCTATTTATATTCTGCACACCAAAGTCTTATCAGAATTAAATTATGCCTTTATTCCTTCATGGATTAGCATCTCAAGAAGCATAGAATAATTTGTGACACACCTTGGTCACTTGTTCTAAGCGTATGGAAGTTCTATTACAAAGAAAAGAACATTTGTAGCAATCTGTGCCATCTTTTGAAGAATCGGTATTCATAGTTTTAGGTTAATGGTGTTTAAAAGTGATTAATGTAGAACACTAATTTTTGTCATATTTAATAAGCAGGATGTTTTATAATTTTGTTTTTTTTTTATTAATCTGTTTTGTTAAGCTTCACATTGTTTTTTTTTTAATTGTTCTTATCTTATTTCAGTTTTAATGACCTCTCAATCATCTCCAAACATTCTATAAGATTTGCTTGTTATAGTTTTAAAATCAATGTCATTGTGTGATCTACTGTCATTTTTGGTCAGTAGATGTGAAATTGACAAGATACAGCCTAATAATAGCAAAAGGGGTACTATTTCTTTAAATCTTTATTTCAGATTTCTTTAAAACTTTGCTGAAATTATCTGTATTCAGAATGCTTGAAAATAAAATGCTGTTCTTTCTGCTTTTGTGAGTTTAACCCTTTGATTGCTTAACAGATATTGGCATGTCCATTTCAGACATCAAATCCTTCCATTAAAATCCGTTAGTGTTTAGATTTTGTTTACAAAACTCCACATATTAAATTATTACAACAATTCCTAAACAGGTCTACAAGTAAATGATAAATAGGGCATTGTGAATGCTTTCATGCAGTGCCAAAATAAACTAATAAATAGCATTTATGAAATATTACTGGAATGAATTCTAAAAAGAAGTCAGAAATAATCAGAAACAAGCATCAGTAGAAATGCTGCAGAATCCAGAATTACTGTGTCAATACTAAATTATCCTTAACAATCTGATCACGTAGCACATTATCCTTAAAGCATTAGCTTGATTTTTGTTTTAATTGCTGTTTGTAACTGGTATGGTAAAAAAGAATGTAAATAAATATTTATTTATATTATTAGAAGATTTTAACATTGCCGTATTAAGCTCTCAGAGGGTTAAAAAAGCACCCAAGCTGCAAAATGTAATTGAAATTCTTACAGGCTCTCTTGGCTTTAAGTCATGTTCTGTATGGTTTTAGAATCTTAACACCCAACTGTTGCTTTTCCAATACTGCAACTGTATGTCTTCTTATAGTACTGATTTACTCTTCTCTGTGAATGTGCCTTCTTAAATCTGCTGTGGGTCTCCTTTTTTCTGCATGCCCTTATGTACTCTAAAAATGAGAAAAGACAACTGGTAATCATTTCTTTCTTGTGACAATGCTCACAGTATTTTGTGATCTTTCTCTTTCCACTCTTGTTGTAATAAATATTTAACTTGGCATAGCTGACACGCCTAATGTTGTGTTGATTTCTCTCTGATTTTTTGACTCTTAAAAATAAACAAAAGAAATGCACCACAAGAATGCATCTTTGCTTTGCAAATATTTCTGGGGGGAATGCATTTTCCTTTTGCATTTGTTTGTGCTCCTTGTCAATTTCACAGTATATCAAGTGCAAATCAGCTGCACTCCAAATTCAAGAAATCTCCACCTTACACCTTGGGAAGCTGTTTGGGGTTTGTCTGTTTCTTTTATTACTTTATACTTAAATCCATTGTTGTGTAGTGCCCCTTTCCTGTGGATCCTTCTGCATTTTTAAACTTCAGTGCTGTAAATGTTTGAGGCAAAAGCATTTAAAGTTTTCACAGAATGCACAATATGGCTACGTTAAAAAAAAAAAAATCTTGATGCTGAGAAATTAAGATACTTTTAAAAATCAGATGACCTCCAGTAATGTTTGTACCAGTCCATTATTAATTCAGGGTTTTGTTTAATTATTATTAGTGTATTGCTAATAGTGCAACAGTTATTGCAGGAAGTGCCATGCAGTGGAAAAGTGACTTGATATAATAAAAAAAACATTCCTTTGGTTAATGCTACCACCACCACCATCTTCCGTCACTTGATAATTCAACATTTCCTGTTAGGCTTTTTGTTTGTTTTGGTTTTTTTTTCCTTGCCCACTTAATTGCAGGGTTTCCAATAACCATTTATTTATATCTATTTCTTAATCTGTGATTATGGGCGAGCGAATCTTGTTTTAACACATTCCAAGAATAGATTTCTACTATAATTTTCAACCTGCAGAGTAATTTATTGAAAACTGCTGTTCTGTTATTCAAAGTTGTTTTGTTTACATGACTGGTATTGTTCATTGTTTTTGAACCAGATATTTTAAAAGCCATAACACAGAAAGTCTTAGAATTTTTCCCAATATGGTTTGGAAAAAAAATAACAGAAAAAAAGAGCTTACTATTTTTCTCTGACTAGTTAATTTTGCGCCCTTTTCTGTAAGTCATTGGAGATTTTCAAAGTGCACCAATTACCATCCCTCACCATTAATCTCAATAGAAATTAAATATGAGTAGATCAGTAAATGCAGTTCATCTAGTGTTATTAAACACACATACATTTATTAGTCAAGCATGAACTAGAACATGTTATGTTGAAATTTAAACAGATGAATAAGTAATATGTGCCAATATATACAGAATGGTTTTAAGTTTAAGGTCAGTTATATTCTGCCGTTGATCAATCTGCAGGCAAGTGATGACAACTTCATTTGGTATGAAGAAATCTGAAAACAGGTCTATTATACGCAAAAATGTACCTGTTCCAAGCTAGATCAAACACCACCACAGAAATAAAGAGAATAAAAGGTAAAAGACTTAGTAACAGTAAAGGAAAAATCATAATTTAAAAGCTGTTTAAGAAAGTAATATCAAACATCCTCAATAGTAACTCTAACAAGAGAATGTTGAACTAACATGAAGTGTCTTCAACCTTGGTTTTAAAGATGAAAGTGGTGGGGCTTCTTAAATTTTGGTAGGTAGGTCATGTCAGAGTTTAGCTGTCATACCAATAAGAGCTCTGCCTTAAAGACAAGAGTTCTAAGATCATACATATGGTTATGATCCTTGACGCTGTGTTTTAAGTAATCTTTAGAGTAGTAAGGGAATGTCTCAATAAGCCAGACCTTGAGCCATTAAAATAGTACATTCTATTTGAAAACTTAAGAAACAGCCTTCATTTTGGAGCAGTTCAAATCATTGACAGTCATTGTATACTAACAATGAAGTATCTTTAATAACTCCTTAACTAAATGTTGCTTTGACAAAAGATAAGCCATGGCACACTATACTATAATGTGTAAGAATGCATATAAATTTGTAAGTTAGATTCTACTGGAATTTAATTATCTTGTCGTAAAGTCTAGCAAGCATCACTGGCAATTCAAAAGAACAGTTGTAAGCAAAGCAGGTGTTTTTGTGTATAAAGCTGGAAGACACCATTGTAATTAACTGCGTTTACATTTTTTTTTTTTTACCTACCACTATACTGTAAAATTAATCACCTACTTAACAGAAGTGCTAATAATTCATTTCTGCAACAAGAAATTTTAAAAAAGATGGCAGAGTATGTTGGCAGGGAACAAAACAGTATGTCTACATCAATGTTTACTTTAAAACATAAAAAAGTTTAGTTAAAAATATAGTGCATTAGTAATAATTATTAAACAAAGTTTGAAATTGGCCCTGAATTTGATTTCATTGAAGTGATTGCCACCCTCCAGTGCTGCTATATTTTTGTGCATGCTTTTCTGGTTAGGCATTCTGTAATAACAGGCTGTCACTTGAAGAAAAAAGTTTGTGTTTAATGCCGCAGTTGTTTCAGCAGACACTTGTCCTTACCCCACAGTTGTTTTTGTTTTTGTGCATAATTGCTGATGCACATGATTTTGGTCAAGAACTACATAACTATTATTCAAAACACTGTAGGGTTTCCTGTTAGCACAAGTATAAACCTTTTTCTGAAATGAAAGGGTCTCTTGCACAGGCACACACGAGAGTGATTCCAGAAGAATGCAGTGTGGATTATTGTTTCTATAGCTTGCACGTATCACAACTATAGTTGATGCTTGATACCTTGTTACTTTTAGTACATGACTTTTTGTGAGGTGAAAGATTCTGAGATTCTAGCCCCTACAAGCCTGACAGTCTGGATCTGGCAGCATAACACATTATAGAATAAGACCACCCGGTTATTAATGAATGTTTTTCTCTACAGAAAGTAAAAGTGTAGCCCATTTCCTGAACCCCAGAGGTGATAACTATTGTAAGGTTCATGGCTGTGTTAATTGTATGGTACTTGAATGTTAATTATATTAGATAAAACGCAGCATCTTGACAGAATTTTTTATTTACACATGTAATTTTATTAGATTAGTTATTTCCTTTATAAGCCAAGAAGAATTAATTAAAAATTAGATATAGACAGAAATTAAACATTTAACATTAAACAAACTGTGGCTGCTGCATGTTATATTAGACATGCCTTATTTCTTGAAGAGTTTTGAGTGGGATTTAGAAGTGTAGCTTCCTACAAGAAAGTGCATGAAAAGTGGAGGTGAAGCAGGAAGCAGAGGTGGGTTGTGAATCACAGCCAGGCTTACACCCACACTGACACTTATCATCACCAAGTTGCCAGGTTAGCCGCTCTGATTTGCAGCTAGTGTAACTGCAAAAGCTTGTCTCCCACAAGCATCTCTCTCTCATTTTTGTGCAGCGGTCTTGTCTGATGCTAGAGACAACATATTTACTGTATATTTTAAGGTATTATAGTCGTCTCCTTGCGTTCTGTGACAATTTATGTACCAGAACAAACCTGTAGAAAAATTGTGTGTATCTATGCACTAGCAGCTACTGCCACCTTTGTAGTAAACTCCTTCATTTAGTTACACGACATTGCCAGTGCTAGAAATTACTTGGAACTTTGTTTCTGGAATACCCTTGAATTCCTTTGTCATGTTAAATTGGATGTCAGAAATATCTGAAAATCTTCTTCCCTCCATGACCATTTTTATTTTTGGTAAGTGCCAGAAATAACAAAGGGTTAAAGTCAGGTGAATAAAGTGGATGATCGAACTTGGTAATTGACTTCTTAACCGGGAAACTGCAACCACTGAGCTTAATATATGTTTCTTTATACAGTCTTTATATTGTAAATGTCTTATGGAGCAGTATCTACAAATCAAGCAAGTAAAAGAACTCTGCAGTCATAGTGAACCTGAGGTGAGCATTTACCTAATTATAGAAATCCCTTAATTGCTCTACCAGGAGATCCAAAGCTATTATTAAAACATAATTATCACTAAGAATATCTCAATAACTGACCTGCAGCCTCCCCAGATTATCTTGAAGACTACATTAACTGTTCAGATATGACTTTACAAATAACACCTCCAAAAATACAAAAATTAATTTAAATAATGAATACATTTTAGGTAGCAATTTGTAATGCATTTGAACAGTATATTTGATATTCCAATAAAACACACAGAATAAGCCTTCTCTACTCGGCTTTGAAAAATGTTAGCTTAGTGATGAAATTTGACGAAGATGCTTTACCAAACAAGCAAAAACCACAGCCTTACAGACTACCATAAACATCAGAAAATCATGTTTTTGTAGATGCAGTGAACTGTAAATATGTATTGTGTGCCTGTCCTACAGATACACTAAACTTGGAGATGATCCTGTCCCAAATGTTGAACATAATTTTAACGTTTATCATGTTCAGATGCAGGAGACATTCACATAGGCATCAATAACTTTATTTTATTTTTTTAATTTACCTATCATAAAGTTAGAGACACCTTACCAAGAAACCAAATGAACACAAATTATGTAATGAATTCTTGTCTTGAATGAAGACCAAATGAGTATCATTCTCCTTTTCGTGGAACTTAATTTCCCACTTCAGGTCCCAG